>NC_041215.1:44700399-44728622 GCF_002837175.3 Physeter macrocephalus | reverse complement strand
CTCTGCTAATGGATGGGGCTGTGTTCCTGTCTTGCTAGTTGTTTGGCATAGGGTGTCCAGCACTGTAGCTTGCTGGTCATTGAGTGGAGCTGGGCCTTGGCGCTGAGATGGAGATCTCTGGGAGATTTTCGCCATTTGATATTGCGTGGAGCTGGGAGGTCTCTTGTGGACCAGTGTCCTGAAGTTGGCTCTCCCACCTCAGAGGCACAGCACTGACTCCTTGCTGGAGCACCAAGAGCCTTTCATCCACATGGCTCAGAATAAAAGGGAGAAAAAGTAGAAAAGAAAGAAAGAGAGAAGGAGAAAAAGAAAGAAAGAAAGAAAGGAAGAAAGGAAGAAAGAAGATAAAATAATAAAAGTAAGATAAAATAAAATAAAGTTATTAAAATAAAAAATAATTATTAAGAAAAAAATTTTAAAAAGTTAAAAAAAAAAAAAAAAGGACAGACCCCCTAGGAGAAATGGTGAAAGCAATGCTGTACACACAAAATCTCACACAGAAGCATATACACAAAAAGAGGAGAAGGGGAAAAAATAATATATCTTGCTCCCAAAGTCCACCTCCTCAATTTGGGATGATTCGTTGTCTATTCAGGTATTCCACAGATGCAGGGCACTTCAAGTTGATTGTGGAGCTTTAATCCCCTGCTCCTGAGGCTCCTGGGAGAGGCCTCCCCCTCTCCTCTTTGTTTGCACAGCTCCTGGGGTTCAGCTTTGGACTTGGCCCCGCCTCTGCGTGTAGGTCCCCCAAGGGCGTCTGCTCTTCACTCAGACAGGCCGGGGTTAAAGGAGCCGCTGATTCGGGGGCTCTGGCTCACTCAGGCCGTGGGGAGGGAGGGGTACGAGTGCGGGGTGAGCTTGCGGCGGCTTGCGGCGGCAGAGGCCGGCGTGGCGCTGCACCAGCCCGAGGCGCGCCGTGTGTTCTCCCGGGGAAGTTGTCCCTGGATCGTGGGACCCTGGCAGTGGTGGGCTGCACAGGCTCCTGGGAGGGGAGGTGTGGACAGTGACCTGTGCTTGCACACAGGCCTCTTGATGGCGGCAGCAGCAGCCTTAGCGTCTCATGCCCGTCTCTGGGTTCCACGCTGATAGCCGCGGCTCGCGCCTGTCTCTGGAGCTCCTTTAAGCGGCGCACTTAATCCCCTCTCCCCGCCCCCCCAGGAAGCAAAGAGGGAAGAAAAGGTCTCTTGCCTCTTCAGCAGCTCCAGACTTCTCCCGGACTCCCTCCCGGCTAGCCGTGGCCGCCAACCCCAGTCCTCTCCCGGTCGACCGAAGCCCAAGGCTCAGATCCCAGCCCCCGCCCGCCCCAGCAGGTGAGCAGACAAGCCTCTCGGGCTGGTGAGTGCTGGTCGGCACCGATCCTCTGTGCGGGAATCTCTCCGCTTTGTCCTCCGCACCCCTGTTACTGCGCTCTCCTCCGCGGCTCCAAAGCTCCCCCCTCCACCACCAGCAGTCTCCACCCGCTAAGGGGCTTCTAGTGTGTGGAAACCTTTCCTCCTTCACAGCTCCCTCCCACTGGTGCAGGTCCCGTCCCTATTCTTTGTCTCTGTTTTTTCTCTTTTCTTTTGCCCTACCCAGGTACGTGGGGGGTTTCTTGCCTTTTGGAAGGTCTGAGGTCTTCTGCCAGCGTTCAGTGGGTGTTCTATAGGAGCAGTTCCACGTGTAGATGTATTTTTGATATATCTGTGGGGAGGAAGGTGATCTCCGCATCTTACTCTTCCACCATCTTCTCAAATCTCCCAGCATTCAGTTTTAAAGGAATTTTTCCCCTCCCTATGATGTAAAGTGCCTCAAATTATGACCAAACCTATAGCAGAGTTGGTTACACAGAACAGACATGGTTTAGCAGGTGTCATAGGAAAGTCAAGGGTACGCAGCCTCTAAACTTGGGATGAAGTAGCCAATATAGTCTTCTCACATCTGTATTGTTGTTTTAATTTTTTGGCTGCACTGCATGGCATGTGGCATCATAGTTCCCCGACCAGGGATTGAACCCATGCCCCTCGAATTGGAAGTGTGGTTTATTAACCACTAGGGAAGTCCACTAGGACCACCAGGGAAGTAAGTCCCTTCTCACACCTGTATTTTGAAGCCAGCATGAGGGCAGCAGTTTTGTATCAAAGTAGGACAATCATTCCAGAAATCTGAGAATTAATTAGCAAGAAAGGAAGTGGATGCCCCTGATAGCACCCAACATCATGGTTTGAAGCAGACAAGAGATGAACAAAAGGCCAAGTAAAAGCTCTCAGGAAGCGATGTCAGTGTCTCCCTTTCCTTTGAAAACACAAGAAGAAAATGATTTCTGGGAAGTAATACAGAGAGGCAAAGACCATGGCTTTGCAGGTGGAAAACATTTGTATTACATATGTATCTAAAAAGTATTAGAAATTTCCTGGAATTATCACCTTAATCTATATCAGATCCGCTTCTAAGCATTTTGCATATACTCTCTCATTTTATTATTACAACATTTTATGAGGTTGGTATTATTACTCTTGTTGTCTTTATTATTATCATTATTATTGTCACGATACCCATTTTGCAGATATGAAAATAGAGGGTAGAAGAGGTAAATAATTTCCACAAAATCACCTATCTAGGATTAAAACCTCAGCTAAATAGACATCAAAACCCATGATTTTTCTATAAAAGAGACTTTACAGTAAGATGAAGAGAAAGAAATGGGCATTCCAAGTAGAAGTTCACATCGCAGGTTCTTTGTTATTCCCAAGGTATACCTTTTCTTTTCTAATCGATTCTTCAACAGTATCCTGTTGGCAGAAGGCTTCAAGTATCAATAAAAGCAATGTTTGTAGGGCTTTGTGAGTGATGCTTTCAACCTCATTATGAAAAATAACAATAAATTGAAGTGCCTGTTAGCAAACATAAACAGCCGCTCAAGCATGATTACGTCTAATAAACAACTAGTCTACATTCAATTTTAATTTATGCATATTTATCATTAATAAGTCATCAGGCATAATTAAACTTAAGTTATTAATTATAGTCAAACGAAGTTAACATTTAGAAAAGATGGCAACTTAAAGATCAAGAGCCATATTTCATAAAGGAAATATATAAGCGGGCTACAATCATTGAGGGATATTTATAGATTCTCTGTGAAGTCTTTCCCAGAAAGATGGTAGCTAAGGTGGAGGAAACGGTGCATAAAGAGTACCTCTGGGTATTCACAGCCAGGTAAGCTGTAACACATTACACTGAATTGAGGAGTCATGGGTGTTGAGCCCTGATACCAGGGTTACTCAGTCAATGATTTGAAGTAAAGAACTGAAACTCTAAATTTCCAATTGATTTGAAATGTGAGACTAGGGAGCAAGTAGAGCATGGCAGAGCACAGTGAACATAGCACTGGCTGACAGGAAGGCAGGACTGGAGATTCTCCTAAAGGCAAGAGGATGTGCAAAGTAGATACAGGATGCATAGCTAACAGCAATGCACAGAAGTTATTACAACACCAATCTGCAGAATTCTGACGGTACGTTTATAAAAAATGACCTCTCTGGCTTTCCCTTGTTTCTCAATTGTCTCAATTACTAATAGGTCTAATTACAATTGCCTCTAATTACTAATAGGATTTCAGTAACCCATTCTGCTTCTAGGCACCAATATCCTTCCAGGCTTATCGCCTTGTAACTTGATTCCCACCTGACACCCTTTTCTCCTCCCCACTTACACGTCCTGTTCACCATTAAACAAACAAAACCAAAATTCTATTGATCATTCCTCTCTAATCAATCGATCTTGAAGCAAAAGGATGGCACCGGTGATATTTTAAGATCCATATCATGTAAACAACCACACATTAAATACTTCCTGGGGTGCAGTTACAACTCTAGTGCCTATTAGATTTCAGACAATTCCTTTAAACACGCTAAGCCTCAGCTTCCTTGGCTATAAAACAGGCCAAATATAGGTTTTTATTTCTTATGATTTCTTTGAGGATTAAATGAGATACTGCATGTAAAGCATGTCCAAGCTGTGTGGTACAGGGAGTCTTTTCCAGCATAGCAAAAGTTCACGAGAGAAGGTGAGAAGAAAGGTTTAGAAAAATAGTAGGTGAAAAGCTTCAATAGTTGAGGCTCTTTCTAATTAAAAGAAAGATGTGAAAAAATGGTCTTCTATTCAGTTCTGGGTCTCATTCATGTTCTGAGCATCTAAAGGTAGACCATGAGTGGCTTGAAATCCTTCCACATTTCTGGTAAATTAAACTCCAACTGCAAGGCAGTTGGCACCAGCCACCTTCTGATAACATTGGAGAGGGATGGGTAGGGTGATCAAACATCCTGGTTGCTCAGGGTAGTCCTAGTTAATGCCTGTTATCCTGACAAATGTTAATAGCTCATCTACTCACTTTCAGAAAGGCCTCGTTTTGTATAAAAAAATTACATGATCACTCAGAAAAAGACCATCACTCCCATATGAATGCAAGGAACAAGCACATTTTGCTTCCCACTGCACCAAAGGGCTGCATTTCAAATGTGTGGAAAAAGCAGACTGCACTGCTGTTCTTAAAATTATCAATTCAGTCTGATCACTGGACCTTATTGCTTCTTGCCACAGAATTCTGCTTGAGATAGCAGTTCATGCAGCCCAAGAAAACTGTTTTGTGCCCCAAACACACTTGCTTATGAATCATTAAATTAAAAATTAAAGGGAAAGTAGAGTATAAGGCTTACCTCAAAATCATCGACTAGAGCTACGTACGATATGTGTTGTTATGATAGAAATATCACACATAGATGCTATGTAACTAAAGAGAACTGGCATTGAATCAAACTGTGCAAGAATATGAGGAGAAAACAAGTTTCACTTGGCAAAAATTCCAAATGGTCATTAAGAAGTCTGTTTCCAAGTCGATTCTACAGACAAACAGAGTTTAAAGTAGGATGTTAGGCAGCCCGAGTTTCTTGAACATCAAATCCCCTAAAAAGTAGATTCTATCTACTGATTCATTATACACAAGTGAATACCCCTTTCTAGCTTATTCACAACCATTTTTGAGATTCAGAGCTGATTTCCTTTTTAGAAAAATTACCAAACCAGGATTCACCAACCCAACTATCTCCCACTTAAATTTGGAGAAATACTGTGACTTCTGAGTTCTCAGAAGGAAACACTTACCACATACAGTGTTGTCATCACTGATAAATATTTATCAGGTATCTGCTATATATGGAGGAGACACATGTCGGTGCTGTGTGTTATACTGAAGTATACATACATGCATTATTAAATCTCCCCAGGGGAAGCCTCCTGCACTGTTGGTGGGAATGTAAACTGATACAGCCACTATGGAGAACAGTATGGAGGTTTCTTTAAAAACTAAAAATAGAACTACCATACGACCCAGCAATCCCACTACTGGGCATATACCCAGAGAAAACCATAATTCAAAAAGTCATGTACCACAATGATCACTGCAGCATTATTTACAATAGCCAGGAAATGGAAGCTACATAAGTGTCCATCTACAGATGAATGGATAAAGAAGATGTGGCACATATATACAATGGAATATTACTCAGCCAAAAAAACGAATGAAATTGAGTTATTTGTAGTGAGGTGGATAGACCTAGAGTCTGTCATACAGAGTGAAGTAAGTCAGAAAGAGAAAAACAAATACCGTATGCTAACGCTCATATATGGAAACTAAAAAAGAGGTATTGATGAACCTAGTGGCAGGGCAGGAATAAGGTCACAGATGTAGAGAACCAACTTGAGGACACATGGGGTAAGTGGAAGCTGGATGAAGTGACAGAGTGGCATGGACATATATACACTACCAAATGTAAAAGAGATAGCTAGTGGGAAGCAGCCACATAGCACAGGGAGATCAGCTCGGTGCTTTGTGACCACCTAGAGGGGTGGGATAGGGAGGGTGGGAGGGAGATGCCAGAGGGAGGGGATATGGGGATATATGTATACATATAGCTGATTCACTTTATTGTACAGCAGAAACTAATACAACATTATAAAGCAATTATACTCCAATAGAGATGTGGAAAAAAAAATCTCCCCAGTGAAGCAGAAGTGAAACCTGATGGATGGATAATAATGTAGAAGTTCTGTATAATTTTATAAACATTCAGAAATGATAGTATAAACTTTGTATTTACTATCCAAAGGCCATCAATCTGGTATGTTCTCTCTTTGCTCAAGGAGGAATGGAGGGCTGAAGTGGCGAAAATGCAATGCCCTAGAAGAACTATGAATAGGAAGTTTTCATCTACGTCCTTCCTATCCATCTTGGTCTTCTATATATAGAGCAAATACATCAAGAGCAGCCTCCACCCCCAGAATTCCCTCCCAGGTGAGACCTCCAAGTACTTCAAAATGAACACTGAGCCTGTCTATATATGGATGAAATTAAACAAAATTGCAAAGATTTTCTGCTAAACTTCCCAGGAATGTTAAACAAAAAAAAGGTTCCAGGATACTCATATACATCTTTCATTTTGAAATGTTGCCTGAAAAAATGTATTCTATATTCTTAAATTTTCATAATCATCATTCACTTTGCAACAGAGGCCAAATTCAATGGCTCTGGAAATAGACAAGTCCTCCAAGGCTCTGATTTCTAAGCCCAGCTCATTACCAAATTGCTGTATGACCTTGGACACTGCACTTAAACTTTTAGAGCTTCAATTTTCTTTCTTGTCCTATGTGGGTAATACTGTTAAGCCAACTCACAGGATAATTGTTAGGAATGCCTAATTGAATGAGATTTAAAGCATTTTGTAAATTTTATACAGACACACACACACACACACACACACACACACACACATATATACACACACATACAGATATATATGGCCACTAAGCTTAATGCAAGCCTTTAACAGAGATTTCAAAAGAAGCAACTCATGTTTATATCTGCGTAAACCATCAGGATGACAGTCAAGGCAAGTAAACATTTTCCTTCTATGGCAGGCACTCACGGAAGCCTAGGCAATAGTTCTAATTTCTAGGGACTATCTCCAGTGTCCTCTACTTCCTATCCTCAACCACCAATGCACTTAAAACATCTCCAGTTTGGAGAGCTAACCTTACAAATAGTGACTGGCCCTTCCTCTCTCTAAATATAGAAACTAACTCTTACACAGTTAATCTAGCTGTCAACTTAATCCATGTGGTCCTTAACCCTGGCTGCATATTAGAATCTGAAAGGGTGCTTTTATAGACTCCTAATACCCCTCAATCCAAACCATTTAAATCAGAATATCTCATGGGTGGAGCCCAAGCAACCATCTATTTAAAAAATCTCCAGGGCAGAGAACCATGGATTTAGCTCATGGAGAGCTAACATCTCATATTCGTCCAATATGTAAAACAGGAAAGATAATGCATCATGCTTAACCAAGCAATAGAAAACAAATGAGCACCAGCTAAATCATTACTGCTCTCAGCACATTTAAAAAATGCAACCTGCCCACTAGCTAAGTATGTCGTAATGGGTATAATTGGAAATGTGTGCTATAAAGGAGGAGGTTTAACAACACTATAATGACGTGTTGCACTTGTCTTTTCTTCTTGCCAGCGTGTGAGGGAATGACATGGATTTATTTTCCCCCCAACCTGACCCCTTTTCATTTTAGCAGATGAAATGTCTAGAGGCTGCCTGCCACAGGGCTCCCTAATGTGTTCCACTCCGTCAGCATTAAGACTAAACTACACTGCAACGCCATATTGCACTGTATACAGGCAGGCTTTTGGGGGGCACAGATGTCATCTAAGATACAAGCTCAAGATGTTGCCATCATTATTAGGCATGGATCCAGAATTATATATTAGAAAAATACTTTTAGATAAATACATGCTGCCCTATCCCGTTAATGCTTTATGCTTTCATGGACAGGAAAGGATGATATTCATGCCCAGTACTGTGCTGACAGCTAAAGGACAGAAGGGTTTCCAGGTCAAGCTCATGTTTCATAGCATAGTAAGAACAAAACTCAGGGGCACAAACTTCAGAGGCTTCAGAGATAGAAACTTCAGAGGCTTCAGAGATAGAAACTTCAGAACCTCAGATCCTCCAAACTCTTTACAAGAGTGAAATGTATCACTTGGCCATTTGCTGTATGGATGGAGTCTGCTATGTTGTAAATGCACCATCACTCATGATGGCTCAACCACATAAATCCTGGTTTCTGCAACTTTTTGCAACACCCTTTCCAGGATGTGTCTACATGTAAAAATTAATTTACCTGAAATGTAACCTGTGGGGAGTCAATCACACATTAATATCAGTTATGATATTAAATGTTTTGGTTTGGGAATCGTGGTAGGACAAGTTAAAGAAAAATAAGTGTGAAGGCAAACCGACTGAAATAAAGTTTTTCATTCAACTATAATTATTAACACTAATTATCCCTTTCACGCATGAGGTACATGCTATCACCCGTCTTGCTGTTTTGTTTTGCAATGTCAACCTAAAGTCACTAGGTTTCGAAATTCCTTTTTTGGCTTAGTGTTGATGGAATAACAGCACTAACTTTAGAATCAGGGAATCTAGAATCCCAGGTTTGTGAACTTGGGAAAATTACTTATCTCCTGGTGTCTCAAAGGGACATAATTAGAATACCTTATTTGGGACTTTGGAGAAGAAGAATTAGATAAAGGGATGGATGTAAAGTCGTTAGTTCAGCATTTGGCATCCGGTAAGTACATAAAATTGTTAACTGGTAGACAGGTTAGTGTGGAGGATAGGGTAAGTGCATTTCCTCTCCCTCTTCATCTATATAACCCCTCAGTTTCCTTTGAGACCCAACAGAGGATCATCTCTTTCAAGTCTTTCCCACCCAACCCTCAGCCAAGGGGCCCTACCGCCATGCTTCCTCCCCTCCTTCTACAAAATCCACATTGCATCCTATTGTCTTCTTGTCTCTTTCTGCCTCCAAACAGTAAGCCTCCTCAGGTCTTGTTGTATCATGTAAAACCTGGTAGACAACTAATGAATGATTGCTGAATAAATAAAAAAGATGAATGAGTGACGGTCATGTCTGCATGAACATATAAACATCGACCAAATATTTATTTTCTTAAAAGGGAAGTTGGTGATATTAGTTTCTACCCGTGAGGCAGAGAACACGTCTGGAGAAACTCTGCTGGCATAGAAAAAAAATAGATTGCTGGAGAGGTTTGTTTTCTAATTCATTTGAAAATGTTTATCTTTTTAAATTTTGGAAATTTTCAAACATATTAAATACACCCAGTGTATCCATCCATCAGCTGCAATAATTACATGCCAAGCTTGTTTCATCTATACCCCTACCCACTCATTCACACCCAAATTATTTCAAAGAACATTCTGACATCATATAATTTCATCTGTAAATATTTCAGGATAGATTTATAAAAGATAAGGGCTCTTTTTTAAACAAAACCATAGGAAATAGAAATATTTATACCAATTACCCTAAAATTCTTATAAACACCCAATTGTCATTGAGCTGCAATTTGGGTCCAGTTGTTAACTGGGTTACAATTGGCTGATATGTCCTATAGGAGCCTCCTCCTTTTCTTTTTGTTTCCTTTGCAGTTCTCTTTGAAATGATTTAAAAATATTTTATGAATGCATTGTTTAAAAACTGGACATTAAGGAAAAATTTTGGAGTACTGGCTTTTGGGAAAATTTCTCCATTGCTGATGGTAAGAGCCTGGCTTTTAATGGATGTCATAAATCAGGGAACAAGAAACAAAGCCTGTGGCCAGAGTATTCTCCCCTACACACACACAAACACACACACACACACACACACACACACACATGCACAGAAAGCCTGAATCCCTTAGTGTGTGTACTAGGAAATCACCTGTTTTGACAGAGAGAAAAGTGGGGTGCTTGTCTGTCTTGGCCTTCATTCTAGAAGGAATTAAAAAAAAGAAGTCACCCAGAGATTTGCTAATCAGATGCCTACAATTAATATATGTGTGGAGCTGGAATTTTCACTATTCTATCTGGAAGAAGAATACATAAGACATAACTGTTCATAAGGTGTTCTGGATTATTCTGGAAGTGGAATACTGAAATCCTCTAGGGAGGGGATACTGTTCTAGAAATTGAGAATACAGCAAAAGAAAAACATTATTCCTGTACTCATAGACTTTACATTCTAGCGGAGGGAGACAAATAAAAAATAAGTGTCAAATATTTAGTGTTTTTTTTTTTTTTTTTTTTTTTTTTTTTTTGTGGTATGCGGGCCTCCCTCTGCTGTGGCCTCTCCCGTTGAGGAGCACGACCGGGGCGCGAACCCGGCTCCCCTGCATCGGGAGGCGGACGCGCAACCACTGCGCCACCAGGGAAGTCCCATATTTAGTGTTTTATATGGCAATTAAATGATGTGCAAAAAACCAAAAACAAAACAGAACAAAGCAAAATGTAGAAGGGAGTGCTAGGGAATGTGTGTGTGTGTTGGGGGTAATTTTAAACTTAAAAGTCTCAATGGAAAGGGAATATTTGAGCTGGAACATGAAGGAGGTTGGACGGGTCATCTGTATAATATGTAAGGAAAGAGAAGTCTAGGCGGAGTGAATAATATTTGCAAAGGCCCAGAGTCAAATTCCAGAAAAAGCAAGGGAGACAAGAGTGGCTAGATCATTGGGTATACTGGGGTGTAAAGGGAAGATAGAAAAGGTCAGTGCCTCCACATGGAAAAAGAAATTGGATCCTTATCTAATATCATACCTAAAATGAATTATTACAGACATATGTAAAATTTTCCAAAGGTAAAGATAGGGAAAAACTTTATGTCTTTGGGATAGGAAAAAATATCTTAAAACACAAAAATGAAAACAATAAAGTAAATGGTAAATTTAACTACGTTGAAATTAAGTATTTCTGCTCACTGAATGACAAACCGTACCCTGAATGGTAATATTTGCATTACACGGAACCAAGTAAGCTTCACTCTCCAGAATACAATCTCCAAAATAATAAGAAAAAAGACCCAAGCACTTGTGTTTCATTCACTTGCCAAGTGTTTTACATGAATCAACTCAATCCTCATAACAATCCTAAACCACAGTTACTCTCATCATTCCCATTTTTCAGGTCAGAAAATGGAGGCACCAAGAGGTTTGGTACCTTGTTCAAGGTGCCAGTAAAGTGATAGAGAAGACGTGAAACCCAAGCAGTCTGGGTCCTGAGCCTGTGTTCTTACCTGCTTTGCTTTGCTGTCACCCTCCCCCACTTTCTTCCCAGGAATCAAAACTCCAAGTCAGTTAGGAGCCTTTGCCCCTAGAGGAAGCCGATGAGGACCAGGACCAGCATCATGGGCATATGATCTGTGTGGGTTCACACAGGCTCAGTGGGGCTCTTGGTTTAATGCTCTCCTGCAGCTAAAAAGTGTTAGTAATTTTTGAGCAAGGCACCCACGTTTTCATTTTGCATTGGGCCCTGCAAATTATATTGCTGGTCCCTGATAAGAACAGATGATGGTAATGTGGTGAATTAGTGAGAACCTCTTTGTCTTTGGGCTCATTTTACTCCTTGGACGTATATACTCAGAGAGGTGACCAGGAAGGGTTTGTTCCAGCCTGGAGTTGACAGTTGCTTACTGTGTGTTTCTCTCGTAGCACTGAAATATCTTGAGCCAGAAAGGATTTACATAATAATCCAGTTACATGAACTCCACAGGATGGGCGAAGGACTCAGTACACACCAGGTCATGAAGACATGCTATTAAACAATGTAGAGTTATGGAAATTTATACGCCTACCTATACATTTTATTTTTATTCAAGAAAACAGATTCTCCTCATTTCTTGGCCAGATAATTGAATAGCCTCATACTTTCCCCAATGGTTTCCAATGCTGTTTTAACTTCGTTATTTTCGGTACTATTTTTTTTTCCCTACAACACAAGTCTGATTTTATCACACCCATGCTTAAAATTTAACTTGTCTATCAGAATTCCAGGTAATGTCCATACTTCTTAGAAAGGCACAAATCTCTTCATGAGCTGGCTCCTGCATGTCTCTCTAGCTCTATTTCGTATCACTCTCCCATATGAACTATGCAACTCAAGCATCACAAGCTACGTGTAACTCATTTAATTAAAATGGATTTTTGTGCTGCCAAGCCTCTTCACACACATCCCCTCTTCTATCTTTAAGATACTTGCAGTCCATGTTTACCTGGAAACTCCTGATCTACCAAACCTTGTCTCCTCTAACCACTTAGCTAAAGCAAGACACCCTTCTCCTGGCTACTTAATACCCTGTGCTCATTCTTGTTATAAAAGAATATGTTTACATACTTGAATCCCCTAATAAATAGCCCCCCGATTAAAGTAACCTCATCTTATTCATCTTAATGCTACTAGCAGTTGGCACAAAACTTGGTATAGTCAGCCCTATGCAAAGCTTCCCTGAATGAATGATACCTTCATCCATTATCATTCATTCAATAACCCTTTAGGCACTTACTTTGTGGCAGCGTTTCAGTGTTTCTAAACAGTGAACAAGACAAAGAGCTTATGTGTTTCTAAACAGTGAACAAGACATAGAGCTTATGTTCTAGCTGGGAGACTGGGCAGTGCAGTGAGGAAACTAACACGGGGTAATGAACAAGAAAGAGAAGGAGAAGAAGAAGATGTAGTCAGACAAAGACTCTCTGAGATATGGCATTTGAATGGAAAACAAAGCTTTGATCAAAAGGCACCCATGCTAAAGGCTAGGAGAAGAACACTTTAGGGAGAAGGAATAGCAAATGAAAGTCTGAACAAGATAGAACAAGCTTGGTCAGAAAGGAGGCCAGGGAATTCCCTGGTGGTCCAGTGGTTAGGACTCCACGCTTTCACTGCTGAGGGTCCGGGTTCAATCCCTAGTTAAGGAACTAAGATCCAACAAGCTGCATGGCACGGCCAAAAAAAATTTTTTTTTAAAAAGAAAGGAGGCGAGCATAACCACAGGAATTTAAACAGTGGAAGTAGGGCCTGAGTTCACAAAGTCGCTTATTAGAAAGAGACGGTGAGGGTGGAGCCTCCTGATGATTTCGACCATGTGAGGGGAGATCCACTTCTACAGCCCTCATTGTCCCTGGACTCTCTCCACCTCCCATACTTACGTCTCCTTTGGGAAGGATAAATGGCCCCTAAATCATGACTTTGGGAGAAAGAAGTATACAGACATGGCTTTTCTTTCTCTCGCCTTCTCTTTCTTCAAGATACATCTGCTCGGAGGATGCACATATTCTGATCTGTTTTTAGCCAGGCTCATTCAAGTTTTTAGGTGTCCAACAGGGGCTGTGATCTGGTAGTTAAGTCTGTCTAATTCTAGGGTTGAGAATGAGCTAATATTTTGATCTCCCTCTGCTTTGACGAACTCAATTGTTACTGAATTTGGGAGGGGGAAAATAGGTGAGAAAAGATAGACCCCCCTCAAAGTCTAAAACCCCATGTGAGCTTGTTGGTCACGTAAAATGTTATTTCATGTTCCATGCAATGTAATATAATATATATTTACTAAACTCCTATTATTGTCCTGCTAGAAAAAAGTGTGTCTCTCTCTCTTTCTCCCTCTTTTTCTCATTTTCTCCTCACACATATGTACACACACACACACACACACACAGACACGCACACACCACTAATTATCTTCTGTTTATAAAATTAACAATTTTTATGGCTTGAGCTTGAGTACTCACAAATCCTACAACTTACCCAAGGAAGGCAAAATATGAATCAGAGGACAACGTGGGTATTCTCAACTGAGCAACTATTGCTGAGGTAGCCTCTTCACATAGGATAAGAAAACCCTAGGAAGCAAACTGACTTATAAAATCTGTAGTTCCAAGTTGACATATTAAGATCACAACATTTAACTCTACCTCTAACTCTAGGCTTTGTTTTAGTAATACAAATTAAATCATTCATAAATCTACCACCATGAGTCAAAAACCAATGAGTCAAAACCCCCTGAAAGCACACTTTCATTGAAAGTCATATTAAAATTGGACCAAAGTCAAGGAAGTGAAAAATAATTAATTCATTCTTTTTAATTGTAGAAAACTATTTAATAAACTGAAAGTAACACTCCAGCTAAAGCAAAACTAATTTATTCTATTTCTTTGTAGAAAGTACACTGAAAGTCTAAAGATAAACTTCTAATTAGAATGGGTACCTTGATTTCTGAAAGGCAACTCATTCACCTCTATAGGGAAATAAGGATTACACTGTGTTGCATTGTATTGTCTGAAGAGAATTCTAGAGATATGACAAAGAAACCAGCCGGAAGTAAAAACATTTTGACAACAAAGAGCATTCACATTCAAGGAAACACAGACTTTTGCTAACAATAAATCATTATGAACATCCATGTGAGCCACAGGATTTATTTATGGTAATGTAGCTTGACTGTTGAATGAAGAGAAATAGTGTTTGAAAGCAACTTTAGATGCAAACTAGAAGGCATAACAGTGGATTCCAGGTGTAAAAGACAGAACCTCATGCATCAAATCTACATTCGATTCTTTTGTTTGCTTTTTTATTGATTTGATTTTGTTTAGTATGTTAGCTTTTTTTTTAAAGACAGCCAAGACAATACTGTTTACGATAGACTACGGATAGGAACAATAGCATACGTATTTTGATATGAATTCAAGTACACGGAGACTCCATATTTTGTTTGTTTGAAGTAAAATTTCTGGCTCAGATCACGCCCAGGGTGAGTGCCTTCTCGCTCCTCCCAGTTTCTGTTCTACATGAAGCTGTCATTCGACTGAGTATATAACCCCTGGAGCTTCATTTTCCTTTTCTAGATTTCTACTTAATTTACGACAGCTCTCTTCCAGAGCTGAAGCTCTGAAGTGAAAAGAGGATTATGTTTGTGGTGGAAGCAGTCGGGCAGGTTCTGCCACTCCTCTGCCTATAGTTCAGCACTGAGAAGGATGGACAGAAACGTAAGGAAGTGAAGGGAGTCAGGTTCCGAGTTCTCTCCCAAAGGGCTGAGCATGGGTGTCCTGGAGAGGCTGGTCTCAGGGGGTGAACAATCAGTGTCCCTATCAGTTCCTGCTGCCTTCCAGCACCACTGTCCCCTTCCCCGTCCAGATGCCTCCTGACCTGAAGGGGGCTGATGAATCCACAGGCTGCTGCATGATTGAAGGACCAATCTGATACAAACTGGGCCATCAGACTCTCTTTCTTGGTGAGCTGAAGAAAGACCCTGAAGGGAAGGAAGCTTCTATGGGTGCTGGGTTCTTGACTTCCCTGGTGTTTCGTAGAGTAAGGACTAGAGAGCCATTCTTGGGTTCTATAACTGCTACTTATGAAAGCAGAGATTCAAAGGAAGCCTGTTAGAAGGGGCAGGACAGCAGGTGTACACAGAGAAGCAGAGATGGAAGAATCACACTGATTCTGACAGTTGAAGAGAGAACCCTCAGCTCCTATTTGCATTTCTAGTTCTTATATGTCCATACATTTTCTTTTTCTTATTTTTGGACACCTGTGAGATTTCCTGTTCTAACTTCCCAATAAGCCTCTTTTTACTTACTGTAGATTTGAAAGCTTCATAGAAAAACCTTTGATTCTTGAAAACCAAAATAGACTTGATTAGAACAATATTGTAGAGGGAAGTTACACCTTTTTTAAAGAATCCATTGGCTCATAGTCAAATTAAATGTTCCTACAGGTCAGTGGTCCTCAAAGGTTAATGTTTCTTAAAATGACTAAGGCAGTTTGTTTAAAAATGCAGATTTGGAGGCCCCAATCCTGACTTCAAAATCAGAATCTCTTAGGGTTTTAACAAGCATTCCAGGTAATTCTGAGCTAGAATTCCATGGGCCACACTTTTAGAAACCTGTTGAAACTATTCTAAGTTTTACCCCTGAATCACAATCCACTGAAAGACTGCACATGACCATAATTCTGCATTTCAACATTATACCCTTCAGTCATATATTTAAAAGACTCTATGACTTTAATGCACTTCCTATAGACATATTGCCTCAGTTGATGATCTCAGTTAAAATGTGGAGTTCCAGTAGGAAATTACTTTTAGGAATTAGCAATCAAATAGCCTTTGCTTCCCTTAAGATACTCATATGACTTCATTGAAATATTAATAACCAAAAGAACAGACTAACTGTACAAAAGAATGACTGAATGAATGAGTGAGTGTATGAATGAATGAATACAAGGGATGGAATGTGTTTCCACTTTAACCACATTTGCCAGGAAACCAGAGACAGATTTGATTCCCGAAATCCCACATCTTTTATTGCTGCCATCATCACGTGTTTCAAAAGATATTCAGTTGTAAAGGCAGATCACTTTTCCTTTTAGCAGTCTGTTAGGTTTGCTTAAGCAAGTAAGTTCTAACTAGCATCCATTTACCTGACACAGATATACTGAATTCTATTCTGTTTTAAGTTTATTATGAGGCATTTTGGGAATGAAAACTGAAAAGGGTTTAGCTCTCAAGGACTTCGTGTCTCTTCGGAGGGACCCAAAACACGTTTACGAAGAGTGAGAATGCAAGTCATTCAGACAGCGTTATGAGACTCAGGAGTGAGAAGTGGTTATTTCCAGCAGGAGGATCAGGACAAGTTCTCTGGAGAAGGTAGGGCTTTACATCTAGTAAGACGGGCAATGAGTAGAGATGAGGAGAAAGATACTCTAGGCAGAGTGGAATTCTGATTTTCCTTACTACCTTTTCTCATAGCTCCTTGAATTTCTGCAGAGCGCATACTATATTTTGTAACTGCATATTCATTTAGGCAATTATATATTCAATGCCTCCATCTTCTGTCACTAGACAGCACTCACCACAGCAGAGGGCTGTGTGTGTTTTCGTCACCACTTTACACCTATACTTACAGTACTTAGCACAGCGTCTAGAACACAGTGATTGTTCAGCAAATATCTGCTACCGAATGAGTGGTTAAGAGCCTAGGATTCCTTGTGCTTTTGCCATTTATTCATTTTGCAATCTTGGGACCCATAGCTAAGCCTCTATGTCTTCCTATGTAAGATGGGGTCATAATAGTCCTTTCCATATAGAGATGAGGTAACAAATAGGACAATGTATGTCAATAAATTATAGCTATTATCACTTTGATAGGAAGAGGCAGTGATATGAAGCAAAGTAGAAGTTACAGGCTTTTAGCAATAAGAGTTTGAACTTGCCTGGCTTTTTTTCCCTGTAATTTTACAGGCTCACCAGGCAAAGCAGTGTAGCAAGTTTAATTTAAACTGGGTATTTGGACCTGGTCTTTGCTCCTGTTGGACGAGGTGGCCAGGAGGGCTTCCCTTGAAGATCGCGTTGCTTCTTTTATGGAACAGGGCTAACAGAACGGCTGTTCCTTTATCACGAAACTGCCCTGATGGTCAATGAGAGAGCACACGTGAAAGCTCTGTGTGACAGATCTGTGCTGTACGGAGCCTGTGCCTCAGGTTTGAGGGTATCTGGCTCTGAATCCTTGAATTGCTAGTAAACAAGCAAGATGAGCTGTGCCTCTCTGAAAACAGGGATTGTTGTGGCATGAAAACAGGCAGTCCCTCAGGTCAGAGAAATCTGTATTCCAGCCCTGGCTCTAGATCTACGGCCTGGGGCCATTGGAGGAAGCAAAGAAAAATCCCAGCTGGCGATACTGTGAACTCCAGGTCCCTGTAAATGCACATCAATCTCTGGTCCAGAAAGAAGGGGGACTAGGGGGTAGGAGGAAGAGTGTGAACTGAGAAGGCGACCCGGTCAGCTATTAAGCGGACTAACTTTCGCTCTGAGTGAGGGGTGTAGGTAACGCCAATTAAGAGCCCCGCCCTTTGAGCCGCAGCTCCCCTCATAACCCAGTGGTGTTCTTCCATGTCCGGGTGGTCATAGGGCTCTAAATAAACTGTTCTAAAAACGTTTCTTTTTTGCCAAATCTGATTTTTTGGCCAAATCGAATCCACTGCATACTGTGGGGTTTTGTTTTCGTTTTCTGTTTCCTTTTATTTTTTTTTGGCCTCGCAACGCGGTGTGGCATGCGGGATCTTAGCTCCCCAACCAGGGATCAAACTCGAGGCCCCTTGCAGTGGAAGCCCGGAGTCTTAACCACTGGACGGCCAGGGAAGTCCCTGGGTTTTAAAAGAGATAGGCGGAAGGTGTCACATTTTAAGGGGAAATAAAACAAAAACAAACAAACAAACATGGGAGGAAAAAAATTAAAAGAAATTAAGAGAATTTAATCTCTCTTTTTCCTGTGTGTGAATGGAGGGAAAGTGTCTTTATAAATTTTATCAGCAGAACTCCTTGGTTGAGAACTGTAATTTCTACAAGCCCAAGTGTTTGTCATTTCCCTTACTAAATTTTCAGGAATATTTATTGAGTACTGGGGCTATGTAGTGATCTCTAGGCTTTAAATTATAGACTAAAGAGGGCACATCCTCCCCAATGGAGCCTATAAAAAAAAAAAGGCACCTATACTCTGTGTATTGGGTTGTGGCTTGAGATGTATATGCAAGATACACATTTTATTTAGTTTTTCAAAAACACTTGGGAATAGAAAACATCCAAAATTTATAGAGGTTGTAACTTAGATTTAAATTAAGTCACTTTCTGAAGGAAAGTCATTAGATGATTATATTGCCTTCAACACTACTTTGGAGGCTGGTGTTCCAGGCCCCAAATCTTCAATACTCAAACACAATAGACTCTTCAATCTTTTTTTTTTAAAACAATTCCTAGGATTTTAAAAAGTTAATTAATTTATTTTTGGCTGCGTTGGACTTCGTTGCTGCATGCTGGCTTTCTCTAGTTGCGGCGAGCAGGGGCTACTCTTAGCTGCGGTGTGCGGGCTTCTCATCAAGGTGGCTTCTCTTGTTGCGGAGCACAGGCTCTAGGCGGGCAGGCTTCAGTAGTTGTGGCGTGCGGGCTCAGTTGTTGTGGCTCGCGGGCTCTAGAGTGCAGGCTCAGTAGTTACGGTGCAGGGGCTTAGTTGCTCCGTGGCATGTGGGATCTTCCTGGACCAGGGCTTGAACCCATGTCCCCTGCACTGGCAGGCAGATTCTTAACCACTGTGCCACCAGGGAAGTCCCGACTCTTCATTCTTTGGGTATAAATTAGTACTCCATCTTCTATTTCCCAGGTGGAGAAAAGTATAGATGATGGGCCTTAGGCGGGAAGGAGGGGACCATATGCACTTGAAAGGAGTAAGTAAAGAGAGAGGCTGATGCTAGTATGCCTTTGAGTGGGAGAAAGGTGATTTTTGACATATTTGACATTCTGAATGACCAATACCTTTTCCCCTAATTGGCCTGGATGCACTGAACACTCTGTTAATGCTTTGATTTCACCTAAATGGAAGCAAAATCTTTAGGAATTAGAACTGGTAGTAGGAAAGATATGGGGTTCATTTAGTCATTCATTCAACAACAATTACTAAACACCCATCATGTGCCTTCTAGATTTTATAATCTAAGAAAAATACAGACATGGAAACAAGTGCATTATACCAGCACATGGACGACTAGATAATGCAGGATAGCAACAAAATAAAAGACAAGTTCCCCAATCTTAAGGAACTTACATCATCATCATCAAAATTTCTGCCATGTGTCCTATTCTCATTTAATCCTATGAATTGGGTGCCAATATTATCTCATCTTAGAACGGAGAAAACTGAAACACAACAAAGTTTAAAGTGAGTCTAATGTGACTCGTACAGCAAAGATCGGATTTGAACCAAGGAAGTCTAACTTGAGGTGCCATGTTCTTAACCACTATATAGTACACCACCTGGACATTAAAAAAACATTACTGTCTTTGACACTGGAAACTCAAGACGTAACTCCAGGAGGTTTGATGCAGGAGCAAAGGATCCCACCAAATAAAGTTGCCTAGCAATTCCCAGCAGTAGTTTGCCTTCGGCCTTCCTATTACCATGACACTGCTTGCCAGCATGCCCCTTAGAGATGAAAGTTAAAGGAGCTCCCTCAGCCTTAAATTATTAAGACTGACAAATAATTAATCATTAGCTCCATGGTTTCTAGGAATTTACAGAAAGACCTATTTTGAATATGCCACATTTTATCTACTGAAGTGTCTAATAACTTTACCTCTTACATATTTTTCCCTTACATGGAAGTGATACACACATCTGGGAATCATTACAAAATTAGCCACTGGCAGTAAAAAGAGGGATTACACTAAAACAAGCAAAAGAAGGGTGGCCATGAGCTGAAGGTAATTTTTACTTGGTGATGGCTGCATAAGAGTGCATTCTATTAATCAACAATATTTTATATTAGCATTATATTAATTTATGTAGATGTCTCAAATTTGTATTACTAAATGTTGAAAATATAAAGTGAGCTCCTTTAAAGGTAGCTTGAGAGAAATCTTGGAAAATCAGTACTGATTTGTGACTTTAAAGTAAAAACATTAAATGTGATAGTTATGAGATCAGTGGCCAAGATAATTAATTTCCAATACTACCCAGGCAAACAATTATCAATGATAATTGATAAATGTATTTGAAGATACCCTGAAAGGATAAAGCACTAAATGAGCATGTCTCATCCCTGTCCACATATAAGAGTTACTTATGGTGAGTTTTAACACTGCAAAAGTCTCTTCGACATGAAGAGATTCTAACGTGGGATGAGGTGAGGCATCTGTGTACTGAAAAAACTCCATGGGGCTACCTCTACAATGAACAAACTGTAGCTATTATTGGGCAAACGGTATTGAGTATTTATGCAGGTATTTGCGTTATAGGCTGAAGGAAGAATAGAGAAATTAGTAACAACATCACCAAAGAATGGTTCTTGATCATTTGGCTAATTTTTTACTGGGACTTAAAATTTGGAGAGTCCACAAGAGCGCCACAGCTTTGATTTGCTTCGAAGAATGTGGGACCACCATTAATCCTTTCAGGAGAGACTCAGATGAACAGGAATAAGAAGACAGGAAGCAAGGCTAGCTACTAGCTAGAGATTGTTCATGGCTTGAGAATATTTTTAAGTTGTAAGGATTTTTAGATCATGAACACAGCCAGAACCAAATAAAACCTCATACAACTTACCCATTACTAACACACAAATCACTCCGGGTACACTCTGCCCCTGGGAAACCACCTTGGCTTTCTGAGAGGTTTAGAATGGATTTGGTTTTGGATTCACATAATCAAGTGATTCCCTGGTCATACCAAAAACCTATTAAATCGTAACATCTTGGAGTAGCACCCATGCTTTGGGATATTTAAGAAATCTCTAGGTGATTCCATTGTGCAGCCAAATTTAGGGAATAGGGGTATAAGCTCTTCTCAACTTTGATGACTCAACCTGAAACCACAGGTGCAAAAGAGTTCCCCCATCCTCATTAGTGGAGGTTGCCACCTACTCAGGCTCATCCTTCTCTTGATCTCTCAGTTTAGGTTAAGCCATTTCACTCCACCCCACACCCCAATCTACCTGTGTCTCCACCTGTTGGTCTGTCCCTAGTCCACTCTTTTCCCTTTATAACTTTGACCATGTCATTGCCTTGCTCAAAAATGTCTAACCCCACCTCTACCTGGCGCTTTGTAATCAACATACAGGTATCACCTTGGAGCTTACAGAAAGGTCTAATTCCAGGTCCTGTCCAGGTCTACTGAATTAGAACTTACATTTTAATTAGATCCCCCAGGGACTTGTAAAAGCATTTAAGTTTGACACGTACTGCTTTAAAACACTATTTCCCAAAGTATCTTTTGAAGGATGTTCTCGAGAACAGAGAATCTACTGCCTGGATTCAAAACCACACTCTTCTCTCTCTTCACAGGACATCTGTCCATTCAAAAAATATTAATTGAGTGACAACTATACCCTTTACTATGCTGGGTTTAGAGGATCTAGTGGTGAAGATGACAGAAGTGGTCTCTGCACTTGTGGACGTACACTCTAGCAAAGGCAACGTTAACAAGGAAGGATAAGTATGCAAGTGCCATGAAGGGGATGTGGAGGATGCTGTGGGATGACCTAGTTAGTGAGGTGCATGGGGAGAGTCTACTGCGGTCTAGGAGATGAACACAACGTTCCTGGGGAAAGGCTGCTAGAGCAGGTCCCTGCTGATCTAGAGGTTGGAGGACCAAGAAGGAAGCGCAGCTGAACACAGCTCCAGCACCACACAGGGCAGGTGCAAAGGCTTGGAACGATGATAGAATTGCCTGCCCCATGCCTACCCAACACAAGCCACTGAGGGCTCTAAGTACTTTCCTTATATGTAGCTGTGGTTATTAACCCTGTTTCACAGATGAGGAAACTGAGGCACAGAGAGATTAAGTAATGCAGCCACTGTCACAGAGCTAACCTTGGGACTCAAAATCCTGGCCATCTGGCTCCAGCACCTCTGTTCTTAGCCATCATACTCTACCATGCTTGAGCCGGGAAGAATATGATGCATTCAGGAAGCTGAAAAACAGGCTGTATGCCCAGAGTTCAAGTAGCACTTGTTCATGGATCTATGATCCTTTTTTATCTTAAGGGAGGAAATATATCACCATTCAGTGGCAGCTTCTTACAACACAAATTTTTGGAAACATCCCATAGTTACTGAGTCAGAATATCTAGTCATGGAGCTGAAAATCTGCATTTTAATAATGCTTCCAGGTGATTCAGAATCAATAAAGTTTGAGAACCATAGATTTAGCGGTACCATTTCCTCCTATAATCTCCTCCCTATCATCATCTCCCCTAATTAACCCATAGTTATTTAAAAAAATATTGGTCCCAAAGTATAAACAAAACACGAGGGTAAACAGTATTGAAGCGGAAAGCTGGAAGAAATCTGAAAACTGAATCAATGCTCCTCCAGGTCTGCTGGCTGCCAGGCTGTGAAAAGAATTATCTAGGCTTAAAAAAATTGGAGGTAAAAAGAGACCACAGAGGCTTAAAATTATTTTCATTACAATGCCAACCATTTAAATAACTAGTTGAATCCCTGGAAGTTGTAGTAAAATCTAAAATTGCTGGAAGAGCAATTATTTCACATGCCCTATGATTCCTCCATCCTTAGGCAGCACTAGGAGAAGATACTCATACAGCAGAGAGAATTTTCTCGAATACAGAATGCATGCAATAGCAGTAGCTGAAGTAATCTCTGGTCACTGGGGCATATGGGCTCAACAGAACTAATATGCCTCCTTAAGTGTCAGGGAACCCTGGCGGCTCTAACACCAATATCTGGCTGCCAGTAGGGTATTCTTTTTAATTCAGCCTTTTCCTTTCTTAAAACCATTTAACAGAAGAATTATGCTAATCTCTTATGACGACGAAACTAAAAGAAATAGCTGAACTTCAATAAACCTCCATCATCATAGATTATTTTATCTTCTTGCATTTTCCCAATGCTTATCTTAAAGAACTTGAATGTTTTGCAGGTACATTACTATCAAAATTTCAAAAGCCAACCTGCTAGATTCAGAATAGAGATCACAGCTTTTCTGTCCTACTCTGTCTGGAAATGACATTCCCCTGGCTACTCTACAAACCCTGTTTATCCAGATCAATTACCTTGAGTTTTCATTTAAGAAAATAAGTTTTGGAGCACCTCTGGAAGAGATTGCTATCTCCACCCCTCGAAAGATCAGATAAATATTCCACTGTATTTTCAAAGCTCTTTTGTATTCAACACATTTAGTTCTGATTCTATCCATAAGCAAAGTTTATTGGATACTACTCGGTTAACACTGACAAAGGACAGTTGAAATGGCACAGTTAGAAAACCTTATGCAGGTGCCCCATCACTGAAATATAACATACCGATGATGATAATCTCCAAGAGCTGTCACAACCCCCTTGCCAATCACTGAGAGGTGGTTTGAAGTGGCAGGCAGACCTATGTCAATATTGGCTATATTGTCATGTCACCGCCACGAAGATGTGTGAGTCAAAGAGCAACTGAGGAATCCTAGATGCACAGGGCTGGAATTTTCCAAGGAAAAGTGTTAGTAATCTCAATCTTTGTGGCAGGTTGTCTCTTTGCAGAACTGCATGCTTCCCTCTCCCTTTTTGCAGGAGGCTAGTGCAGAGGTACAGTGAGAGCCAGGCCCTGCTTGAGAGGATGTAACAGCCAAGACAAGGCCAGGGAGGTGTGGATGAGACCCATTTTACTTTGAGCACTAGGGTCAATATTCTTCCATCCTTCCTGTTCCTGGATGTGCCTTTTCTTGCTATGGCAGTGGTATGATCCATAGGACAAAGGCTAGGGTGTCAGACTAGGGGAAATGGGCCAAGTTATTAAGTTTAGGTCTTAGGCCAAAACGGAGCTTTGGGACTAGGAGTTTTTGGATCTCCAAATGGACTAGCTCCATCATGGGACTGAGATAAGTGTAGGGGAAAAGACCTGTTCTAAGAAAGGCAGTAATTTTACCAAGTCTCCTGTGTGTTTATTAGGACTTAGCTATTAAGTATCCTGGATCACAGCACTCCAAACACACCCAGATGTATAAAGCATCACCGTTAAGAGTAAAGAAATAGAAATCATATATTGCCAATGTCTGTACCTGTTCAACACGTTTTAATGTATTGGCCCCTCTTCTTCCATAGGCTTATATTTATCAGTGATGTACGTATAGCGTTTAAGGCCCTACATTCTAATGAAGATGCCTGGAGTCAGGCTTAAGCACACAGGAGCCACAAAGGAACTGTGATGGTATTCATGCTTTATAAGGAACCACGTTTGAATGGCTGTTCAAAATGCCACAACAGAGTTAATAGAAGATGAGGACCCCTACAAAGCACACCTGTAAAATAATGGCATGTAATAGCTGAATATGTTTTCCCTGCCAAATCTTAATGGATCTGGAAATCCAAGACTTCATTTACGAATGTTACAAACTTTGTTCCCAAACATGCAAATGGAAAAGAAGGGAGCCCCTGTACCACCATCTCTCGTTTATTTAGCAGTGGGAGAGGCATTCAGGAGATCAGGAAGGAAAGAAAACACTAAGAAAATAGCATCCACCTACCTGGTTGGCACAGCCTTGGGCAGGGCGTCCACTCACTGAAAGCGGTCACAAGACAGTCTCTTTTGCACGGGAGCAGGCAAGGGCGTACTGTTTCCGGCCGAGTAGACTCCGGACATCTGCCAATATGAAGAGATCAGATCAATAGTTCCTGGAGAAGGTAAGTGGTTTAGCCTAGAACCATAGGATTTCAGAACTGAAAACACTGAGACCCTGTTGTTCCTTTTATAGACATGGGAAGAAAGACCCAGGAGGAGAAGCTACTTGCCCAAGGGCTCAGAGCCAGAGGCAGAGCATGAAACAGACTTCATCTCTCTTGATCCAGAGACCAAAATATTTTTCACTAGACCAGGAAAGGAATAACAATCGCTGAAACCAATGAAAGACAAATGCTAAGTGAGTTTCTCCCCATTGCATGAATTCAAATAACATTTGATTTTTTTCAGAGTGGACAAATCTGATATATATATATTTTTTTAATACTTTTTTTCTTTTTTGCGGTACGCGGGCCTCTCACTGTTGTGGCCTCTCCCGTTGCGGAGCACAGGCTCTGGACGCGCAGGCTCAGCGGCCATGGCTCACGGGCCCAGCTGCTCCGCGGCATGTGGGATCTTCCCGAACCGGGGCACGAACCCATGTCCCCTGCATCAGCAGGCGGACTCGCAACCACTGCGCCACCAGGGAAGCCCTGGTATATTTTTTGAAAAGTGTTTTATCCAGGGTAATACATCAATTCAGTGATATTGTATAAGGCAACATATGGATATACTGGGAAACAAAAAACAGTGAAAACCACTGAAAATACTATACATATTTGATAATTAACATGATTTTAGAATATTGAAGTGTCTTTTTAGAACATGTAAATTGATGAGTTAGAATAAGCAAGACATGAGAATAGTATGTTTGTTTGCAAATAACAAACACACTAACAAGCATTAACAAGAGAAACATTTCAATTCTGCTATTTAGCTGATAATGTAATGTTCAGACTTGGGAGGAACGTAGTCAGTGGATTCATAGTCACTTGGAAGAACTAAAGTCTCAGAAAATGGCAAGCAAGTTTTTGTTTTTATTTGCATGCTTATCTGCTTATTTTTATGAGTACAGGGGGCTAAAACCCACATTTATTATCTTATAAAACAGTGATATGCTAAGAGGAAAAACAGGAAAGCACTCTGCAACTTATATTTGCATTTTAAAATTCTGTTTCCTATAAATTTCTTATAAAGCACAGAGCTGCAGTGTGTATAAAGCCTGATAGCATGAACTTTGGTATTGGATAGTCAGTGGTGAGTCAAGTGCTTTTCCCGCATTCTTTCATTTATTCCTAAGGACCGCAGTGAAAGGCATTATAATCTTCATTTTCAGATGATAAACTGAGGTGCTGAAAGAATAACTAATGGATCCAAAGTCACATGGATTAAATAAATTAAATTATTAGTAATTTAATAAAGTATTGATTATCAATAAATTAATTATTAGTGGCATTATTAATCATCCTTAATACACACAAAAAACTTTATCAAATAGATCAATTCAATGAACCTAAAAATAGAAAGAAAAAAGAGTGTCTTTAGAGGAAATAGCATTATTTAAACAAGATATTCTGGTAAGGAAAATTTACGTCATACTTTAGTAGAACTAGCAAAAAACACTAAACTCATTCCCAAGTCCTTTATTCATACCCTGAAAGCTCCTAAAATTAAATTGAACTGCTATTTATTCTATCTCCTCTCCAATCTCTCCTGTTATCTAGCTGGAAATGAAAGTACCACGTGAGGAATGTCATTTTCCTGTGTGCTCAGTGGGGCAGCAGGACTTGGCGGGGCAGGGACCCAGCCAGGACACACTCACTCAGACATCCACAAATAGCTCAGAAATGCCTGCGGTGCTGGTTTGGCTTCAGGCTTTCTGGGACGGTGGCTTATTCTGCAGGGACTTTGTTCACTTCAATTAGCAGTATTTTTAAATGTTTTAGATATACCTTTATTGAGGTATAACTGATACAGAAAGAACTGCACCTATTTAATGTGCATAATTTGATGAGTTTGGACATATGCAAACACCTGTGATACCATCTCCACAATCAAGGTAATAGACATATCCAACACCTCCCAAAGTGTTCTTGTGTCTCTTGGTTTTTGTTTTATTTGTGTGTATGTGTGGTGTTAATCTCTTCTGGGGAACTGATATTGCCTACTTTTCAATTTATACTTTATTAATAGCACTCACAATAAATATTCACTGGGCATAATGTCAACTCTTCGTGACATGGTGCCCTTTCTCTATCTGTGTTCTTCTTCTAGGTCCACAAGTGAGAAACGGTATCATACCCTCAATGGCAAAGGTCAAGCTCAGGTCACACTGCTTTTATAGAGGCCATGAACTGAGGGCTTTCCTGAAATGTGATTCCTGGTCTGATAGGTGCCAAATATTCTCTTAGGAGTGAAACTGTCTTTTTATTCATTTCTTTTCCCAATAATGTTGACCTTTTCCTTAGAGGTTCAACTTCCTCCTCCCTTCTATTTACATGCTGTCTACCCCTCCCAGGATCATCACATTTCTTTTTTTTTTTAATGATTCAATTAAAATATATTTGTATGCAACCTTTCAAAATTACATTTATTTTTTGTATATAGTCCTATCTATACTCTTGAGATAATGTACATACCAATAAAAGATAAATTAAAAAATGAGAATCAAAACTGTATGGTTAAAATTGGTTTAAAAAGTCATTTACCCCAACCTCTCAACTGAGTTTTCTTTTTTTTTTTAATTTTTGAATTTTATTTAATTTATTTTTTATACATCAGGTTCTTATTAGTCATCAATTTTATACACATCCGTGTATACATGTCAATCCCAATCGCCCAATTCATCACACCCCCACCCTCACCCCCCGCCGCTTTTCCCCCTTGGTGTCCATACGTTTGTTCTCTACATCTGTGCCTCAACTTCTGCCCTGCAAACCGGTTCATCTGTACTATTTTTCTAGGTCCCACATACATGAGTTAATATACAATATTGTTTTTCTCTTTCTGACTTACTTCACTCTATATGAGTCTCTAGATCCATCCACGTCTCAACAAATGACCCAATTTCATTCCTTTTAATGTCTGAGTAATATTCCATTGTATATATGTACCACAACTTCTCTATCCATTCGTCTGTCAATGGGCATTTAGGTTGCTTCCATGACCTGGCTATTGTAAATAGTGCTGCAATGAACATTGGGGTGCATGTGTCTTTTTGAATTATGGTTTTCTCAGGGTATATGC
>NC_041215.1:44685156-44700374 GCF_002837175.3 Physeter macrocephalus | reverse complement strand
AATGTTGTATACCTCATTGTTGTCCCAGAGGTCTCTTAGGCTGTCTTCATTTCTTTTCATTCTTTTTTCTTTATTCTGTTCCATGGCAGTGAATTCCACCATTCTGTCTTCCAGGTCACTTATCCGTTCTTCTGCCTCAGCTATTCTGCCATTGATTCCTTTTAGTGTAGTTTTCATTTCAGTTATTGCATTGCTCTTCTCTGTTTGTTTGTTCTTTAATTCTTCTAGGTCTTTGTTAAACATTTCTTGCATCTTCTCGATCTCTGCCTCCATTGTTTTTCCGAGGTCCTGGATCATCTTCACTCTCATTATTCTGAATTCTTTTTCTGGAAGGTTGCCTATCTCCACTTCATTTAGTTGTTTTTCTGGGGTTTTATCTTGTTCCTTCAACTGGTACATAGCCCTCTGCCTTTTCATCTTGTCTGTCTTTCTGTGAATGTGGTTTTTGTTCCACAGGCTGCAGGATTGTAGTTCTCCTTGCCTCTGCTGTCTGCCCTCTGGTGGATGAGGCTATCTAAGAGGCTTGTGGAAGTTTCCTGATGGGAGGGACTGGTGGTGGGTAGAGCTGGGTGTTGCTCTGGTGGGCAGAGCTCAGTAAAACTTTAATTCCCTTGACTACTGATGGGTGGGGCTGGGCTCCCTCCCTGTTGGTTGTTTGGCCTGAGGCGACCCAACACTGGAGCCTACCTGGGCTCTTTGGTGGGGCTAGTGGCCGACTCTGGGAGGGCTCACGCCAAGAAGTAGTTCCCAGAACTTCTGCTGCTAGTGTCCTTGTCCTCACAGTGAACCATAGCCACCCCCTGCCTCTGCAGGAGACCCTCCAACACCAGCAGGTAGGTCTGGTTCAGTCTCCTATGGGGTCACTTCTCCTTCCCCTGGGTCCCGATGCACACACTGCTTTGTGTGTGCCCTCCAAGAGTGGAGTCTCTGTTTCCCCCAGTCCTGTCGAAGTCCTGCAATCAAATCCCACTAGGCTTCAAAGTCTGATTCTCTAGGAATTCCTCCTCCTGTTGCCAGACCCCCAGGTTGGGAAACCTGACATGGGGCTCAGAACCTTCACTCCAGTGGGTGGATTTCTGTGGTAAAATTGTTCTCCAGTCTGTGAGTCACCCACTCAGCAGTTATGGGATTTGATTTTACTGTGATTGCACCCCTCCTACCGTCCCACTGGGGCTTCTCCTTTGTCTTTGGATGTGGGGTATCTTTTTTGGTGAGTTCCAGTGTCTTCCTGTTGATGATTATCCAGCAGCTAGCTGTGATTCTGGTGTTCTCAGAAGAGGGAGTGAGAACACGTCCTTCTACTCCGCCATCTTGGTACGGATTATCACATTTCTAATTTTCATAAATTTACTCTTAATCTCCAAAAATACTCTCCTTGACTATTAGCAACTTATGTGTCCTCCACTTCTAAACATTATAATGTTTATTTTCTGTATTGTTTATTGTCACTGACTAAAAAAAAAGCTTTTGATATCTTCTGCATTGCTGGTTTTCTGTGTGTGTGTGTGTGTGTGTGTGTGTGTGTTTGTGCGTGTGTGCATGCACACGGGCATGCGTTATACGTACACTAATTTTGAATGCCTTGATGGTAGAATTCCATCTCATACCATATCATAAAAATACCAGATCTTAATGCTGTGTAAGTATTTAGTAACGGTAAGTGAATGATTGACAAGTATTCTATGCTGGTAAAGCCTGAAGACAAATCTCTGGGAATATTAGGCAAATTTATCCAGCCATTTTCAAAACAAAATTGAAGCCTTAAAAACCAGGGTAACATATGGATTCCTGTTTTAGTGAGTAAACACAGTATGGCTTCTTGCCTTTTGTCATAATTTATACTTCCTGCTCTCGTGCAACACTCTGATTCTAGATTGGCAATACTCTTGTTAAAAGGGTGAATACACTTCATTTCAACACATATATTTTCCTGGACTTGCACTGGAGTATTTCATAATGACTGCCTCTTGGTCACGCTGTAGGTTTTAGTTTCTGTGCTGAAATGCATCAAACTGAGCTACAAAGATCTGCCATTTCTCAGTTACGTGTCCATAATCATGAGGCAGACACTGTGCTCCATCTCCAGGAGCAGTCCTCCAACCCAGGGACTGAGGGACCATCTCAACCTGCCAACTTTTTAAACATTAAATGTGTAAACGGAGCTCGCCATTACTATATCTCACCAAATGCCCAGCGTTTTCCCATGAAAGGCAGAAAGTGTTTTACAGGACCTTTGGATGGCTTTGAGTTGTGTGATTTAAATCTTTATTATTATTTTTTGCACACTGCAACTGAAAAAATAAACATTGGGTAGTGAAACAAAACCAAACAAAATCCCCCAAATATCCCAACAAGCTCTCACTTCTGTTTGAGTTGTGCCCTAGCTAGTCCTCATTTTCTGATATGATCAGTTCTATTACTCATGCTATGGTAACATTCTCACCTATACAATTACGTGGAAACCAGAATACCAACCCTGGGAAGCAAGAACTTGCAAGGAATTCTGTGCATCCCCGTGCAGTGGGTTTAGAGATAAAATATATTATGATAGCCCATCCAATCCATGGAGACATGCTTCTTTTTTCTACTGTAAAGGCTGCTCTTTCGTTAGAATATTTTCTTTTTCTTTCCTCTTTCTATTGCCATTACCCTCACCCCAAGGATTTCACAAATGGCAGGGAAATTTTTTCCACTGCAATAGCTTTCACATAAAAAAGAGCAAAAGCATATTATTCTGAAAGGGCAAGGCAAAGGATACTTTCTCTTGCTGATAATCTCACTATTTCACTATGTGCTTCACTGGACACTAGGTATTATTTTCTTAGCTCAGTTAATCTCATTAACCTCAAGAATTTTAATTAACTTTACTTAAGTCAATGCAGGCTCCTCTTGTTTAGCAGGATCGTTTGGAGACATACAGTAAGAATTAAAACTAGGTTGTTAAGTCTCCAGCCTCATTAAAAGTGCAAAAAGTAATCAGCAATGTCTTTCTCTGTGTGTGTGTGTGTGTGTGTTAGGGAAAACATCTGTGCAATTCATTTTTCTATGTTGCAAAACCGAGTAAAACTGGAGGTTATTCACTGTAATAATATCTGAGTCTTACTTACGTAGATTATCAAATAAAAGCATATGCATTTGTGAATTATGCTTTAAACTATAAACTTTTGGCCCTGTGGTTTTTCTGGTCACAAAATATCATTAAGTTAACATCTGTATAAGCTGATGGGCTCAGAGACTTTAATAAAAAATTGTCATTCAACATAATCATGAGGCTAGACGAGGAGGTAGAGGGCTATTTGAACACACAACCCATCCCCTCATGTCCAAATAGTCTTTAAAGTGTGATGATAATGTATTTGGTAGTTGTCACTCTCAATTCTAATGCTTCTTTACTAAGAAAACAACCAAATTACATTCATATCAAGTGGATTTTTCCTGTTGTGGTTCAGAGGTAAAAGTTCTGTGGAAGGGAGATCAGACTTCAGGAATGCTAAATTTTCTCATCACTCTAAAGAATAATAATTTGCTGCATTTCACATACCATTTATTCCTATACCCAAGCTATATTTATTTCTATTTGTATATTCAAGCTAATATTTCATGCATCTTTTTTAAGCAGTTGAAAATTTACATCATAAAAATGAACATTATCAGGACTGCAGTCCTTCTCAAGATAAAAGGAGTTCTCTTGTCTGCATAATATCTTTATAAGCCTTTTAGGATTGTACCATAACCCCATGAATTAGATTATCACCTGATTCAAGTGATATGCAAACATTATTGTCCATGTTTGGCTATATCGGCCCATTGACCCAATCAGTCCACATGGTATTATGGGTACCAGGTAAGTTGAAAGACACAAATGATATAAACTGATGCTCCAAAAATATCACAAGCAATTTAGAGTTGGATGCTAAAGCAGAAATAACGTTTATGAGTTAATAAGAGCAGAAGGTCATACGTATGATCTGTTCATTACTCTTCAAGGCAGTCGCCTTTGCCAAACTTTATCATGGTAGATAAAATATTTTTTCTTAAAGCAAAGGATAAACGTCAGCTTCTCAAACTTCTGCAATTCATATCCATTCCCTGTCAAACCCTTTTACTTTCCTACACACAGGTCTAATTAATTCATGACTTCTAAATATGTTTATGGACAATAGCTACACGCCAGATACTGTTCTAAAATCTGCAGTGGCAACAATGAAGACCTATCCAGCCCCAGCCCTCTGGAAGCCACATTTAGGAGGAGAAAAAAGAGGAGGTCTTACTGACTGTGCTTCACTTCAAGTCACAGTCATCTTCCCTCGCATGTTCATAGCCACCTGCTCATCACATGCTCCAAAACCAGCAGTATCTGGCCAGTCTGCCCTATATCTTCCATTAGCAGTTCGTTTCCTTAACTGAGCTTCTATGACTTTCCTTACACACAGCTGAAGTGGCTTCCATGGCAGTGTGGATAAGGCCCAGAGCCCGTCATCATGGGGCCCCCAAGATGAAATTAATCAGGTGTTTGAGTTGCACATGACAGCAACACGAATTGGACTGAATTAGGCAGAAGAGCAAATGTAGTTGCCTATGTTGCCAGGAAAGGCAGGAGTGCACTTAGGGGGGCTGGGACCAGGGCTTGATGCTGCCAGGATTTGTTCTGCTTCAGTTTCTGCCTCTTTCTGAGCATCAGCTTTACTCTCTCCTCCTGCTTTTTCCACCAGGCATGACCATGGCTATGGCAACTCTCCATCCATATACTTAGAACATCATGAAGAGAAAGAAGAGAGGGTTTCATTTTCCCAACTTAAACATTCCTGGGAAACAGCTCTAAGTTGCCTAGTTTGTGACGCTAGATCAAAGCTTGCACCAGCCCATCCTGGTGACCCACCACTACTGTGGCTGGAGTAGGGGTCTTTCATCACTCGAAGGGAACTAGTTCAAACATGGCCACTTGGAAATCTCTATGGACAGGCCAGTTACCCAGTCTCTGTATATAATTTAGGTGCCTTACATTTTCTTTTCCATAAGCCTTCCTGCATGGACTTGAGGAAGAGTTATGTCTTCTCATTTGGTCTATGTGGCAGAAGAAACTCCCACAGCTGAGTTCTCCAGTCAATTACTCTTTTTCCTCTATCTCTTGCAATTGTTCCCGACCCTTTTTGATATCTATATCCTAGTCCTCATGTCCAAATTCTCCTACAGTTTTTTAAAAATTTACACCTCCATGTGCAGAGTATAGCAGGTATGAGATTGTAAACCTACTTGAGGGCATGGATTAGTCTATTCAAAATGTCTATATGGATTTATTGCTCTCTGCAGACAAGGTCAATGAGATCTAAAGAACAGTATAACACGGCCCCATATTTTCAAAGTGCACGACCTACCTTCTTGTGGACCTAGTCTTTATGTGATTGAAGAAGAGCCCAAAATATTGATATCAGCTCTAGAAAGTTTGATTACTCAAGCAGATTCAATATTTGTGGGCATTATAATTACTGTTCTCCATTAATTAATGCATACATAATGAAAAAGTGTCTACCTTTGGTTGAGGCACATTTTTTAGTCTTTAAGAGTCAAATAAAACAAAACAAAACAAAAATCTCTTACTCTAGCACAGACTGAGACATATTCAGTGCATGAAAAATGTTTCTGACTAAAAATACTCCACTATGCAATAGTCCTATGCACTTTCAATTAATTATTGATAATACCTTTTTGTCATCACTTGTCCCACATGACTCTTGACACAGAAGACCCTCCGCATCTGAATGCCCACACCACATGTAGCTTCTCCATTCCAGCCAATGGTTGCATTAAGGGCAGTTACCAATGTGTCTTCGGAACAGGGGCCCCAAGCTGATGTCTCCCAGTAGAGTTGCATACAGGAATGGTCATTGCATGAACGATATTCTTGGAGGGCCTGACTAGGGGGGCATGATTTTCCACCTGCAAAAATCAAAATAAAAAAGAATACAGAGTTGTTGCTGTTATAACCATGTTGCTGTTGCTGTTGTTACTGTCATTCTTATTTTTTGTTGTTTTTACTGTTTTAATGGTCTAGAAAGACAGCATTTTGATACAATCTTCCAAAGGCCTGGGCCACCGCACCCTGTTTCTGACGCTATGGTCATGGTTCTTTTATCCTGAGGACAATACACTGCACCCTTCTCTCCTCAATAACAGGCAACAGTATGCCAACTAGATTTTAAAAAATCAATTGATTCTACTGTTCACCTCTGCGTCATGTATCTCTGAGAAAACTTCAAAGAAATCTGCTTTTATTTTAATATGATTATGCCTACATAAATTAGTCAGTTAGATATAATAGCCCATGACCTTGAAGTGATATAAGATCAAACACAAATACACACACACACACATTACCTACATATGGTCCCTCTTTCCTAAGACAGTATTATTTTTCTCAGAGAACCACTTTAAGACATCCATCCTCCCTCAAGCAGTGCATTTTACTGCACTTTGAGAAATCCAGAAGTCTCTCTTAAAGTTTGGCAGGAGAGAGCCCATCCTTAAACTCTGAAATAATATCTGACAATGTGTTATACACTGGCAGGGAGACCAGACAAATGTGCAGCCTTATACTCTTGGGTGAGTCAGACAATCAGATTTCATTACTATCTTTTCTTTCACAATTTTATATCCATGTCAAAACTGGTATTTATCTAAAGTATTGATTTTTTTTCCTACTCTCCCACACTACAATGTTTTATTCAGTGGGCCAAATGCTTGGGAAGATTTGTGACCTTAGTTTTGTTATTCTTGTTATTTTTTCCCCATTATATTGACTTTTTTCTCCTTCCAGAAATATAACAGACAAGAGGGGGAGGCCACTGCACTTTAAGAATATGAAAATTTTCATTCCTCTTGACCCTGGCCCCATTTCTTAGGACCACAGACAGAATCTTGTCTAAAAAGGAGTCCCTCAAAGCCAGTGGCCATATTGCTCTGCTGTCCCAGCTGAGCTGTTGGCAGACGAAGCCAAGGGAGGGCCTGAAAGAAATGAAATGACATATGTGTCTGGGGACAGAGACCATTGCTTTAAATGACAGGAACAGCTGTTCCTCTAATTTGTTCTGAAGTCACCCGTTTATATCCCCATAACACGTTTTAGCTTCTTGAAAGCCGTTTTCACAGCCTTCATCTTTTCCCCTCTCACCACATGCCAGCCTGACAGAGCAGGAAATGAGGACATACAGATCAGGTAGTCTGCCAATGTTAGTGGCAGCTCCCAGTCAAGAAGCCATGTCTCCTGATTCCTAATTTAGAACTCGTTTAACCAGACATATTCCAATTATGTTCCCAACTGCATGAGCAATCTGAAGCTGGATGTGTATCAACCAAGTCTTGTTTCCTTCCCTAAAAAAGTATAATGAAAACTGACATCCACCTGATTGCCATGGCCTGTACGTAGTATGGGCTAAAACAAGTCATATACATATGGGAACCCAGCATAGATAAACTAGAGGATTAAAGAGAAAAGGCATGCATGGAAAGCAAACTGTTCATTTGGATTTAGGGAACAGAAACCTTTCCTATTACTCACCTTCTCCAGCCAACGCCAGGATAGTCCTTGACCTGGTCTGTTTCCCATCGGAGTTTTTATTTGAACAAGACTGGGAGCAGGATGACCACTCTGTCCACTTGCTTACCACACAATCCATCCGGCAGGGAATTTCACACACCATCTGCTCAGGAGGAGGAGGTGCTGGGCAGAGAGTCCCTGATACCTCTTCTCCTGTAGTCAACCAGAGCAAGACAGATGTCGATTAATGTAAAATCGAGGCCAGTCCCAGGAACATTTAAGTTCATTGCTTCCTCTATTACTTCAGTTTAGCTTAGAAGACTTCACCTGGTGTCTCTAAACGAATAACATGCAAAAAACTGATTTTTTCTCAGCTGTTCATAATATTTATTTCAAGAAAAACTGTCAGGAGATAATTTGGCATTTAGAAAGGTAGATACAGCATCAAAACTGCCATTTGTCATCCTTCCCAGGGACAAGTGGGCTTCCTTCAGGAACAATTTAGCCATGGATGGCTGGAGACAGACAGGATTGACATGCTATGGATACCATGTGTAACGGGTACATGTATTTCTGCAAAATGGGAGTCAGAGGAGTCTTTTGGCCTGAAAACCACAATTTATGTTGAGCAATCTATTCAGCAACCCCCTGCAAATTATCAGTCTAATTTTTTATTGGGTGCTTTCACCTCCAAATACGTAACCTTAAGCGAGATTATCACACAGTGATTCTTTTATTCTGTTTGTGCACAGTGGTAAATGTGCACAATGGAAATGAATCTGTGGCTAAAATTATATAATGCATTGAGATAAAAGTTGAAAGCAAGTCCAAAATTTTCCCTAATCTATTCCCTCTTTGAATGATGTGATGAATTAGTCCAACCAAAATACACACACACACACACACACACACACACACATATGTATATATGATAATGGGGGATAGAGTTTTACAATGATCAATAACAGACAAGACTAAGGGGATAATTTCTAAATTGCTTTTCCGTATCTCAAATGATTGCAATGAATTTTTTCTAAGCTCTCTTTTAGGTTACTTATTCACCATTTTTAGAATTCAAATATTCTTCTTATATTCTTCTTTATAGATAACAATTCAACTCATACTATGCCCCCCCCATTCACAGTCACTTCATAAATACAGAAGACATGAAGAATAGTAAAACCATTTATGGTTTGAAGCAACAACATGAAATGCGGAATGGCAACTCTAGGAGACAGGTCGTTTTGTCTTTGTGACTTTATGTCCATGGAATTCTCCTGTCATAATCTGTCTGACACAAAAAATAACTAATATTTATGCAGTATTTCCCTTGTGCCAGGCATGGTCCTTATAAGATGCTCTTATAGACAGGGTTGACCCATCTTCTTTTATAGATGAGGAGTCAGTGGCTCGGGAAGGAAAACTTGCTCAGGGTCACACAGGCCTGAGTTGGGAAGCAAATGAAAACTTTCTGACTCCAAAAATTCTGGTTTCCCCATTAGACATATTGTATCTAATTCCAAGAGATGGATATTCCTTTTCAGAGGAGGTAAATAAAACAAGCTGACAGTAAGCAAAACTGCCTGGTGGAGAAGCTAGTGCCCTCCTAAGATCTGCATTCATATTTGTAAATGAGGCCAGGCTCATTGCCCTTGAGGTACAAATAAAACTTTTCAAGCATATTATGAGAAGTAATGGAGATTCTAGCAGATAATCAAGCTGAAAGACCAGTTCCAATCACTCTCTTTTCAGTCTCAGTCTATTTTCAGGTTGAGTCCACACTGTATATGCAAATATGCACATGGACGTGCATGGACGCGCGCGTGCGTACACACACACACACACACACACACACACACACACACAATACAGCTTAGGGGGAGTGCTTTCCCAAGTACAGAAGTAGGCAGGTCAAACTAAACATACAAACTACATCTAATCAAAATTCAATTTCCACATCTGTGAATATTATGAGGATAATTTTTTTATAGAAAAACACTTTAAAGCAGTGTCTTGTAAAGAACATTTTGATGAATAAGAGATATTTGAAGAGTTCTTACTTTAAACAGTGGGGGGAAAGCTGAGACGTCCTAGATTAAAATAGGAAAATTGGTCTCACCACTGGAGAGTAGTGTGTGTTGAAAATGCCAATTGCCATGTAAACTTCCTTCAATGGAAATGGTATGTAGTATTTTTCAGTCTTATTTGACCAAAGGCCATCCTTTTTTAGGAATTACCTCTCCCAGAAATGGTATTTTTATTAACATGTTTTGAGAAAACCCTGCCTTCAAGAGTTACAAAATTATCAACTACTATTTGATGAACATATACCATGTCCAAGGCATATAATGGGATAAATATAAGTGAAGATACTACGATTTATCCCCCAAGAACTCATGATTAATAACAGAGATGAGCTATAAATACATAAAGATAAAACCTAGTCCAAAAGTAAATGTCAAGTTGCAAATGTGTGTTTTAAATAAAGAATGCTGTAGTGATTTAGGGAAGAGAAGGACCTCTGGGGAACTAGTCTGAGAACAGAAGGCTTTCAACAAGGAGAAAGAGACGGTGAGAATTGGTGGCAATCAGGGAGGGCATGCCAGTCAATGCAACTGTCAACAAAGGTATAATGATGGGAAAATACAACGTATGTGGAAGACAGTTAATCCTGAAGCTGCCTGAGGAGAAGAGGAAGCCCATGTTGGAAGAGTTGTTTGACATCAAATTCTGAATAACTTAGACTGACACACCAATTTTGTTCTATTTCCGTCTTCCTTCAATTCCCAAACGCTCAGGTTTCCCGTGACCTAAATTTAACTTCCTCCCCAGTCATCCATCATTCAGCACCCTTAGTATTCACTTCTGGTGCTGGGATGCTTTTTAAAACCTAAGCTTTCCCACAAACTGATATATCCATTTCCACAGTGCAGTGAAATGTCAATACTCTCACCAACACTTTGATAGCTTGTCGATATGGACTAATTTGGAAATGTGAGCAATCAGATAAGTTATTCTTTAGCGAAGCCAAGCTAATAGTCATGGGCAGGCTCTTCAATTCTTGTGTGAGCTATTTTATAAGAAATCTTGCCAAAGAAAAGCTGCATGATGGGATCCTAGTCACAGGTGGCCTAGGAAGACACAGTTAAGTATCTGAAGGTGAAACCCAGCACAACTTATCCTCTTGAGCATATCACTTAACTTCTTTGAATCTCAGTTATCTCATCTGCAATAATGAAATAATAACACTTACTTTTCAAAGATGGTCTAAGGATTAGAAATCACTTATACAACAAACACAGCAGGGTGTCCAACAACAGAGGGAGGACTCAATATAGAGGAACATTTAAAACCTTTAAAAAAATGTTGTTTGGGGCTTCCCTGGTGGCGCAGTGGTTAAGAATCCACCTGCCAGTGCAAGGGACACGGGTTCGGGCCCTGGTCCGGGAAGATCCCACATGCCGCGGAGCAACTAAGCCCGTGCACCACAAGGAAGGAAGGAAGGAAGGAAGGAAGGAAGGAAGGAAGGAAGGAAGGAAGGAAGGAAGGAAGGAAGGAAGGAAGGAAGGAAGGAAGGAAGGAAGGAAGGAAGGAAGGAAGGAAGGAAGGAAGGAAGGAAGGAAGGAAGGAAGGAAGGAAGGAAGGAAGGAAGGAAGGAAGGAAGGAAGGAAGGAAGGAAGGAAGGAAGGAAGGAAGGAAGGAAGGAAGGAAGGAAGGAAGGAAGGAAGGAAGGAAGGAAGGAAGGAAGGAAGGAAGGAAGGAAGGAAGGAAGGAAGGAAGGAAGGAAGGAAGGAAGGAAGGAAGGAAAGAAAAAAAAATGTTGTTTGCAAAGATGTAAACCGCCAAAACCCAATGGCATTCTTGATCTAAAAAATCTAGATACTTATGCCATAACCATGGAAAGCACTTGCTTTACTGTGCATATATGGGTACAAATAACCACCAACAACTTCACAGACGAGTTCACATAATATGTAAAGACTGCTTATAATTATCCAGATCATTTTATTTATATGTGGCTCATCTAAACCATTTAAGAGCCAAAAATAAAGCACTTGAGCCTGAATAACCTCATCTGCCCATCTACATTGGTAATAATGATCTTCCTACTGCACAGAGAGAACTCATTTCAAAAGAAGAGCATTTATACTTCCTTGTTTTCAATTTCATGGGTGGATCAATGAGACCAACTGAAATCTCAGGCAAGTGTGGAAAATAAAGCAGCATGTGGGACAGAAACTTAGTCATTAAAAGTGATTTTCACAAGCTCTTATAATCTAATATTACAAAAAATTGAGTATATTTAAGAGGGAAATTGAGTTCATCTTTCAAGAAGACTCTAAAATTACTCCCAGCTTTTATCACACTCCCTGGGATCAATAATGACAAACTCCACATTCTCTCCTCATAGAGCAGACTTATTTAAACCAGTTGTGATTCTGAAAATATGGGATATGGTGCTCTCCAACCTTGTCACTCACGATGTTTTAATAATTTAATATGGTGAAATCCACATTACATAAAATTAAACATTTTATTTTTTATTATTATTATTTTTTGGCCGCGAGGTATATGGGATCTTAGTTCCCCGACCAGAGATCGAACCCGTGCCCCCTGCGGTGGAAGTGCGGAGTCCTAACCACTGGACCGTCAGGGAAGTCCAAAGTTAACCATTTTAGAGGAAACACTTCAGCAGCATTTAGTAAATCACGATGTTTTGGCAACTACCACCTCTATCTAGTTTCAAAACGTTTCATTACTCCAAAATAAAAGCCTTTATCCATTAAGCAGTTTCTCCCCATTACTTCCTCCCTCAGACCCTGGCAGCCACCAATTACTGTTCTATCTCTACAGATTTATCTATTCTGAATAGTTTATGTCAGTGGAATCATATAAGTTGTGATTTTTTGCATCTGGGTTCTTTCACTTAGCATAATACTCTGGAGGGTCATGCATGTTGTAGTATATATCACTACTTCATTCCATTTTATGATGGAATAATGTTCCATTGTATATATATATATACACCAAGATTTGTTTATCCATTCATCCAAACTCATACATGTTTGAGTGTCTGAGTTCAATTATTTTCAGTATATACCTAGGGATGGCATTCCAGGGTCATATTCATCACTCAGTTTTGTTTGTCTGTGATTCTGGAGACCTTGGCATAGATGACCAGACTAGGCCCTGGCCCTAGTTCATACTACTGTTCTCATGCTTGCCAATTCCTGGCTGAAAACAACAGTTCTTAGATGGGAGAAAGAAAGATTCTTTTCTTTTTTTAAAAAAATATAGTTTATTTACAATGTTGTGGAAGTTTCAGGTACAGCAAGGTGATTCAATTATATATATCTATTATCTATATTCTTTTTCAGATTCTTTTCCATTATAGGTTATTACAAGATATTAAATATAGCTCCCTGTGCTATATAGGTCCTTGTTATCTATTTTATATATAGTAGTGTGTATCTGTTAATACCAAACTCCTAATTTATCCCTCCCCCTGCCTTTTCCCTTTTGGTAACCATAAGTGTGTTTTCTATGTCTGTGAGCCTATTTCTGTTTTGTAAATAAGTTCATTCGTATCCTTTTTTTTTAGATTCCAAATATAGCTGATATCATATGACATCTCTCTTTCTCTGTCTGACTTACTTCACTTAATATGATAATCTCTAGGTCCACCTCAGAGAAACCTTCTTGAACATATGAATAAACTCAGGATTCCCTAAAAAATGCTTCTTTTTCTGGTTCATATGTATACAGTACTTAAAGTATAAATAGCTCATGACAGACTCTCTTTGGCTACTGGTCAAGCAACCATGTAAATTTAACACTAATGTAGCTTTCAGATTTTGGGCTTTCCACATCAACCTAATGTTTAAACCATACCTATGCTATATACTATATCCTGTGGTTTTCTTTGTTTTTTAATCCTAAGGAACTAGAATTTAATATTATGAGCTACCATCTCTCTTTTGTAGTGATAAAATAAACAGCTATAATTCTTAGTTTTCTAACCTATACTGTAGGTGTCCAAAATTAGAAAAGTTATAGACAAAATAGAAAGAGAAACCCAGATATCCACAAATCTACAGTCATATTTTTAAAGTAGGCCAGCATTTTATCATTATACACACTTCAAACTACCTTATCTTCCAAAAATAATGCAATTTGGGTCAATATTTGTCAATATTTCTTGTGTGTGTTATTACACTCTCTATGGAAAATAATGAAGCACTTATCAGAAATACATGTCATAAAATTTTATGTCCTATTTGAATCTCAGAAAAGAATGCCAATAAACATTGATTAAACACCTGCCGACAGCTGAGTAAGATGTCAACGGATGGTACATAGCAAATTTACTGGAATTCATATGCACTTAATTCCGTTTTTTAAATTTAAATATCTCCCTAAATGCAAGTAGCTTCTGGCCACTTCTGGACTGGGACCCTAATCAGCTAAGGAAATGTTTATATTTCAAATCAATAAAATATGAAGGAAAGCTAAGGGCTAAACAGAAGCCATGTGCAACTATGCAATGCCAGCAATTCAGTTAATGCTTCTGCTTGCTGATTTTACCATTTGAAGTCTATTTGTCTATCTAGTTTGCACATATAGGAAGGCAAATTTTAAAAATCTGATGTTAAGTATTACCATATTTATAATAACAGAAACAATGGCAATAACAAAATGGCATCAGCATGTGATGTTTGGGAAAGCACAGAGTGGGCTATACTCTGAGCAAACCATATTGTCTACTGAATATCAATAATGACATCATTAGTTAGGTACTATGGTCACACCTAAGGTACAGAGAGGTTAAAAATACTCTCTCAAGAGTCACATGGCTTGTACGTGTCTGAGCTAGAACTAGAAAACATACCTGTTAGACCTCACAAGCTATATTCTTAACTGTTTTGCTGTATTGCATCCTGGTTCATAGCTCACATACGTCTTTCTCATTAAATTACTTTTAGTTGATGCCAAACCACAAAGAAGGGATTCTATACAATTCATTGGCAGCTAGCCAGTAAATTTAGTATTGGAAAAAATAAGCCAAAAGGAGTGAGCAGTTCCTTAATTATCTAGGAACTGCATCATAAGATGCGGCAGAATAGGGCAATACTTTTCAAAAACAGAAAAGATAAGCAGATGAAGAAGAGTTCAGAATGGAGAGATGGAAGATTAAGATAGAATGCAAGAGGATCTGGGAGAAGATGGCGGAAGAGTCAGACGCGGAGATCACCTTCCTCCCCACAAATACATCAGAAATACATCTACACGTGGAACTGCTCCTATAGAACACCCACTGAACGCTGGCAGAAGACCTCAGACCTCCCAAAAGGCAAGAAACACCCCACGTACCTGGGTAGGGCAAAAGAAAAAAGAATAAACAGAGACAAAAGAATAGGGACGGGACCTGCACCAGTGGGAGGGAGCTGTGAAGGAGGAAAGGTTTCCACACACTAGAGGCCCCTTCGCGGGTGGAGACTGCGGGTGGCGGACGCAGGGAGCTTCGAAGCCGCGGAGGACAGCGCAGTAACAGGGTGCGGAGGGCAAAGCGGAGAGATTCCCACACAGGATCGGTGCCGACCGGCACTCACCAGCCTGAGAGGCCTGTCTGCTCACCCGCCGGGGTGGGTGGGGGCTGGGAGCTGAGGCTCGGGCTTTGGTCGGA
>NC_041215.1:44683047-44684933 GCF_002837175.3 Physeter macrocephalus | reverse complement strand
GGAGAGGACTGGGGTTGGCGGCGTGAACACAGCCTGAAGGGGCTAGTGCGCCACGGCTAGCCGGGAGGGAGTCCGGGAGAAGTCTGGAGCTGCCGAAGAGGCAAGAGACTTTTTCTTCCCTCTTTGTTTCCTGGGATGCGAGGAGAGGGGATTAAGCGCGCCGCTTGAAGGAGCTCCAGAGACGGGCGTGGAGCTGCCGAAGAGACAAGAGACTTTTTCTTGCCTCTTTGTTTCCTGGTGCGAGAGGAGAGGGGATTAAGTGCGCCGCGTAAAGGAGCTCCAGAGACGGGCGTGAGCCGCGGCTGTCGGCGCGGACACTAGAAACGGGCGTGGGACGCTAGGGCTGCTGCTGCCGCCTCCAAGAAGCCTGTGTGCAAGCACAGGTCACTCTCCACACCAGCCCTCCCGGGAGCTTGTGCAGCCCGCCACTGCCGGGGTCCCGGCATCCAGGGACAGCTTCCCCCGGAGAGCGCGCGGCGCGCCTCGGGCTGGTGCAACGTCACGCCGCCTCTGCCGCCGCGGGCTCGCCCCGCATACGTGCCCCTCCCTCCCCGCGGGCTGAGTGAGCCAGAGCCCGCGAATCAGCTGCTCCTTTAACCCCGTCCTGTCTGACCGAAGAGCAGACGCCCTCGGAAGATCTACACGCAGGGGCGGGGCCAAGTTCAAAGCTGAGCACCAGGAGCTGTGCTAACAAAGAAGAGAAAGGGAAATCTCTCCCAGCAGCCTCAGGAGCAGCGGATTGAAGCTCCACAATCAGCTTGAAGTGCCCTGCATCTGTGGAATACCTGAATAGACAGCAAACCAAGTTGAGGAGGTGGACTTTGGGAGCAAGTTATATTATTATTTTCCCCTTTTTCTCTTTTTGTGAGTGTGTATGTGTGTGCTGCTGTGTGAGATTTTGTCTGTATAGCTTTGCTTTCACCATTTGTCCTAGGGTTCTGACCGAACAGTTTTTTTTAATAAAATTTTTCTTCTTAATAATTATTTTTTATTTTAATAACTTTATTTTATCCTACTTTATTTTATCTTCTTCCTTTCTTTCTTCCTTTCTTCCCTTTATTCCTTCCTTCCTGTCTTCCTGCCTTTCTTCCTTTCTTCTTCCCTTTTTTCCCCCTTCCTCCCTCCCTTCCTCCCTCCCTTCCTTCCTCCCTCCCTTTTCTTTCCTTTCTATTTTCTCTCCCTTTTATTCTGAGCCGTGTGGATTAAAGGCTCTCGGTGCCCCAGCCAGGCATCAGGGCTGTGTCTCTGAGGTGGGAGAACCCAATTCAGGACACTGGTCCACAAGAGACCTCCCAGCTCCACGTAATATCAAACGGTGAAAATCTCCCAGAGATCTCCATCTCAACACCAAGACCCAGCTTCACTCAACGACCAACAACCTACAGTGCTGGACACCTTATATGCCCGACAAATAGCAAGACAGGACTACAGCCCCATCCATTAGCGGAGAGGCTGACTAAAATCATAATAAGGCTACCGACATCCCAAAACACACCACCAGACGTGAACCTGCCCACCAGAAAGACAAGATCCAGTCTCATCCACCAGAACATAGGCAGTAGTCCCCCCAACCAGGAAACCTACTCAACCCACTGAACAAACCTTAGCCACTGGGGACAGACACCAAAAACAACGGGAACTACGAAATTGCAGCCTGCAAAAAGGAGACCCCCAAACACAGTAAGCAAAATGAAAAGACAGAAAAACACACAGCAGATGAAGAAGCACGGTAAAAACCCACCAGACCTAACAAATGAAGAGGAAATAGGCAGTCTACCTGAAAAAGAATTCAGAATAATGATAGTAAAGATGATCCAAAATCTTGGAAATAGAATAGACAAAATGCAAGAAACATTTAACAAGGACCTAGAAGAAATAAAGAGGAA
>NC_041215.1:44680268-44681522 GCF_002837175.3 Physeter macrocephalus | reverse complement strand
AGGAAGAAATAGAAAATATAAACAGAGCAATCACAAGCACTGAAATTGAAACTGTGATTAAAAATCTTCCAACAAACAAAAGCCCAGGACCAGATGGCTTCACAGGCGAATTCTATCAAACATTTAGAGAAGAGCTAACACCTATCCTTCTCAAACTCTTCCAAAAGATAGCAGAGGGGGGAACACTCCCAAACTCATTCTATGAGGCTACGATAACCCTGATACCAAAACCAGACCAAGATGTCACAACGAAAGAAAACTACAGGCCAATATCACTGATGAACATAGATGCAAAAATCCTCAACAAAATACTAGCAAACAGAATCCAACAGCACATTAAAAGGATCATACACCATGATCAAGTGGGGTTTATTCCAGGAATGCAAGGATTCTTCAATATACGCAAATCAATCAACGTGATACACCATATCAACCAAATGAAGGAGAAAAACCATATGATCATCTCAATAGATGCAGAGAAAGCTATTCACAAAATTCAACACCCATTTATGATAAAAACCCTGCAGAAAGTAGGCATAGAGGGAACGTTCCTCAACATAATAAAGGCCATATATGACAAACCCACAGCCAGCATTGTTCTCAATGGTGAAAAACTGAAACCATTTCCACTAAGATCAGGAACAAGACAAGGTTGCCCACTCTCACCACTCCTATTCAACATAGTTTTGGAAGTTCTAGCCACAGCAATCAGAGAAGAAAAAGAAATAAAAGGAATCCAAATAGGAAAAGAAGAAGTAAAGCTGTCACTATTTGCAGATGACATGATATTATACATAGAGAATCCTAAGGATGCTACCAGAAAACTACTAGAGCTAATCAATGAATTTGGCAAAGTAGCAGGATACAAAATTAATGCACAGAAATCTCTGGCATTCTTATACACTAATGATGAAAAATCTGAGAGTGAAATTAAGAAAACACTCCCATTTACCATTGCAACAAAAAGAATAAAATATCTAGGAATAAACCTACCTAAGGAGACAAAAAACTTGTATGCAGAAAACTATAAGACACTGATGAAAGAAATTAAAGATGATACAAATAGGTGGAGAAATATACCATGTTCTTGGATTGGAAGAATCAACATTGTGAAAATGACTCTACTACCCAAAGCAATCTACAGATTCAATGCAATCCCTATCAAACTACCACTAGCATTTTTTACAGAACTAGAAAAAAAAATTTCACAATTTGTATGGAAACACAAAAGACCCCAAATAGCAAAAGCAATCT
>NC_041215.1:44659239-44679160 GCF_002837175.3 Physeter macrocephalus | reverse complement strand
GTGAGAGAGTGGCATGGACATATATACACTACCAAATGTAAAATAGATAGCTAGTGGGAAGCAGCCGCATAGCACAAGGAGATCAGCTTTGTGCTTTGTGACCACCTAGAGGGGTGGGAGGGAGGGAGACGCAAGAGGGAAGAGATATGGGAACATATGTATATGTATAACTGATTCACTTTGCTGTAAAGCAGAAACTAACACACCATTGTAAAACAGTTATACTCCATTAAAGATGTTAATAAAAAAAAAAGATAGAATGCAGGACCAAATAGGAATAGGTATGGACATTCAGCAAAAACAGTACAATATATGAGTAGATAAATGACACAAACACAAGCAAAAAATATAATAATGATGTAAGGATGCTCACAAAGTGAAAAACAACAAAACTCTAATAGTTGATAAAAGAAAAAAAAGAGAGAACATAAGTGCAAAGGCTAAAATAAACATAGCGGAAAATTCAAATAAACGTTAAAAGGAAAAGACTTTAGGAAAGCAATAATAACAGCTAAAAATAAGAAAACAATATTTCCAAGGTAAAGATGTTTACAAAAGCCAGAAGTTAGCTGAAATTGCACCTCATGGCAGATGAGTTGTTTGTTCAGAAGCCTAACTGACCAGCTATATGAAGTTCCTCAGCATACAAGAATATAATAGCAGCTCACACTTTGATCACTTAGAATATACCCAGCATAATGTTACATTTTACACCTATTTATTAACTCATTTAAACATCAACAATAGTAAACAAAAAAGCATCAGTAATAGTTAATATGTATATTGTACATAATAGATGTTAGTGATTACTCTAAGTGAACTACATATATCAACTCATTTAGACGTCACAACAAAACTATGAAGTAAGTTCATCATCTAGATGAGAATATTGAGTCTTAGATAAATTAAAATTACCTGCCCAAAGCCAAACACAAGTAAAATGCTGGAGCTTGAATTTGGACCTGGGCAACGTGGCTCTAGAGTCCACTTCTTAAATACAATGCTTTATTGACATGCATTGCTTCTACTCACTGTCAGAACAATATACGTACCCGGCTACACAAAACCCGATCTAGCGGAGAATCAGTCAAGTGTAAAGCATCCCAACACCTTTAGCTCATGAATCCTGTGTGTTACTCAGGGTGAGAGAAGATGCAAAACGGCAGAAACAGTATATGATTTAGGAGCAAACTACAATTGCTCAAAAAAAAAAAAATCCAGGTAAAATCTAATAAAATGTCTCAGTGGGGAAATGTCACATTTTCTTGGTCTCAGTCACACATTCCAGGGGGAAGTAACCACTATTTTATGTGTGTGGGAAAGGTCTGAAAATTACGCACTTAGGTTTACAAAGAAATAACTATGTAGTTCCGTTTTTGACACCTACCAAAATGGGACCTTGAAAAAAAAATTTTTTTTTTCTAACAATGACATCAATTTGCTCCCAAGCCCTAATTTCTGGTTGGCAGCCAGGGTCAGATGGGAGTTGGGGAAGGAGGTGGGGAACAGAAATATATCCATTTAAAGTAACAGCACCTCATGATCAAACTAAATCCTTTCCAAGTTAACTCAGTCTCAGTTTCTCAACGTTTCTCCCTCTCCTTTTGTCCCTTCTCTTTGGGTGGCATCTGAGTGTAAGAGGAATGTCTGTTTCAAAGTTGCACATTCTCCTTTGAATTCAGCTGGTTCCCTACTGAGCTATTTCCATGGACTTGGTCTTTGCGCATCATTACCTAGTCTTTGAAGGTGCATCTGCATCCTCTGCTAATTTCTAGGGTCCCTGTCACAGCTTCTGATTTTCTAATCCACACACTTTATACTCACCTAGACCTGACTCCAAGCTGGTCCCAGTTTCCTGGGGCAGTCAACACCTCCACTTCCCACAGTGGGACGTGATTTCAGGATCGCCCCCAGGTTATAAATAAACTGGGGAGACCAGGTTGGGAGGGTGATTAGCTGGCTTACACCCACACGGTGCCTCAGCACACCACATCACTGTTTCACTACAGCAACACCACCACTTTATGTTGGGATGCAAGGAACCCTGTGTGCAGAGGCTCTTCCTACAGTCTCAAACCTGGGAACGAGGCACCGACCCTTCTGCTTTTGCTTTCCCTTTAACCTATCTGAAATGTCCATAGTTTTCATTTCCTCAGCCCAACATTTCATGTGCAGAATGAGATGGGGCCAAGGACCCTCATGTCCATGTACCTCTTCTCAACATCCTCCCTAGATTCCTCCTTTCTGGTCCAGAAAACTGGCCAATGCAGGATTCTGGCTTATGCTAAATCTGTATTCTGAGTCTTCTGGCCTCTCATCTTGATATCTGGAGGGAGCTCTTTGGAATTTACAAAACACTTTTCTTTCATATGCCTGGCTCTTGCATACAAAAGCCTGTTTTTCAGGATTATTGTCTCCGAAAAGAGCTTCAAGATTTCATTTTTGGGCACTGACTTGTTCTGTCTGTTTGCATTTGAGATATAATAATCCTAACTTTTTTGGACAAAGTAGGTAGCTCAGAAATTTGGTGAGGTTGCACCGGGGTGGGGTGGGGAGGTCCTGTCCGAGAAGGCACAGAAGCAGACACCAAAAGAAAGGCACACTGATATATCTCAGAACAAAATTTGAGGACATCTACTTAGTGTGGAAACCCTGCTTCTCATGAGAATTTTATAGAGAGACTCATATATAATATAAAATTATACATAATATAATTTTTAAAAAGATGAATGCAGAATGACAATAATGGAATAAATGCCCTTAGTAATACAAGACATGCTTCCTCAAAAGGGAAAATCTTGGAGTAAATAAACAGCACTATAAAGGGCAGAATATTTGATGAGGAGCTGTGACATCTGGTTTTCAGTTCTGCCTTGAATACTTACCAAAATGTGACCCTAGAAAATGGTTAAGCATTTTTAGGCTTCAGATGCCTTGTGTAAGTAGGAGGTGGGGCACTGCTATCATCCTTGATTATATTATCAGGTCTGATGATACATCAAAGAGACTAATGTAAAATAATACTTTGGAAATTGCAAAGCACCATTGATATATAATGTAGCTTTTAATTACTGGTGAAAATGGGACTAAAGGACATTCCAAGTAGGAAAATGATTTGAGTCAAAGATACTATCTTTCTTCTCCATCCCAATTTTGTCTTAGCTAGAGAAATAAGAGGAACTGAAATGATTATAAAGGCAGAAATAATATTACTCCTTTCATCTATCTACTTGTCTAGCTATATATCTAGCTATTCAGAAAAAGGATTTGGACCAGCTTGAATATGTGGTATACCTTTAGAAAGCACTTCAAGCTGTCTAAAAGTTTTCAAATGTTTGAAAATCAATATTTTTAAGTTAAACTGGGGACGTCAACAGAGTAAGCTGACATATCAGTAAAGCATGATCATTTCTCTCTGTAATTAACCTACAGGAATATAAGTTTAATGCCTATAAGTGGGAAATATATTATGATTTATTTAACTACCTCACTTTAATTGCACAATTAAGATGTTTTCAATTTCTCTGTGATAAGTAATACTGCGAAGAACATTCTTCACTGTATCACTGACTGCTTTCCTAAGAATAAATTTCTAGAAATGGAAAAACAAAGTCCAGGAATGTGAACTTCATTAATGTCCATGCATGAAAAATACTGCCAGTTTGCTTTTTTTCCATTATTTATCATCACCCTTCGTTTTAAAATTTATGTACAATAAAATTCACTCCATGCTATACAGTGCTATGGGTTTTGACAAAATGCATAGAACCTTTCATCCACTACCAAAACCAAGAGACAAAACAATTCTATCACCACAAACATTTCCTTGTGATGCCCCTTTGGTGTCAACCCCTGCCCCTGATCTTAATGCCCAGGAAACGCTGATCTGTTCTCTGTCCCTATAGTTTTGCTTTTGTCCCCCAGAATGTCATAAAAATGGAATTACACAGCATGTAGCTTTTGTAGCAAAGTACATCTGAGATGGATGCATCCACATTGCTGCATGTGTGAAGAATAATTCACTCTTTTTTGTTGCTAAGTAGTATTCCATTGCATGGATATAGCACGTTTTGTTTATTCTGCTGAAGGACATTTGGGTTGTTTCCACAGTTTGGTGATTATGAATAAAGCTGATATACAGGGTCTTGTGTAAATACAAATTTCCATTTCTTTTGGATAAATGGTTAGGAGGATGATTGTTGGGTCATATGTAAATGTAGATTTTATAAGACACTGTCAAACTGTTTTCCAAAGTGGCCATACCATTTTTCATTTGATCAACAATGTATGGACTTTCTGGTTGCTCTGCCTCCTTACCAGCACTTGACATGACAACTTCTTTGTTGCTTGTTTAATTTTCATAATTCTTATAGCAGTATAGTGGTAATGCACTGTAAATTTGGTTTGCATTTTCCTCATCACTAATGATGTTGAACATCCTTTTATGTCCTTATATGCCATTTCTACATCTTCATTGGTGAAGTGTCTATTCAAATCTTTGACTCATTTTTCTAATTGGATTGGGTTATGGATTGAATGTTTGTATCACTCCAAAATTCATATATTGAAGCTCCAACCCCCAATGTGATGGTATTTGGAGGTGGGGCCTTTGGGAGGTGATTAGTTTTTGATGAAGTCATGAGAGTGGGACTCTCATTATGAGATTAGTGTCCTTATGAGAAAATGAAGAAAGGGCACACAGCGAGAAAGTGGCTGTCTACAAGCCAAGAAGCAGGCCCTCACCAGACATCGATCTGTCTGACATCAACCTTGATTTTGGACTTCAAGGACCGTTCGAAATAAATGTCAGTTTTTAAGTCACCCAGTCTATGGTATTTTGTTACAGAAGCCGGAGCTAAGACAGGTTGTTGGTTCTCATATTATTGTTCTGAGAGTTCTGTATATATTCTGGATACAAGTTCTTCATCAGACTTGCGATATGCAATTATATGCTCACAGTCTGTGGTTCTTCTTTTCATTTTCTTAAGAGTATCTCTTGCAAAGCAAAGTTTTTCATTTTTAACTAAACTTTTAACTTAAGTCCCATTTGTCAACTTTTTCTTTATGGGCTGTGCTTTGATGCCATATCCAGTTTGCTTTTTTTTTTTTTTTTTTTTTTTGCGGTACGCGGGCCTCTCACTGTTGTGGCCTCTCCCGTTGCGGAGCACCGGCCCCGGTCGCGCAGACTCAGCGGCCGTGGCTCACGGGCCCCGCCGCTCCGCGGCATGTGGGATCTTCCCGGACCGGGGCACGAACCCGTGTCCCCTGCATCGACAGGCGGACTCTCAACCGCTGCGCCACCAGGGAAGCCCCAGTTTGCTTTTAAAAAGACAAATTTTCAGGAAGGAACAGAATATGGATTATCTGCTGCAAACAGTAAGTTGAAACTTACATATTAGGATCTAAAATTTCATAATTTTGGATATAGTGACCTAACTAGTGTATCCCAGTATCTAATGCTAATGTAAGTTTTTCAAATATGGTGCGAAAGCCTAGTTTTTCCATGTAAATTATTTACTGATGTAACAGCTGAGAGTCCAGCATTATAACATACTGACAATATGTGTGATGCAATGATAATTAGCTTCTGGGTAAAACCCTTATGTAGTATCCAAGCAGTATAATGCACAGTCTATGAAGATGGGACTTTGTCTTTTATAAAACTGCATCAAACATCTGGCACAATGTCTGGTACGTAGTAGATCTCAACAAATTTTGGCTGGAGGAATGAATGAGAAGGGAAAGATATTTAGTCTATTTAAGGTATGAGCTGTAGCTTATGCTTTTGTAGTAGGCATCCCAACCCCAATGGAGTATGCACTGAGATACCTGTGATGAATCCATATGGGGATGTCAGGCACTCACTGGGAAATAGGTCAGATTTCCAACCCCAACATTAACTGAGAGATAGTACAGCATAACGGATTCTGGAGTCAGACTGCCTGGGTTCCAATCCTACCTCTGACATTTATTTCCTAATACTTAACTGCACTGTGCCTCAGTGTCCTCATCTGTACAATGAGGACTTCTATTTCATAGGGGACTGTGCTGAAAAGGGTACCTTTTTCCTAGCACTCCTACTCTCCTAGGTTATTGTAAAGATACAATCAGTTGATATATGTAAAGTCCTAAGACGGGAGTCTGCAACATAGTAGTTAATATTATAGTTATATAATTGTGGTAGTAAGGTACTGAAAGTTACAGATCATGGCAAACTATGTTCATCCCAACAATTTTTTAAGCTCAAGCCTCTGGGAAGCTTGTCTTTGAACAAAGCACAAGAAAATAAGCTTGCTTTTTTCTTGAGTTGGTACATCCTCTTCATTTCTGTCTAAATCACATGCCTGCAACTGTGGGAACTCTAATATTGCCAGTTCTTCCCTTCAGACTCTGCACCATTTGAGATCCAAGGAGAATATGTAGAGTTCACCAGCATCTTCTAAGGATTTTTGCACTGGGGAAGAATTCTGCAAAAGCAGAACTTGTTAAAGCAGTCAAATAACCCCGATTGTGTAATTCTCAGGGGACAACCGTACTATTTCCTTTTAGAAGTGTTGTTGATGGCTTTTTTCTATGCCTGATCCCCTGGCTATTAAACTGTTCCTATGCAATTTTGCAGAACATGGCAGGGGTCTAATGATTACTTTTTGTACCACGTTAAAGAAGTATAATAAAAACACCAAACCATAAATCTACATTGAAGGCTTGCAGTGTTGAACTAGTGGAGAATCATGCTTGAACATCATTTTCTTATTGAAATGTTGCAAACTAATTAAGACTCTAAAATCATGATTGGATACTACTTCTACAATTTGTTTCACAAACTTATTTCAGATACAGGATTACAGTACCACAGACCAGAGAACACATAAACTGATTCTCAGAATATGTTTCATCATCCAGCAGAATTTGCGATCAAAACAGAAAACAAATAGCTTTTAAAAACTTAGTTTGGTCTTTTACAAACCAGACAGATGAAAAAAATAAAATCTCCAAATGAAAATTAGGTAGGTAATAATTAGAAAAACAGGATGGTGAAAGAATGAACACTGAAGGTTTATTAAAGTTCTTATTCAAGTCAAGCTGATGTCAGGTGAAAATCTGTATGTATAATAAGTAAAAATGTTTTCACCTAGATTAATTATATGGTTGGTATGAGGTCCAAGAATATATCGATTTCCACTATAATAATTTTTACCTAGTATACCTCACTAGTATTGTCTTAAGACTGATATCGATGTCTTCCAGCAACTGAATGAATTCTAAAGTAGAATAAACCCTATCTCTATTTGTTTATCTTCCCCAAACTGATCTACAATTATAATGACAATTCAACTGGCACTGCCGTTTTTCCAGCCAATCTCAAGTAGCCCCCAAAAATCAATAAATAAACTTAAGTAAAGTTTAAAAGATTAAAATAAAATGTATGCTGAGAGACTTCAAAATACAAGGTGCAAAGTCAAGCAAATATTTCAAACCTCACTTTATACCATTGCCAAATTTGCCTCGATACTTCATCAGAGTAATTGTAACATTTGATTCAAGCTGTACGCTGAGAGTAATAAAAGATAAATACAGACATTTGAAATCTGTGTACTCCTTTTTCTTCTGCACTGAGCCCAAGAAGAAATATGTTCTTATTTCATGAAATAAATATTATTTTATTGGATGTCTGCTTTACTTAAGAGGTCAAATCCTTAATTACATCATTAATAATTATGTTGACATTTACTGCCTGCAAGGCATAGTTTCTTTGGAAGCAATTTAAGAACACTAGATATTTCAGATCACTTATCTTATTCTAACTGGCCCACTGGTTAGAAGAATAATTTTCTAATCCTTCCAGGCAGTTAACATAGCACTTACTAGGTTATTTGTAAATAGGCACTTTTTCCTGAGACGTAATAAATGGAAAGAAACGTCTGCTTAATAAATTTAAGGTTGCATAATGTCTTAAGTCTTTAGCCCATTACACTGATTGCTTGGCCGGAGAAAACGATGTGTCTTATGTATTTCTGAATGCCCAGGGCCTAGAACAGTACCTCGTTCATACTAAATATTCAATAAATGCTAATTGAACTAAAGTGTAATTGAGCTGAACAGATGTTTTAGAGTCTGAGACATTTCTGGCATCCATAGGGGTAGCACAAATTGAGGAAATTTTTAAATGCCTACGAATGTACCAACACAAATATATCTGATCAAGGTCCTACTGCTATGAGTAGAAACATTGATTTAGAAGCAGAAAGGCCTGGGTTTGAATTCTAGCCTGTCCTTAATAGTTGGGCGTCACTGGGTAAGTTATTTCAATTCTCTGTATTGGCTTCCTTATCTAAATACACGAATAACGATTCCTACCAGTACCTCACAGAGTTATGTGATAATTAAATGAGTTACGATTAAAGTAACAGGTGCACAATAAGTGTTCAGTATGTCTTGGTGGTGACGGTGATGATCATGACAATGACAGTGATGATGACATATGTCTACAAACTTTTATTAATGCCTTTAGATTTTGCGTAAATTCACTGTAGATACAAGCGAATGTGTGAAAGACTATTCCAGCACAGGAGAGGAGTTAGGAAGGATGTAGAAAATAATGAATACCCCAAAAGGCATTTATGCAAAGATATGCAAGGCACCACCTGATCTGTCAGTTTGCTTGCTTAGGCAGTGGGTTTACCTATCCACGGTTTTTATTTTGTTTGGGGTAGGGTAGTATTCCATTAGCATACATTTCCTCAGGGGGAGATGCTGAGAAACAATGCTGACTGGCAAGAGGAACGTGTCAAAAGGAGAAGTTTGCAACAGGGGTTGCATTTAGGTAATCAAAAATAACTGAAAGTGCCAAGGGGGAAGATAGCAGAATATTCAAAAAAGAGTCAAGTTCCCATTATATATACCTCTCAGAAGATACAGGAGCAAACTTGCTCCGAGGCAATCAGGGGAGGTACCTCAGTGCTACTGAGCATCCTTAAAATAGGAACACTGGCATTGGCCGCCTGAGCATCTGATGCTTTACTCTGCTTACAGACCTGGTGTCTTGTGATTTTCCAATCTAGTTTGTGCAGATCAGCCAACGTTCAGGAAACCACATTTTCCTTCCCGGTGAAGTTTCACAAATTGTGAAAGCTTAATCACCAGTCTGTTTTATACAGCAAGCGAAAGCCTGGCTGACTTACGAGATCTGCACTAGGCATATCAAACCCATCCTTGGACATCTGGGTACCACGGGGCACTTGTGTTCAACTCAGAAGTAATTGTACATTGTTTACCACCAGGCTTGACAGAGGTTCCAGTAATGTCATACATATGAAATTTCAGCAACATAGAAAGGGAAATCTATTCTGTTTCCCTCATTAATTGCTTTACCTGAAATCTCAAGTCTGTAGAGAATAATTTTGACCCACTCTTCCAAACTGAGATGCGTAAATGGAAGAGGAATATGTGTGATAATTTGCCTCAAAATACAAAACCCCCAAAGTTAGAGAAAGAAATATTGTTTCTCTAACTTAGAAAATGCTCTTCAATTCTCTTCATTATTCAGTTATTAAAATGGAAGAGGATATCCTGACAACTGATTTTGGCAGAAGTTGTTATACTTATGTGTGCAAAGGAATAAGTATGTAAACGGAGAAAAATATAAAACTTTCAATGTTAATCTATATTTTAATACCCAAGCATATCTTGACAAACGTTCAAATACAGAATGCATGAAATCCATAAAATATATATGAGCATGATTGCATTACTGTTTCTAATTTATTTTCCCCCTCAACCAAATTCTGCCTTTGAATTCTTATTTATTATGCCTTTTATTCAACTGAGTACCCAGGCAAAAAATACAATAAAGCTTTGCTAATTTCATAAAATACTGAAACTGCAAATAGAATTTCACTATCTTTATGTACTCCTGGGCCTATCTCACAGCTTAATCTAAAAACCTAGTTAAGGAAGGCATGATTTCTTAGACCCTGATCCTGATAAATTACTTTCAGCACCTCAGAGAAGAAATTTTCAAACAAAACTCAGAAATCACATTTCCACTTGTTCAAAAGAAGTCAAAGAGCTAATTCACAAAGATCAAGAGATTAAAGAAGACAACAAATGTAGCCAATGTCTTGACACAATCCTTCCAAAGCAAGTATGTCTCCTACCCTCTTGCAAGGTCTAGAACTGAATCAAAATCTTGCAAGAAAGTTAAAACTACTTCTAGGTGGTCATCTTTATTAGGTGAACATTTTAAAACTTACTGTACTGTCCTAATTTCCTAATCTAATATATATCCTTCTGCTGAAGGCATATGGCGCTCTCCAGGCCACCATTCTCCTCCATACATTACAGAAAACAAACTGTTTATTCCAAACGACTCCTCTCTCTATAAGGACTTTGACTATCGGTTTTAAAAATTTGTATAACCTGCCTCGGAATCTGCGGTGCCTGTAGAAGAAGTTGAGAACAGTCTCTGTTAAAATGCTTACATCTCTCTTTACCTTCTACCAAAGGCATGACTTTTAAAACTTGAATATTCATTATAAACCATGCTAGAGATTCTTATTAGAGTTCATATTCTTATTTTAATAGGTCCATTTCCATGTGTTCCCTAGTCCTTAATGTCAGCAACCTTATAGGTAAACAGAAGGAAAATCCAGATAAAAAGTATATAAATAGACATAGTAACAATGTTAAGTGTTTCTTATTTCCCCAAAAGAAAAATGGCTTATATGGGAAAAGCACATATACTAACATTAATACATAAAGTCTATGGGATAGGTTATCATCTAGAATCAGAGCTTTCAACTTACTAGTTTATTTCTTTTTCTCCCACTTGAAACATACTGGCATGCAAATTCTCATAATAAAGTTCAACATTATTACCATTATTCTTATTCTTATTCTTACATGAGACTCTGAATTTTACTACAAAGGAAACATTTTTTAAAGTCTTCTAGAGGGGAGGGATAGGGAGGGTGGGAGGGAGGGAGACGCAAGAAGGAAGAGATATGGGAACATATGTGTATGTATAACTGATTCACTTTGTTGTAAAGCAGAAACTAACACACCATTGTAAAGCAATTATACTCCAATAAAGATGTTAAAAACAAAACAAAAGAAGTCTTCTAGTTTTCATTGTTAGATTATTGTCAGTATTCTTTCCTCTTTCTCTATTATGTTAACTTGATTCTCCATATATTCTAGGAAGTAAAATACAGTCATCCTATAAAAAACAAAGGTTTATGTCATAATCTAAAGGGCATATGCATTATAATATATAATATACAGGTGTTTCCTTAAGTGCATATCTGACACATCCACATTTACATCAATCATAATAACTATGCACAATGGGAATAACTTTTTTTTAAAGCTATGTTTGTATATCATTTGTTTAATTGAGACACTATACTTGATGGCAAGTGTGAGCAAATAAAACTGGTTGAGGTCTTTGGTTTAACTTTGGTCTTTAACTTTTCCTTCTTTATTTGAAAAGAAGATGAGACTTTTGTGCATACTTTTAGAGGTTAAAAAGGCAATCTTATTTAATTTTAAACAGCGCAGAATTTAATTTTATACACATTAAAACATAAACAGAACTTGAATTCATGACTTCAGTATATTAAAACTCCACCCTAATGCAATAAAATTTTTAATTGCATAAAATATAGAATTGCATTTTTGTGAGGTTAAAGGAACGCCTGGGATGAGCCTGAGTAGTCAGCTGGGTGTTCCTGGATCTGACTGTGATCCAGTCCCACCTGCCACTTGACATCACCTGGTGGCTGGTGGTTTAAATGAGAACGGCAACAATTCCAGGTCCTAAGACTGGCTGAGATTTCCAGGATCAAGATCAAGATTCCAAAATGAGTTTGTCGGTATTGGTTTTATCAGCTCAATTTGGCTAAGGAGAATACTGGGGATGAAGGGGGCAACTCTCTGCTTGTCCATTTGAATTTTGTTTCAGCATTAGTAGATAATGATATATGTTATATATAATAATTAATAGTATGATATGGCATATATAATGGCAGATAATCACATAGATAATCAATAGATCATCTGTTACCATATATGCCATACCATGCTATTATATGTGATCATCTGCTATTATATATGCCATATCATACTATTAATTGCATTATGGTATAATATAATTATATTGTATACTATATATAAGCTAATATTAACTTAATGTTATAATCTAAAAATATTGTACCATATATTACCTTTATATTATATAGATTAGACAAATAGTATCAACTAAGATCAAAGGTATTATATATTATACGTACCATATATTATATATTATACTCTATGTTATATTATAATTATATATATAATTATTTGCTAATTTAGTAAAAAAATTTGAGTGGAGAGAGTTGGTGTTATGTAATACCAGATATACTGAAGATGTGTCAGATATATACAGTATCTGATACCTGATATCTATCTATCTATCTGCATCTATATATATCATTGGAATATAAATGTTAAAAGTAGTCACAGAAAATTTTGACAGAGATTATGTGCTCTTGTCAGAAAAAAACAGAGATGGACAGTAGTCAAAGCAGTAAAAACAGATTCTATTCAGGAATCTTGCAACTGGGGAAAAGAGACCTCAGTATAGAACTGGGCTCAATTCTGAACACAATAAGGAAAAGTGGGGATTTATAGCCAATGAGCAGAGCAGTGAGTTGGTGGATGGAAAATTACTAAGAGGGAGGTATAATCCTTGCTAAAATGACCTAAGAGGATTCTTGCTGAAGCCTGGCCAGGATGATCAGATATCACCTGGGGCTGATAGAGGATGAGGAATTTGGTCAGGTATTGAGGGTGATCAGATATCAAGGTTGGGGCTTCTCTCTAACCTGACTTAGCAGGATTCTTCTAAAACTGGACACTACAAGAACAGAGATGAAAGCCCAAGGTGTGGCCTAGTTGAGGAGAGGGTTCAGAGGAGTTTGACTAAAGTTTGGTCAAGGAGAGAATCTTTGTCAGTCCCAAGTCTGCTAATATTTCTCAGTGTATTTTGAAATAACTCACAGCCTTCTTCAAACGCAAGTTTTCAAAGATACTACATTATCTGATAAGGTTTCCCTATAACTTTTTTTTAGCATACAGATATTAGCTTATAGAATTTAGGACAATTTCTGTTTAGGCAGATTCCATAAATCTGCACCTGAGTTGAACTACATTCTTGTCCTTGAAACTTTATTCAGGTACCAACTATCAAGAAAAGTATTCTAGTCCTTTTTTTTTTGTTTTTGTTTTTGTCTTTTTTTTTTTGTTTTTTTGCGGTACGCGGGCCTCTCATTGTTGTGGCCTCTCCCGTTGCGGAGCACAGGCTCCAGACGCGCAGGCCCAGCCGCTCCGCGGCAGGTGGGATCTTCCCGGACCGGGGCACGAACCCGTGTCCCCTGCATCGGCAGGCGGACTGTCAACCACTGCACCACCAGGGAAGCCCTCTAGTTCTTATTTTGATTCCTAAGCCATAATTATATATAATTTGCTCTTCTTTCCCAGGCCTTCTCTTCCTAGCATTTTAGTTTTGTCCCTGGAGCTGTCCTCAAGACTTAGTGCATTATTTTACATGTTAAACGTACTCAGAACTCATCGTAAAAATGCTTTATGTTCATGACTGACTAGACATTGCCTTCAGCTACACAGTTTCTGAACTAAAAGTCACAGGACAAAAATGACACTCTTTGTGTAGTAAAGAAAATGCCAACTTAACGGTGGGGCCTGCATTAAAGCACTTGGTATTACCGTATCAGCTCTCAATACCGTCCACTTTCAAAGCCACTGGCCTCAGTTCAGACGATGTTTTAATTTGCCTTAAAATTATACTACATACTATATCTCTTGGGCACATTTTCAGTTACCCAGTTTGACAAAATTTCTTGACAAATCAAATTAGCTCTGAATAATTTTCAAGCATTCTCAAATCTTTCCAAATATGGGTAAAGAGGTTCCTTGTGAAGGCTTTTTATACTTCTCACATGAATAGCTGATTCCATACCATTTCAATGGCTCTGAAATGCTAGGAGACACAGCCTTTGAAAGTAAAACTAAAAGTTCATTCATGACAAATGAATCCAGGAAAAGACATCTACAAAACTATGCTATCTGCCAAAAACAATCAAAAGGTAAAAACTGACCAGAATCAAAGGGTAGTAAATCCAAAATCCAAAAGTGACGTAGTTTTATACAAAATATAGCTTTTAAAGATATGTAATAAAAGAAATACTTAACAAAATTGTTGACTTTTCAAGCACATATTAGAAAGCATCATTACAAATACTATTGTGGTTTTACATTTGTGTGATTTTTTTTTTTTTTTTTTTTTTTTTTTTTTTTTTTGTGGTATGCGGGCCTCCCTCTGCTGCGGCCTCTCCCGTTGCGGAGCACAGGCTCCGGACGCGCAGGCCCAGCGGCCATGGCTCACGGGCCCAGCCGCTCCGCGGCATGTGGGTTCCTCCCAGACTGGGGCGCGAACCCAGTTCCCCTGCATCGGCAGGCGGACGCGCAACCACTGCGCCACCAGGGAAGCCCCCATTTGTGTGATTTTTTTAAAATGCTTGGATTAATGTTAGAATGCCCCTTTCCTTTATTAAGCTCCAAGATGAGTCTATTCCTATTTTTCTCAGCATGGTATCTTCACTCCCACCATTGAACCTAGCACAGAATATGAACTTAATAAATATGTCTTCAGCGAATGAATGTAGGCCTAACAGGAAAGACTGATTTATTTTCCCCCCACCTTTACTGAGGTATAATCGAGATAAACATTGTGTTAGTTTAAGGTGTACAATGGGATGATTTGATACACATGTATACTACAAAGCAATCACCACAATATGGTTAGTTAACACATCCTTCAGCTTATATAATCACTATTTTTTTCTGTTTGGTGGTGGTAAGAACATGTAAGACTTACTGTCATACACAGTACGATACACAGAAGATAACTGACAAGAGCCTGCTGTATAGCACAGGAAGACCTATTCGGTGCTCCGGAATGACCTCTATGGGAATGGAGTCTAGAAGAGAGGGGATATATGCATATCTATGGCTGAGTCACTGTGCTGCACAGCAGAAACGGACACAGCATTGTCAATCAACTCTACTCCAATAAAAATAATTAACAAAATAAAGACTGACTCTCTTAGCAACTTGCAAATATACAATAGACTGTTGTTAACTGTAGCCACCATGCTGCACATTAAGTCACCAGAACTTATTCATGTTATAACTGAAAGTTTGTACCCATTGACCAACATCTCCTCACTTCTCCCACCCTCCAGCCCCTGTCAACCACCATTCTACTCTATGCTACTACGCGTTTGTTTTTTCTAGAATCCACATATAAGTGAAATCATACTGTATTTGTCTTTCTCTTATTTCACTTAGCATAATAACCTCAAAATCCATCAGTGTTGTCACAGATGGCAGGATTTCCTTCCTTTTGTGGTTAAAATAATATTCCATTGTATGAATATACCACATTTTCTTTCTCTTTCAATAGACAGGTTGTTTCCATGTCTCGACTATTGTGAGTGATGCTGCAATGAACATGGGAGTGCAGATATCTCTTTGAGACAGTAGCTTCATTTCTTTTGGATATATACCCAGAAGAGGGATCTTATGGTAGTTCTACTTCTAATTTTTTGAGAAGTCTTCATACTGCTTTTCAATATTGGCTGTACCAATTTACATTCCCACCAACAGTGGACAGGGTTCCCATTTCTCCACATCCTCACTGATACTTGTTATCTCTTGTCTTTTAGATGTTAGCCATTTTATCAGGTGTGGGGTGATATGTCCTCGTGGTTTTAATTTACCTTTCCCTGATAATTAGTGAAGTTGAGCATCTTTTCATGTATCTGTTGGCCATTTGCATGTCTTCTTTGGAAAAATGTCTATTTAAGTTCTTTACCCATTTTTCAGTTGGGCTATTTGATTTTTGTTTGTTTGTTTGTTTTTGCTATTGAGTTGTGTGAATTTCTAATATATCTTGGATATTAACCTCTTGTCAGATATAAGGTTTGCAAATATTTTATCCCATTCCATATGTTACCTTTTCATTTTGTTGATTGTTTCTTTTGCTGGGCAGAAACTTTTTAGTTTCATGTAGTCTCTCACTGGTTGATTTTTGCTTTTGTTGCTTGTGCTTTTTGTGTGATATTCAAAAAATCACTGCTAAGACCCATGTCAAAGAGCTTCTTCCCTATGTTTTCTTCTAGTTTTATAGTTTCAGGTCTTACTTTTAAGTCCTTAATCCACGTTGAGTAACTTTTTGTGAGTGGTATAAGATAAGGATCCTGTTTCCTTCTGTCATGTGTGAGTATCCAGTTTTCCCAACACCATTTATTGAAAAGACTCTTTTCCTCACTGAGACTTCTTGGGTTTCTTGTCAAATACTAGTTGACCATATATGGGCTTATTTCTTGGCTCTCAATTCTGTTCCCTTGTTCTACGTGTCTGTTTTCATGCTAGTATCATACTGTTTTGATTATTAGAGCTTTGTAATATAGTTTGAAATCAGGAAGTGTGATGCCTTCATCATTGTTGTTTCTCAAGATTGCTTTGGCTATTTGAGGTCTTGTTTGGTTCCACACAAATTTTACGATCGTTTTTCCAATGAAATTTTGCTAGGGATTACATTAAATCTATAGGTGGCTTTGGGTAGTATGGACATTTTAATAATATTAACTCTTCTGATCCACAAACACAGGATATCTTTTCATTTCTTTCATCAATGTCTTAATAAATATTTCATTTTTGTTTGTTTGTTTTGTTTTTTTTTAATTTTCATTTTATTTTTGGCTGCATTGGATCTTCATTGGCTGTGCACGGGCTTTCTCTAGTTGCAGCAAGTGGGGGCTACTCTTCGTTGCGGTGCAGGGGTTTCTCATTGCAGTGGCTTCTCTTGTTGTGGAGCACGGGCCCTAGAGCATGTGGGCTTCAGTAGTTGTGGCATGCAGGCTCAGTAGTTGTGGCACATGGGCTTAGCTGCTCTGAGGCATGTGGGATCTTCCCAGACCAGGGATCAAACCCGTGCCCCCTGCATTGGCAGGCGGATTCTTAACCACCACGCCAGCAGGGAAGTCCCCATCAATATCTTATAGTTTCAGTGTATAGATCTTTCTCCTCCTTGGTTAAATTTATTCCTAAGTATTTTATTGTTTTTGATGTTGCTTAAACAAAATTGTTTTCTTTATTTCTTTTTCAGATAGTTCATTGTTAGTGTATAGGAATAGAACTGACTTTTGTATGTTGATTTTGTATCCTGAAACTCCACTGATTTTGTGTGTTATTCCTAAGAATTTTTTTTTTGGTGGAGTCTTTAGGATTTTCTACCTATAAGAGCATGTCATCTGCAGAAAGAGACAGTTTTACTTTTTCTTTTCCAATCTGGATGGCTTAAGTCTGCTTTTCAATCCTCGATTTTCTTTTTGTTATCTGATAATAGGCAGGTACTAATGTAAATTCCATGAAAAACTCTTCAAAATAATAACCATTATTTCAATGACAAAAATAACAACAACAAATAAATTCATGGAGCACTTAACTGTCTATTAGTTAATTTCCCACATTGTGAGTTATATAATCATCACCATAGGTATTAGTACAGATCTTAGCACTAGTCTTATTTTCACCAGGAATCTGAGGTAAAAGAGGATTAACTGGGTTGCACCAAGTCAGCTAACGCATGGTAGAGCCATATCTCAAACGTCTTTCTACTAATATCGTTAATAAATTCTATGCTAAAAGTTCATCTAAATAATTAAGATAAGTAATTATAATATTAAAATACACGGTTTGAAATTAAAATTACATAATGTACATATGCTTCCCAAGTAATTTAGTGTTTTGCATTATTTTTTATATAAAATTCTGGCTTTATTGAGAAAATCTTGAGTTGGAGACATTAAGACCACAGTTATGGCATAACCTTGTATGTGTGTATGTGTCTGTGTGTGTGTTGTGAATGTAGGATGGGTAGAGTCTGGGTGAAGTCACAGACAGGCAAGATGGGTTAATAGTTTTATATGGGCTATGTCCCATTGTTCAATGTCAAATTTTATGAACAAAAATATTAAACAGTTGGACCATAAAATACACTTTCTCATGGCCAGTATCTATTTCTGTTTATGCAAATCTCACCTCCTGAGCGGATGTGAAGGATATTTGAGATCACTTCCTACCTTTGAAACATTAAATGCCTGGCAAGTACCTTGCCATATAATAGGTTCTCAATGAATATTCACCTTCACAAGCTGCTGAACTCCAGAAAAAAAAAGCAAAAAAAAGCCAAAAAATACAGCTAAGAAAGAATAGCTAATACTCCTGCAATCAACAGGATCAAAGTTTGAAAGAAACAACTATAATATGAATAAATTCTTTTTTTTCTCCCAAATGAATTATTCTAAAACACTTCAAAATAAATGAAAGATAGATAAAGAGTTCAAAAGCTGTATGACATCCCAAAGCCTGATGTACCCAAAAGGCTAAGTTCTATCTTCTGAAATAACTATTTTAAAACTCTAACTAGAACATAATCTCATTAAATGACATAATGCAAAAGTGAACATAAAAACTGTACAAGAGAAACATTAAACACTTTTCAGAAGAAGTTAATGTTTATTACCATAGTCTTTGATATACCTCTCATCTCTAGCTTAAATGCTGTGTAAATATAGTGCTGTGCACCAAACTAAGTCAGCCTAGTAATTTCTTATAAAATTCCCCCACTCATAGTTTATAAAGTTTGGCAATGACTTATAGGTATTTTAGAAAGAGATTTATCCTTGAATGTTTTCAATGTTTAAACTTGAAAAGAAAAAAATAGAGGTTCCTACCCGACTGTAACAGCAAATACTTGAAGCCCCTTCAGTAGGTAATTTAAAATAAATGCATATATTTTAACATCACTTTACAGAGTGCTTCATTTCCTCATATATCTCTGCACCAATTATGCAAATGTCTTCCAACTACATGTGGCAGAACTTGTTAATATTGTATGCCTACATGCTTAGGCATGAGCCACTTATGCTTATTGACTACTTAGTGGTAACAGCTACTTAAATGTCAAAAAGTGGAAGCTTGATCGGCTATGAGGAACTTAGATGATGCAGCATCATTGAGGAAAAATAAACAGCATGCTGTCTTAGTTTGCTCAGGCTGCCATAACAAAATAGCACAGCCTGGGTGGCTTTAAACAACAGAAATGCATTTTCTCACAGTTCTGGAGGCTGGAAGTCCAAGTCAAGGTGTCAGCAGTTTGAGTTTCTTCCGAGGCCTCTCTCCTCGTCTGGAGAATGGCGGCCTCCTCGCTGTGTCCTCACATGGTCTTTCCTCTGTGTATGCACCTCCCTGGTGCCACTCTGTGCACCTGAATTTCCTCTTCGTATATGGATTCTGGTCACGTTAGATTAGGGCCCTAACTCTAACTGCCTCATTTTAACTTAATCACTCCTTTGAAGGTCCTGGCTCCAAATGGAGTCACATTCTGAGGTCCTGAGGGTTCGGACTTCAACATATGCGTTTTGAGGGGACACAGTTCAGACCATAACACACACCAAGTAACTGTAACTCTCAGGTTTCTTAAATTCAGATAATATTTGGTAACTTGCTCTCTACCTTCATGTAGTTAGAATTGCCAGTACATTAAATAATTATTTGTGCATTATTGTAGGGATTTAATCATTTGCAGAATCCAGCAGTACCTAGTTCCTGTTCTTACATTTAAATGTTAAACAAGTAAGTTTCCAGATATGACCAGATTTTTTTTTTTTTTTTTTTTTTTTTTTTTTTTTTTTTTTCCGTACGCGGGCCTCCCTCTGTTGTGGCCTCTCCCGTTGCGGGGCACAGGCTCCGGACGCGCAGGCTCAGCGGCCATGGCTCACGGGCCCAGCCGCTC
>NC_041215.1:44602435-44659216 GCF_002837175.3 Physeter macrocephalus | reverse complement strand
TGCGGCATGTGGGATCTTCCCGGACCGGGGCACGAACCCGGTTCCCCTGCATCGGCAGGCGGACGCGCAACCACTGCGCCACCAGGGAAGCCCCGACCAGATTTTTAAAACAGGTAAAAAGTAAAGCAGTAATTACATTACTTCCAGTAAGCAATGTAGTCACAATTGCATTAGAAATAATTTAATTACCACTGTACCTCTTAACTCTGTCTGACCACAAATCAGGCACAATGTGGGAACTAGTAATAGTCACTAGTGAAGAGATTAAACTCAGTCCATTCACTCACACATGTATTTTTTCTTATGCATTTATTTTTTGAGAGAAAACTTCCTGTGCCAGAGTTACGGATTCAAGAAGAATTAAAGCTTAATTCCTGCCTTCAAGAGGATCAGACTCCAGTGGAGTCAGCCACGTAGGTAAAGACCTATTTGATCAGTGTTATAGGTATTTGACAACAGCAAGGATGGCACTTAGGAGGTCATGATCGATCACACGTGCCGAGGTCAGAGAAGGCTTCACCAAAGTGATGGCAAAGGGACTGAGGCTTGAATGAACAGGAAGTCACTGAACTCCAGGAGGAAAGCATGTAGCCCAGGTTTCTGTCCTTGTGTGCTTGTCCCATCCCCGACTTCTTGAGTCCCCACCCACCACTGTCTATAAAATATTCAATTCAATGCCATCTCATAACATCTAAAGCCACAAGGACTGCCCATCCTACTGCTTACTTCATTTGTCCTTTTTTCTCTTTCCACCTGTTTTCATGTTGCATGATTTGTTGATGTTTTTCTTCTTGTAAATGATTTGCCTCCTGCTCTGGTGGCCAAAAGATGAAGAGCCAAACACTATGTAATAATTTGTCATCACCTGCTGCCTCATATGCATTAATTCAATAGATCTTGATTAACTGAGGGTTCTTTATAATATGTATCCATTCTAGGGCAGTGGGGTTTGGTAGAAAAGTGATGTAGTAAAATGAGCCAAGCTTTGGACCAGAAAGACCTAGATTTGAGCAATAACATCATCCATTTCTAATCTTCTGGGCTTGAGAAAATAATTTCAATTTGCTGAGCTCAACTTCCTCATTTGTAGTAAAAAAAAAAAATGTTGATTATAAACCCTACTTGGTTTAGTTGTTAACATATGAAAGCACCAAAACACAGTAGGTACCCCACTAGTAGATGCATTACCATTATCTTCCTCCTCTTTTACACCTTGCTTTATCTCTTCATTCCTTCTGACACTGTCCTAAATTACCTATTTAAATACCTCTTTCTTTCTAACATCAGCATCCTCTTTCCCTCTAAACTTTCCTTTCTAGAAAAACAGTGATAACTTTCCTCAAGCGTCACCTGATCCACTCCCACCCTTTCTGTGAACAGTAGACACTTCTGCTCTAATTAGATCAAATCCTTGTTTATCTAATTGCTTTTATTTCTCTCAATATATTAATTTGTATTCACAGATCCAACCATGAAATTGCATCTATTACTCTTCTCCCATTCAACTTCAAGTACTGGGTCTCTGCAAACAATGTGCCCATGAATAGTGACTGCCTAATAAAGTTAAACAAAATGTATCCCTGCCCTTACTCTGATACATTACCACAAAACATATCTCTTCCCCCTACCCAGAATGCCTCCTGCACAGAACTCTCCAAGAGTTTATTTTGTTCCAGACACGAGCCCTGTTCAATTCTTCAATAGAGAACAGTGATTCTCAGCCCTGTTTGCATATTAGAATCACCTGGGAATTTTTAAAATATATATTGATGCTAGGGTTCGAACCAAATTCAATTAAATCAGTGTGTTCAAGGATGCAGCGCACTGGTATTTTTTTAAAAGCTCAGCAGGTAATTCAAATGTGCAATCAGGGATGAGAACCTGTGAGTGGCAACTGGCTACACAGGACTGTGTCTTTGGGGCTTTAAATACTTTCATTTATGCTTACCCTATCTCCTTCATTAATTTTACTGTTGAATGCAAAGACCATTTCCCTGTTAAGTTTGCCCAGGTACTAGATGCATGTCCTTAGGCAAGTCATTTAACCTCCCATAACCATAGTGTCCTGATTCTCAGAACTTAATGGGGCCTCCTACTCCCAGGGAGCGTCAAGAATTAACTGAGAGTGCAGTTGTAAGGCAAATATAGAGTATTCAACACCTGCTTAACAATCACCCACTAAAAATAAAATGTGCTGCCTCCAAAATCACCCTCCCCAATCCGCCCCCTTTAAAAAAAAGGAAATATGAAAGACATGCAGATGGAAAAAAAGCAAATGGAGACTCTTTGCTGAAAATATAAACTACTTTCTTTGTCAGAAGAGGCACAGATTTGGGACCTCCCTAGAGGTCCAGTGGTTAAGACTTTGCCTTCCAATGCAGAGGGTGCGGGTTCGATCCCTGGTCGGGGAGCTAAGATCCCAGATGGCTCGCAGCCAAAAAACCAAAACATAAAACAGAAGCAATATCATAACAAATTCAATAAAGACTTTAAAAATGGTCCACATCAAAGACATCTTAAAAAAAAAAGAAGAGGCACAGATTTGTATTGTAAATGAAGTTCAGTAATATAAAAAAATAAGTTAGTAAATGCTATTAATGTGGACAAATTTGCTGACAACAATCTGCTGCTGACATTATTCTTAACACAAGGATACATAATGTATTAGAAGAGCAAATAGGGTCTGAATTAATGCAAACTGCTATAAAATAAATGTACAGCTGTTGCAGAATCACTTCCCTGGGATTTAAGATGCACATAATGTTAAAAGTAAAAATATTTAAATTCAAAAGTAGCGCTCTCCAGGACCCTAGAACCTGAAAATATGGAACCATTTCTATCCATCTGCATTTTTGCAAAAAGGAACAAATTTGGATACAAAGAACTTCCACAGTTGAGAGTGATGGTCAAAGTCATCCAAAACCATAATGCTGTAGAGGTCTCATATCTACTGAACTCAGAGATAACAGTGAGAAACAGCATTTGCCTCTATTGTACGATAACCAAACAAACAAGAACTAAAAATTACATAATTAAAAAACAGAATAAGCATCAAAGGACTGGGTTTAACTATCCAATTTCTTTAATTTCCTGAGAGAATTTTCAGTCAGTGGTCCATCATTACTTGAATTTTTCCAGTGGCAATAAACTTAAAATCTTCCTGATATTGACTGAAAAGATTTCTTACAAATTCCATTCATTTGTGGTAGAAGAATCTTTGTGATTCTCTGGAGTCCCATCGAGACCAAATAGAACAAGTTTAACACATGTTCTGCATGGCAGACTTTTAGATGCCTGATGACAACTTTTACAAATCCCAGGAATCTTCTCTCAAAAACTTACGGTTTTTCCACTGTCAACACTCTATTCAGCAATAAAACTGGCATTAGAAAAATGGTACCCTGTGGCATCCTGCCATCTTCCTTCCATTGGGATTTGGACCATAGGGGGATCTGAACCTGGTTTACACAGAGACAACAAAGAAACTGATGACAGTAGTAGAGCAAAGACCCTATTTTAGATCATCCACTTGTGGTGTACCCTGACCTTCTCGCTTCTTATAGAGTAATTGGGCATTATATTCAGATCCAGTATTCCGTGATGATGATGAGTTTTGTCATGCATTAGCGATGCCCCTTGACTCCAGTTTTTGTTAATCATTTCACAGTCTTACAAATGCCAATGTTTTAGTGGTTTTTTTCTTTTTAGTAAATCTGCTAATATTCTCTATAAAATCACTACATCATGAATTATGAAAACTGCTACATACCATAACTCACACTTTTCAAGTATAACTTCTTAAGATTTTCAGTTGATTCTTGATTTCCTGATATACTTCATGTAGGTAATATGCCTGAACAAAGCCACATTTATACTAAATAAATGTATGTGTATACAAATTAAAATTGTAGATGTATTTCTAAAAGAAAGTCTCATTTTTGAAATGGTTTCCTTTGAAAAAAAAATCAACTGTAGAATGTCAGTTATAATTTCTCTTTTACCTCAGATCTCAATCACACATAGACAACTGAACACTAGAGCCGCTGACATGCAAAAGGTTGCTAATAAAATTTCACAGCTGATATTGCAGCACAAAAAATATGGAAATCTGAAGAACACAGTACCAAGGGAAAATAAGATGCCCCATGGGCCTCCTGACCATTATCAGGCATTTTCTACTGGAAGTCAAGTAAATAAGTGGGAGAGCCAATGTCTCTCTTTGTCTCTTCATTAGAATTTGGGTGTATTCATATCTTAAGTTTATTTAGAGAAACAGTAAAGCAACTTTTTAAAAATGGATTTTCTTTGAAAAAAAAGTTGCAACTTTAACAGATTGGAATGTTATTTTCATGGTGCCCATCGCAGGTGCCATGTAACAGACTGTTTTTTATTTAGAAACCTCAGAGGACTCAACAGCACACCTCTTATCTGTCATTCTATTCCAATTATCATCACATCAATACTCAGAAAATACATTTGATGTTAATTCCCTTGCTCTAAATTGTTTCTTTTCTCTTGAAATTGTCTATGGTAACCTTTCTTTTACACACTTCTATTTCTCATTTAACGGTCTCCATGCTCCCACTGGACTCTATTTTCTGAAGTTCGAAGACCCTACTTTTTAACACACACACACACACACACACACACACACACACACACACACACACCTTACTCCTTGTTGATATGATTTAAAGTTCCCAGTGTCAAGAAAGCATACAGATGACCAAGAAGTACATGAAAAGATGCTCAACATCACTAATTATTAGAGAAATGCAAATCAAAACTACAATGAGGTATCATCTCACACCAGTTAGAGTGGCTATCATAAAAAAAAATCTACAAAAGTGAGAGAGAGTGGCATGGACATATATACACTACCAAACATAAAATAGATAGCTAGTGGGAAGCAGCCACATAGCACAGGGAGATCAGCTAGGTGGTTTGTGACCACCTAGAGGGGTGGGATAGGGACGGTGGGAAGGAGGGAGATGCAAGAGGGAAGAGATATGGGGATATATGTATATGTATAACTGATTCACTTTGTTATAAAGCAGAAACTAACACACCATTGTAAAGCAATTATACTCCAATAAAGATGTTTAAAAAAAATCTACAAACAATAAATGCTGGAGAGGGTGTGGAGAAAAGGGAACCCACCTATATTGTTGGTGGGAATGTAAATTAGTACAGCCATTATGGAGAACAGAATGGAGAGTCCTTAAAAAACTAAAAATAGAACTACCATATGACCAAGTAATCCCACTACTGGGCATATACCCTGAGAAAACCATAATTCGAAAGGATACATGCACCCCAATATTCACTGAAGCACTATTTACAATAGCCAGGGTGAGGAAGCAACCTAAATGCCCATTAACAGAAGAATAGATAAAGAAGATGTGGTACATATATACGACGGAATATTACACAGCCACAAAAAAGAACGAAATAATGCCATTTTCAGTGACATGGATGGACCTAGAGATTGTCATACTGACTGAAGTAAGTCAGACAGAGAAAGACAAATATCATATGATATCGCTTATATGTGGAATCTAAAAAATGGTACAAATGAACCTATTTATAAAACAGAAGTTGAGTCACAGATGTAGAAAACAAACTTGTGGTTACCAAGGGGGAAAGGCAAGGCGAGGGATAAATTGGGAGATTGGGATTGACATACACACACTACTATATATAGAATAGATAACTAATAAGACCTACTGTATAGCACAGGGAACTCTATTCAATTCTCTATAATGACCTATATGGGAATAGAACCTAAAAAAGAGTGGATATATGTGTATGTATAACTGACTCACTTTGCTGTAGAGCACAAACTAACATTGTAAATCAAATATACTCCAGTTAAAAAAAGAAAATTAAAGTTCCCAGTGTTATTATCAGCCATATCAGTTCTTAAATGTCTTAAGCAATCTGTATACCTATTAATAAATTACACTTTTAATTACTAACAAATTAATTAAAAATCTTTTAGTTCTTCCCTCATCTCATCTCTCAATGCAAAAGAAAGATGGAGTATTGGGCTATAATGGGAAGCATGACCAAGGTCCAGTATACTTGTAAAGTAATTAAATTATTTATTAACAAATAAAATTAGATACTATTTATTTTCCATTCCACTACTGAGAACCAGAGAAATGTACCTTATTAAAATTTGAATGATCTGTCTTTACTCCCTTACACTCATACCAATGTCAGAAAATTGAATGTAATTATTATTTACCTATCCAGGCAAGAAGAAATCAAGAAACAGCTTTATTTCAGGCATTTAAAATATTAAGACCAATAAGGAAGACAGGAGTTCTTGTTCTATTCACTGCTTGTTACCTTAGATCAGGGAATACCTTATTCAAGAATTAGAAACAGTTATTCTTCTTTCTAGAGAACAAAGTAAATTCAGGAAAAAAGTGGGAAGAGTTCCAATTTTTAAAAAAGTTTACATAAGACTTCTGTTTTGGGCTATGATGGAATAGCTCAATACACATCAACAATCACACAGAGAAGAAAGTAGAAAAGTCAAATAAAATACTGTCTATCTGTCTGTCAATCCATTGAGTGATTGCCATAGAACTGCTGAGTCATAGAGAAATCTGCAAGTCAGGATTTCAAAAAGATGTAAGCACAGGGACTAGACTAGAATCTGCAATCTCTGCCCTTAGCACATTTGACAATTCTTGGAGTGAACCTGGGCTAAATTCATGCAGTCATAAACCTAAGAAGCCTTATGAAGCCTGTATTAGTTTCCTAGGGCTGCTGTAACAAGTGACTATAAACTTGGTGCTTAAGACAACAGAGATCTAGTCTCTCATGGTTCTGAAGCCTGGAAGTCCAAAATCAGGTATCAGTGGTGCTGATCTCTCTACAGAAGCTGTAGGGGAGAATTTGTTCCTTTATTTTTCTAGCGACCGGTAGGCAGCTTTTGCCAGTCCCTGGCTTACAGTCACAAAAGACCCTGCTTCTGTCTTTTTACTTCGCCTTTTCTCTGTGTTTTCTCCAGTATCTTCTCTTCTGTCTTATAAGGATACTTGGACATTTAGGGCTCACCTGAGATAATCCAGGATTATCTCTTCATCTAAAGATCCTTAAACTTAATCATATCTGAAAACATCTTTTTTTCCAAATAAAGTAACATTCACAGGTTCCAGGGATTTGATGCAGGTATCCTTCTGGGAAGCACTGTTCGGCCTACCGTAAACCCAAGGAAGATAATAAAAAGAAAATCATACATGAGCTCATTCAGAAAAGCAGAATCATTAAAAGAAAATTGTAATAAATTTGTTACATGGAAACGAAAAACTTCTCTTCAGAAGACACTGTGATGAATGTGAAATTGCACAGTACACAATGGAGGAAACGAGTGTGTGAAACAAAGAACCCATATTCAGCATATGTTGACAACCAAGTACTCTTAGAGATTAACAAGAAAAAGGCAGAGTAACCACCGGGAAAATGGACAAAGACCTGAAAAGGAATTTCACAGAATAGGTACACAAGCGGCTGACAAAGATATGAAAAGTCATCTTTTGCATTTAATACAAATTAAACCACACATGAGACACAGCTAGTCTCCCACCTAAGTGGCTAAAAGGAAAAAACCAATGGCACCAAAAGTGACACAGGTGTGTAGAACCTAGCATTCTCCACTGACGTTGGGGTCCCAAGTGGTACAGCCACATTGGAAAACTGTCAGGCAGCTTTGACTAAAAGTGAATATATATGACATAACAATTCTGCACTGATCTTTTAATGCAACAAAGTCACTCATAGAAATGACTGTCGACATAGAATGGATAAATAAACCTATCATAGCCATAGGATGGAATGCTTTTTAGTAATGAAGGACAATAAACTATGTGTATATTTGTCAGTAATATTCAACATGGATGAATCTTACAAACACAATGTGGACTGACAATGTGTTATTTCTGCATAAAGTTCAAAAACAGGCAAAACTAGAGTATGATGTTAAAGTCAAAATATTAGTTACCTTGGAGAGTGTATATAACTGAGATGGGGCATAAAGAGGTATTCTGGGGCCTTAGGAGTGTTCTATTTCTTTCTATGAGTACTGTGTAGATGTGGGATTATATTTTAAGACTTCATACAGGGAACAGCAATTTATGCTGATTTCCATATATATATTATAGTTTATAAAAATTTACTTTAAAAATAAATAGTATAAACTCATTTAAAAAAATCAGTTCCTAAAAAACCAAGAAAGAATAAAACCGTGAAGAGTAGTCTAAAACAACTTGAACACTCAATTTAAAGTTTCTACATAAATTTTATGTATATTATGCCACAATAGCATAGGTTCAAATGGAAATTTAAATTAAAACTGATGATTTAGTTCCCTCACTAATTCTTCAAGCACATATTCATGTCATACCCAAATTAGTGTGGGACTGAGTAAAATATACAGGAAGATACGAGATGAAAAAGGCACTTCCATGATCTTGAATATTTTATAGCCATCACAGAGAAAAGATATATATGTCTGAAATATCTAAGGGAGAATGCAGTGGTACAGATGTAACGATTTGAGTAAACAGAAAATCATTAAAGATTAAAAAATATTCAAGTTTCCAATGTTCCTTTTAGAAGTAAAAGAGGGTAATTATGTGAAGATTCTGCAAGAGTCAGGTCAGATTCTGAGGCTATTTCTTCCCAAATGTCAGTTATGTCTCTAGAAATATTTGGCCACCAGCACTGTTTTCTCATTAATCACTCTAGACACCTGGCCATTGGAAAATATTTTACACTAGCTTCATATTTCTCATTTTCTGTATAAAACTTATTTCCAAGTAAAGTTCAAAAGTGTAATGCAAGATTCTCATATTTGCATATTTCCCTTAGTTAAGCAGAACATAAAGAGGAATTTTCAAAAATCTGAGATAGGGAAACAAATTACCCTCACTTATCAAAAGCAAAGATGCAATGTGGTATGTTTATTTTCAAAATTCTTGTAGGGATATTCATCACAGAATGATTTTTTTTCCTTCACTGCATGAAATGAGAACTGTAATTAGCTTTCACAATCCTTTTGGGATGCTCACCACTGAAACCAAATATTTAGGTTCCTTACAGATCAACTAAAAGGAATTAGCCAATAAGTCTGCATTTTAATCCATGACAAATATAAACATATATTTATAGGTATGTATATGGAAATATTTTTTAAAAACATTAAGTTAATATGCCAAGTCTTATCAATCATTGGGACTAGAGGGAGGGGGTGACTGGGGAAGGGGCTTTGATAAGGGCAACATGCGTTTTCAATGTTATATACAGTCTTATTTTTAAAGTATTTATAATGTGCATAAATCTGTATATTGCATATTCTTAAAGTTCTGAAAGATTAGGCACATCATATTCTCTTTCAATATATTTTCTAGGGCAGCAAGAGACATGAAAATGAAAGCCTGAGAAAAGCATTGTTCTTAAAGCATGTTCACCATTGCCAGTGAAGAGTTAGACATAGAAGGTTCTGGAATATAACTCACTTGCAGAATGGCAGGGTACAGCCGTTACTCATCCAATCACACTGCAGGTCACACAAAACTGCTGGGGATGCTGCATAACTCACCTCTACCCCCATTTGGAATGGTGAAGGGCCTTAGAATCATCCATTCTTCCCATTGTTCATTTCAAATAAATAATGCAAACCTAGGACATTCAAATTCCCCTACTCAAAATTCTTAAGTGAAACCATAGATATCCCCTCCAGAGGTATCTTAATATTCAAATGATAAGGGTAAAAAAAAAAAACAGTAAAGTAATTTAAATTCTTCATCTAGAAAACAAAAATGCCTTCCAAAAGAGTTTTCATGTATAACTGCTCAGTTACCAATCTGTCTCTGAGTAAAAGTTTGTTTTGAGAGATATAACCATTTAATGAGAGTCCACGGAAATCAGGAGTTAAGATATGTGTTCCCATTATATGTATAAAGCCCCTCCCTTCAGCCTTTTTCTAAATACATTTTTACCACTCAAAGAGCACATACACAGTGGAGGGGAAGGGGAGCACTGTCCCTCAGATGTTGCAGGCTAGCGGAGGAGACCCTGAGTGTCTTTTCCTCAGAAGGTTAAGTGGTAGCAGTAGTGGCAACGACAGCAGAATGGTCTTGTAAGTGCAGCTTCGAAAAGCTTGGGAGGAACTGCAGAGGAAATGTAAATTTTCCCCTTTACTCTCAGGGAGCAGATTTTAGTTAAATAGAAGTCATCCCTCTCCAAGTGTCCAAGCCTCCCTTCAGAGGTTTAGGGATGTTGACACAGGTTACACCACTGAAAGATTACAAGGAGAAAATACCACTTCTCATATTGTCCTTTCAGAATCAGGGGAGAGGGACGGGCAGCGGAGAGAGGAATCCCAGAAGGAGGAAAACAAATGAGGATGAGAGAAATCCACTCATCCCGTTGATTTCTGTACCCATAACGCCTCTGAAGAATTTCTGATAAATGACCATATAGACTCATTAGTATTTCTGCATCACTTTTTCCCCTTTGGTAAAGAAGGAAGGAAAAGTAGGAACTAAATAATTGAAGAGCAGGCAAGCAGAAAGATGGAGTATAAACAGAGGCATGAAGGATGTACGTGGTAGTCCTTGGACATAAAAACTCACCTTACCCACTGCCCGACCCCTCCTCCCTCACACCCACCCCATGCATGTGCCTACACGCATGCCTGAGTGTGTGTTGCAAAGGAAATGGCCCAGGTCATTTGATTTGATACAGGACTCAGTGGACTATCAATGACCCTGTAGATATGATCTTACTCTCATTAATATAATGGGAACCTCCTACACTGAAGGGAATCATGCATTCTCAGCTTTTACAAACAGTGTGTACTAAACTCTCTGAAAAAATGTCAATGCCCTAAGATTATGGCAAGGTAATGCTGAGGCTGTTTCAGGGATGTTCCTATGCACCCTGCAGCCGAGAACAAAGATTTCTCCTACCCCTCCTGACTAGAGCATTTCTGAGCTGCCAACTGTGCTCTATGCACCCCCAATTCATCTTCATAAAACGACTTACTCGGACATCGCCTACTCAAACCTTCAATAGCTCCCCTTTTCATAATGTCCAAATTTCTCTCCATATATAGTCTGGTATCTCTGTTTACCCTGCCAAATGCTTTTTAACTGATGCATATTTTGGTCAATTAATCTTTTTTATTTTTTAATTGGGGTATAGTTGTTTTACAATGTTGTGTTAGTTTCCACTGTACAGTGAAGTGGAGTTCCCTGTGCTATACAGCATGTTCTCATTAGTTAGTGTATATATGTCAATCCCAATCTCCCAGTTCATCTCACCCCCTCTTTCCCCCCCTGGTGTCCATGTTTGTTCTCTACATCTGTGTCTCTATTTCTGCCTTGCAAACACGTTCATCTGTACCATTTTTCTAGATTCCATATATATGTGTTAGTACACGATATTTGTTTTTCTCTTTCTGACTTACTTCACTCTGTATGACAGTCTCTAGGTCCATTCACGTCTCTACAAATGACCCAATTTCATTCCACTTTATGGGTAATATTTCATTATATGTATGTACTGCATCTTCTTTATCCATTTGTCTGTCAATGGGCATTTAGATTGCTTCCATGACCTGGCTACTGTAAATAGTACTGCAATGAACACGGGGTGCATGTGTCTTTTTGAGTTCATTTAATCTTTATTTTAATTTATTTTTCAATTTTTACATGATTTCATACTACTACAGACTGTGCCCCCAAACTCATGTGTTAAAGCCCAATCCCCAATGTGATGGTATCTGAAGGTGGGGCTTTGGGGAGATGATTAGGTCATGAGGGTGGAACTCTTACGAATGGGATTAGCACTCTTATGAAAGAGCTCCCTGGCCCCTTCTTGCATGTCATAGACAGCGAGAAAATGGCTGTTTATGAACTAGGAAGCCAGCCCTCAGCAGATCCCCCATCTGCTGGCGCTTTGATCTTGGACTTCCCAGTGTGTCTGTAGTATTCTGTTATAGCAGCCTGAATGGACTAAGACACAGACTTACATAAAAGTTACAAGAATAAACCAGGGCTTCCCTGGTGGCGCAGTCGTTGGGAGTCGGCCTGCCGATGCAGGGGACGCGGGTTCGTGCCCCGGTCCGGGAGGATCCCACATGCCGCGGAGCGGCTGGGCCCGTGGGCCATGGCCGCTGAGCCTGCGCGTCCGGAGCCTGTGCTCCACAACGGGAGGGGTCACAACAGTGAGAGGCCCGCGTACTAAAAAAAAAAAAGAATAAACCAAAGTATTCCTGCAAACCACTCAACAAGGCTGCCTGAAAGTTATATTTTACTATACACTAAACTGAATTATTTTTCTCTCTCTCTCTGCATTTCCGAACTCTTCCTTCCTCCCTCTCTCTCTTCTGCATTTCATAAACAATGTAACTTAACATTGAAAATAATATCCTCATCTAATTTCCAGGACTTTTTGAGATTTTGCTACCTATACCAATAATGCAAATCCAAATTCATACCATATTTTGCATTCAGTTATTATGACTCTTTTTCTCCTTTAATCTGAAAGCATTCCTCAGTCTTTTTCTGTATTTCATTACTGACCTTTCTGAGGTTATTTTGCAGAATGCTTTAAATTTGTTTGTCCCAAGTTTCTTCTTGATTCCATTAGATAATCCCTCAGGATTAGATTCAGGGTACACAGCTGTGGCAGGCAGGGATACCATAGAAGTGATGTGGAGTTCTTCCTAGGGTATCATAACAGGAGGGGCACACTGTTCATTAGCCTCATTACTGCTGATATTTGACTGTTTAAAGTGATATCTGCCAGTTCTTTTCATGTGTTAAGTTACCATCTTACCCTTTGTAATTAAAATGTATTTTGTGGGCATAGACCTTCAGATTATATAAATATCCTGTGCTTCCTCAAATATTCATCCACTAGTCTCAAAATCCATCGATATTCCTGCCTGACTAAATTATTATTATGATGGTTTCAAATGTGATTTTCGAATTCCATCATTCATCGTATATTTATTAGTTAGCTCTTTTCTGCAAGGAAGAGCTTTCCCTTCTCCTCATTCATTCATTCATTCAGTCAATCAAAGTAGATTTATACTTTATCCAATAGATTCTAATACTTAACTATAATTTATTTGAAGTTCCAATTGTCCAAGATTTGTTTAGTAGGAACCACTTCAAAATGGCCCCTGCATTCTTTTGCAGTAACCTTACCATTCTTTGAGTATTTTCTTACTTTTGGCAAAAGAAGATGTTCCAGTCTCATCTTGTCTTTTTCCTAACCCAATCCCAGAATCAGCTGTTTTTCCAAGGAGCCCAGGGTCATTTTAGTGGAGAATGACATTTAGAAACCAAAATCTTGGATCTAGTAGTATTCATTGCTACTGAGGTATCACTGCTTCTAGACCCTCTTCAGGAAAAGTTGAAAAATCAATGTATGTTTACATACAGACACATACATATACACATGCACACATATACATATATGCATACATTCCTTTATATACAGTGCTTTTTCCAGCTTTTAAATAAACATTTTATATTTATAGAAAAGTTGTGAATATATTTAGTACAAAGAGTTCCCATATATTCCACATCCTACTTCCCATATTATTTACATCTTACATTGGTATGATATATTCATCACAACTTAATGAACAAATATTGATACCTTACTATTTAGTAAATTCCACACTTTTCCAGATTTTCTTATTTTTTTATCTAATGACTTTTTGTTATCCAGAATCCCATCCAAGGTACCACATTACATTTAGTCATTATGTCTCCTTTAGTGCCTGTTGGCTATGACAGTTTTTCACCTTTTCTGTCTTTTTGATGACCTTGACAGTTTTGATGTTTATCAGTCAGGTATGTTATAGAATATTTTTCAGTTGGGGATATTCTGATCTTTTTTCATGGTTGGACAGAGGTTATGGATCTTGGCGGAAAAGACAGAGATAAAGTTCTTTCTGATTACCTCGTACCAAGGGCATATACTGTCAAGATGATTTAACACTGTTGTTAACCACGGCCTCTTGGTGGAAGAACTGAAGTCATGTTGGTCTGGCTTCTCCACTGAAAAATTATTATTTTCCCCCCTACTACAATCTGGAAGAAAATCCACATGTGCAGCCACACGTAAAGGTTGGGAAGTTATACTATACCCACTTGAGGGTGGAGTATCTAGATAAATTATTTGGAATTCTTCTACATGTGAAATTTGTTTCTACTTCCCTGTCTATTGACCGATCTAGTCAATCCTTTATTTATATCAGTATAGACTAATGGATATTTATTTTATATTTTGGGTTATAATGCATACTACTTTATTTTCTTGCTCAAATTGTTGCAGCTTTGGCTATTGGGAGCCATTTCAGGTACGCCTGTGTCCCTGTGACATACCCACATCATTGTGTGTGTATATGTGCATGTGTGCGTGTTTGTAAAAAATGTTTAGCACTTCCTCATTTTTTTTTTTTTTTTTTGCATTACAAGATACTCCAGGCTCATTATACCTCAGTCTTAGGTCTTATTATTCTTCTTTTCTCCAAGAATCGCTGGTTCCTTTTATTGGAGAATGGTATTAGAAACCAGTGTCTGGGTTCTAGGTGTGCTTATTGCTACTGTGATGTCATTGCTTCTAAGCCCTTTCAGCTGACAGAGTAAGGAAATGTTTGTTTATATAGAGCAACCCACGTAGATAGACAGACATATCTCTATATATTTCTGTACATATCCATCTGTAGCTACATTAAGAAAAACTGAATTCATCCTGATGTCTCAAACCTATTACCATGTGGATCATTCTAGCCTTTTTCTCTTCTTTATCTGCAACCTTCCATTCCAACAGTGAGAAACCTGGCTCCCATCATCCACCATCTATGTATTTAATTCTTCAATTCCAGTATACATGTATAATGGTTTCAGAGTTGTTAACGTACACCCCTCCATGTGAGAAACAATCTAATCACCTGGAGTTGCTTATGTATAGTTCCTTTTGCCCTTAGTCTTACACTTTCCAGTAATTTCCAAAGTTACTTAGGTAACTGCCCACACTCTTCAGTGAAATAATTTCATACAGTTTAACACAGATGGATTATTTTGTCACAGTATGAATTCCATCCTAGGATCCTAACTTATTTTAAAAAATAATTTTCCTTATGGCTTTCCTGAAGATTTTCTCTTTATCTTTGGTTTTCTGAAGTTTCAGTAAGATAGACCTAGGTGTTTTTGATGCTGTTTTTGGTATTTATCTTATTCTTGAGCTTCCTAAACTGCTCCATTTTCCCCTTCTTCTCCATCTGTCAATTACATCATGTTATACCTTTTGAAATTGTCCCATGGATCTTGCATGTTCTAGTCTATCTTTTTCATTCTCTTTTCATTTCATTTTGGGACCTTTCTATTGATCTGTATTCCAGTTAACTGATTCTTTCCTCACTGTGTCCAGTCTATGGATGGAACCATCAAAGGGCTCATTCTTTCTGTGACAGTAATTTTTATTTCCAGCACATCCTTTGATTGTTTCTTATATTACCCATCTATTTTTGCATGTTGCTACTTTTTCCACTAGAGCTCTTAATATTTTAATTATTATTTTAAATTCCTTCTCGATAATTCCAACATCTGTGTCATATGTGAGTCTGGTTCTAATGATTGCGTTTTCTTTTCAGAGTGTGTTTTTGTCCTTGCTTTTGGCATGCCTTGTGATTTTTTGTTGAAAGTTGGACATGCTGTACCAGGTGGTAAGAACTGAGGTAAACAGAACTTTATTGTGTGGATTTATGCTAATCTGAATAAAAGGTGTGCTGTGTTTAATTTTGCTTCTAAGTATAAATATCAAAGGCCTCCAAATTCTTTAGTGACCTTGTTTTTGTCTTCCCTCTTGACTTTGGCTTGCTTATATATTCCTGCTTGGAGAGGGTCTCTGCTTTGCAGCATTTTCAGCTGTAATCTACTGCTATAATGGAGCCCTGGTGGTGGGTGCTAATGTCCAAGAAAGGAGGAGCATTCTACAATCTCATGATTAAACCTCAGTCTTTTAGTGGTCCTGTGTCTTGGGACTGTGGCTTTAACAGTGTTTCTATGATACTATACCTTTTTCTGTCCCCTATTCTGTTCTCTGGCTGCCACATTCTTAATGAATTCTTAATCCCACCCCCACTTAAATGAGAGGAGGGCTGGAGGAGGGAAGAATTCCCTTCTCCTGGCTAGGATAAAGCTTTAGTCTTGAGCTCTGGTAAAGTTCTTTCTCAGGAAGAGTAGGCATTCGTGATGGAGGAAACTTGGCATATTTCACAATTGTTACTCTTCCTCTCCCCATGCCAGTGCCAGAAGGGGATCCTCTGATATCTTCAACATAAGAACCTGATGGGGTTCCTGAAGGGAGAGCCCATAAAAGTGTGGGTCCAGCCCTCAAGATTGAAGCTCCTAGGAGTTGCTCGTTAGCCCACATTCCACCTCTAATAATTAGTCAAAATTACTATTTATGTGTTCCTATTTGTTTACAGTTCCAGCTGTTTCTGCTGAATATACACAGATCTCAGGTGCTCTATTTCTGTGGATGCACCTGTCTCTCCAGATGTTAGAATGACATTTTGCTGAAACCTTAGTTCTCTAATGGGTCCAAAAAACTAGTTAATCTTCAGTTTTTCCAGCTTGTCCTTGTTTTAAATATGGAAGCAAAGACTTTCAAGATCTTTACATGTTAGAATTGAAGCCAAAAGTCTCTATCGCATTTTTATCTATCTATAATACCTATCTATGTATCTATGTATCCACCTATCTATATATCATTTATCACATAGTGAAGGCCATAATTTCATAGTGATATTGTCAATTCTAAACCAAAACCAGGGTTCATTCCATGATTTCCCCTTTCCAGGTTTGAAACTCATTTCTCCAACAGTGCAAAACCTGGCTCACAGAATGAATAAAAAGTAGTTTCGGAATTGCTAAACCATACCTCTGTAAAGAAAACTTTTTATTAAACAATTAGAGTTCAATATGTCTTTAGAGTTATTTAGTTTTCTGGTTTCTTTTTTTTTGTTTTTTGATCAAAAGCATATGATCCAAATACTCTCTTTGAAAGTTACTTGAGTTTGTTCTTCTCCCCCCTCTCCCCACTCCACTTCATTGTGACTATGTTTATTCATTTTAAACAGAGTTCAGTTCATTTATTTCAGTTTGTTTTTGCTTTAACTCCACCTCCCCCTTAGTCTTATGAACTTTATTTCACAAAAGTGTCATTCTGTATCTACCACCACCATCCCCAATTCCTTCTATTCTTTCCACTCAATTCCTACTCACACACTGTAGGTAAACAATCTTAATCTCTGGGTTTCTTTTCTATGTTTCTTACACAAAAGCTAGCATAGTGCAGTAATTTTTTTGTACTCTGTATCTTTAATTTAACAATATGTCCTAGAAATTAGTCTACATCAGTTCATGAAACCTTCCTCATTCTTTGTTTACAGCTGCATATGACTTCAGTATGTGGATATATCTTAGTTTATTCACCATTGTCCATTCAACACCTCTCCTATGTATGGGCATTTTGATCTTTACCAGAATTTTTCAATCACAAACAATGCCATAATGAATAACCTTGTGGTGTATTTTTTTTTTTTTTTGTACTGTGGGAGGTGCATTTTCTGGGTAAATACCTGTAAGTGGGAATGCCAAACCAAAATATAAAAGCATATATAATTTCAATAGGTATTTCCAAATTTCACTTCATAAGGGTCAATACTAATTTTTATTCCAACCAGCAATATGTAGAAATGCCTGTTTCCCCACAGTTTCACCAACAGATTGTGTTATAATTTTTTTAACACATAACAATCTGATAAGTGAGATATCACTTATCTCAGTGTAGTTTTCAGTTGCACCTTCGTGAGTGAAGGTGTATTTTTATAGGTATCAAGGTCATTGATATATGTGTTTTTTGTGAATTGTCTATCATGCTTTTTCAAAATTTTATATTGATGTTCTTACCTTTTCCCCTCATTTTTAGAGGAATTCATTATATAGAAGGAGTGTTGACCTTTTAGCTATGATATACAAAATAAGCGATGACAAGGAAAAAATAACTTCAATCAGAAGAGATTTAAAAAACACCACAAGAAACTACTTCAGTTAACTTTCATGCAAATAAATTTGAAAATCAAATGAAATGGATAATTTCCTAGAGAAACACCATTTACCAATATTCACTTCATTAAATATAGAAAGCTGAAACAGATGAATTTTCCTAGAATAAACAGAGAACGTGATCATAGAACCACACCACACCAGGCCCACATAGTTTCACAAAGGAATTCTTTCAACCTTCAAAAACCAGACAGCCCTCATGCTCTATATTGTACACTGTTAAAGAAAAGAGCATTGATAACTTAACCTAATAAAGACTATTTAAAATGATACAGAAAATAAAAATATGCCTAAATATGCCTAAATGTTAATGTAAATATTCTAAATAAAATATTAGTGAACACAATTATAATAATATGATTATTATTAATAATATCATACCAAGAAAATAATATACCATGGCCAAGTGGGACTTATCCAAGGAAAGCAAGGTTGGTTCAACATTATTCCTAATTTATATAACACACCATTTGACAAAATTCCACATGCATTCCCAATTAAAAAATATATAAGAAAATAGAAACTGATGGATACATTCTTAAAATATATTTACTGTAGTCCTAAAGCCAGCATCTTTCTTAATTGGGAGACACTAAATATATCTCTACTAAGATTAGGTAAAAGCAAAATTTCTCACTGTCTCTATCACTATTCATCATGTATTAATCAAAGAATTTAGACAACAGAAATTAATCACTTGGATAAAACCTGAACTAAAATAAAGTAAAATAATATTTTTGTACAGATATAGTTATGTATTTGGAAAACCCTGGAGAATCAATGGTAAGATTAACCCAAATAGCAAAAGAATGTAATAAATAGCAAGCTATAAAATTAACATAAACCAATAGTCTTCAGTTACACAAATAATACTTAATTAGAAGACACAAAGAGAGGAAAATACACAATTTACAACAGGAACAAAAGGATGAAATATTTAGGAATCACTTTAATATGAAATTTTCAAAACCTATGTAAGGAAAATATTAAAACAGTCCTGAAAAACACAGAGGTTGACTTGAGCATAGGTAAAGACACCCTCGCTCTCTGACAGGAAAAATCAACATTAAAGATGGAACTTCTCCCTAGGTTAACTAATAAAGTTAATGCAATCCAAATAAAAATACGAACATACTTCTTTCTCCCTGAGGAGTATTACCTTTCCAGGACCTCCTGCTCAGATCAGGCATGCACTTTTAAGTCTCTTCCCAAAAGTGAGAGCTCTGAACTGGAGTGCATTATTTTAATATTTTCATATGTAGGGTGATTTTTTTCTTTCTCGTGGTGACTTTAGGTCAATTTTAGGTCTGCTGTTGGCTCGCCTGTTCTCTCTTTCCTACAGTGCACCCCTCTCTCCCCAACTTCAGATACCCTTGTACTCCCTGAAGGCAGGGGTGCTGGAGACAGCCCACTGGATTTGGTGGTAATTTTTCTACTTGATGTAATTGTAAGTTTCGTTCTTCTCTGTCTTCTAGTTATACTTACATTGTGAATTGTGTGTAGTTTTAGTTGTTACACTCACTATTCCCTACTGTTTTCGGAGGAGAGGTTGGGAATATCGATTTTACGTGGCCTGCATTGACTTGGCTAGTACCTCATTTAATCTTTACAGGAATACTGTGAGATTAGACTGTCAACTCAATTTCCAGATAAGAAAGCTGAAACTGAAAATTCACACTCTCATCCAGTGTCAAAGAGCTAAAGAGATAAGGAGCTAAAAAGTATAGAGTCTGGAGTATTACCTAGGATGCACAAGTTTATTTCTATGATTTGCCATCTAGGTCTAAGAGAAGACTGATGCTTCAAGACATGCAGGCCAGAAGTTTTGTGTACATCCCCTATCCTAGGGCTTCTGTCTTTCATAACCCAGTTTACATAACTAGCATCCCTTAAAAAACAAATTCTTAATTTTATAAGATTCTGCTCTTTCTGTTTACAGAAAGTCCAATGGCACGCTTATTACTGGGGCTATCAACAAGGTAGGACCCATTACTGCCAAAAGCAACTGCAGCATTCCTTCCCTTCAAAATCTGGGTCTACTGCCTCGAGTGGCTTTCTTATCAATCAGATTTGTCCTGTCACTTCTTATTTCCATCTTCACAGTCCTCTCCAAAATAAGCTGACATACAGTCACATACAACCCAGCTTGTACATATACATTAACACTCAGGGGTGTACATGCATGCAGGAACACACACACACACACACACATATACACACACAACTACTGGTGTGGCATGGTACTCACCAGGTTGCTGGACTGTGGAGAAGTCTGGTAAGTCTTTGGAGAAGGGCTGGGCTGTGTAGGGGTGTAGTACCCCATCCACCTAGGAGTAGGTGGATGAGCAACCATTTACCAAGGGTGCTAAAGTACTTTAATATTTCCACAACTAGTACATACCCTCTGAATATCAGCCAAGCAAACACATACAAACACACATACACTCACATACATACACACACACTGACAAGCTTTCTTTTGTAGGTTATGGAAAAACACATCAAGATCAGACTTCAAAATAACATGTCCAATAACTTAGCTTAATATAAAAACCTCATTAAGCATTTTCTATGGCTCCCCTTCCTTTGTCCCAGATTTTCCAAAGGTTAAGGTGAACAAGGTTAAGGTTTCCTTTTAAGGAGAAATCGTTTTCTTTTTTATACAGTTATTTAATTAACAAGGCCTTTTTAATTTCAAAATATATATGACATGAATAAAGCATGCAGTTATAGCAAGAAGCATAAAGGTGGTGTGCAACTGACAGGAGTTTAGAAAATAAGCACGGATTTTTCTTATTCATATGGCAATTGGAAACTCTCACTATTCTGGAAAAATGCCAATTGATTTTCTGCTTCCAAGCTTTGCTTTCACAATTCTTTCTACTTAGAATTTTCTGTCCATCTCCCAGTTCTCTCCTCCAGTATACCACGCCAATGCTTTGAGTCTCATTTCAAATGCCACCTTATCCAGAAAGCTCCTCTAACCCCAATCACTGTGGTCAGAAAAGATATTTGTGATTGATACCAACAGCCCTTTAACTACTCTTCCCTTATGAGTTTTTCCCTGCTTATACCATTTCTGAATGCATCTTGTTCACCTCCTTTACTATAAAATGCTTAGAGACTATTTTACACATCTTCCCAAATCCTAGAACTCATATACATGCCCTCACCCTGTTCTGTTGAATAAACACATGCTGTATAATAGCATATTCTTTGTGATATACCTGTGATCAAACTGGAATAAACTTACACAGTCACAGACTCTGTGTAAGAAGGAGGACCCCACCTCCTTCTTTTCTCCCACTCTGAGGTTAACTCTCCAATCCCAATAACAACACAGGAGATAAAAACTCACAAAACACAAGTGGTAACAGCAGTAATTCTTCCTCTAACAACTCATCCTAAGGAAAGCACAAACATTCAGTTATACACATATTCATCTCAGCATTGTTTATAATAACTCCAAAATGGAAACATCCCAAATATCCAACAATAGGTGAGTCAGTGAGTCTTAAATAAATCATGGTACATTTATCCTATGATATACAATGAAGCTATCAAAAAATGATGTAGAAAACCATATAAATGATACATAAAGTGCTCATAACACAGTGGCAGGACGTTATTCAGTATATATACTATAATCTATATCTGCAGAACTAGGGCTGTAAGACTGTACGCACGCTGCAGTGGGAGGAATAAATGGGGGTCCCCAACCAAATGGGGGACCAGAGACAGCATCTCACAGGAGACAACACCTAAACTGAGATGATGGATTGAGTGATGATGGGAGGGCAGTGATAGGGGAGTGGTATAGAACACACTCCAGGAAGATGCAATGGTGTGAATAAAATCCCAGAGGCAAGAAGAAGCCTAAGTTTGGGGAACCCCACGTAGTTTACTAAACATGCACAGATACCTAGTAAAAAAACAGCAGAAGTAGGACAAGCACAAAGTTCCCTACTTCTGTGCTAGGCTGGATGAAAGCAGAGGCAAGTCCTCATCCCGACCTAAGCCTAAGACTTAGTTCTCAGCTGAGCCTTGAGGCTGCAACAAAGGAACAATGAAAAAACAAGTGATAATGAGAGAATTCATGTAAATATTTGAAAATTAATTATATCGGGACTATAAAAAACACAGTGATATTTTGTAATAACAAACTAATGCGGAGAGGATGAAGTTGAGGAGGAAATCATAAATCCTGCCGCTAATGGACAGTGTCTTTTATTGAATAAATACTTGCCAGGCCAGTAGTGAAGGGCACTAGGGTGGTAAAATACGTGCTTTTAAACCTGCTTCCCATTCTCGAGAAGAGTGATTTCATCTTCCAAGGTTATCACCAGCATCTCTGCTGGCTGAGCAAACCCTCATTAAGAGAGTAACCCCTCCTGGTCCCCAAGACCTTTTGTAAGGTCAATAGCACACTGCAGTGGGCAGCTTGGCTTGCATGATCCCCTCTCAGCAGCGGAACGGCTGTGAAATGCAGCAGCTCTCAACCCTGGCTTAGCCCCTCGATAAGCGGTCTGCCCCGAGGAGCCATACAGCAATTCGCTGCCAGCTAATAGCAGGCAGCCGTCTCCCAGAGGACCAGTGACAGCAGATGGGGCATGTGCCCACTGACTCTCCATGGGAGGGAAAAGGTGCAATCCCCTAAAAGCCCTGAAAAAAAGCCGACCATTTTCAGAAATGTGACTTCCTGACGCTGTGAACGGCAACTCTTTTCCTCTATGAATTCAAGTGGTAGATATGCACATGTGCTTTAACCGACCCTGGGGAGCCTTGTCCCGTATTTAGGGCTGAAGTTGTCACTCTGACTCATGAAAGCCCAGGAAAGGATAACCAGAAAAGCCATGCAGTACAAAAATCAAATCGGGGCCACAAACACCCAAGGAGACTTTTGCCAAGTGTCGTCAAAGTCAATGGGTTCAGAAAAAGAGCAAGCTCCCTTGCTGCAGGAGGGTCTGGCAGAATCTTTGTCACCATGGCAACCCCACACTCCTCACCCTCCTTGGAGATGGCTGAGAGCAGATGCCCTGACGCTGATGCCTCATCATATGCTGCCCCAACTCAGGCAACTTGCTCCAGTTCTTTAAGCAATTTAAACACAGAAGAATTGGAAACTGGTAATACAACAATTGATATGAACTATAATATATTAAATGCCTGATATGTCCCAGATTCTGAATAACATATGACATGGACACTGTCTCACATAACCCTCACCTTGAGCCTGCAGATTTCATGAAACCACTCCATGCTATTGAAGACGGAAAATACTGAAGACACAAAAAAGGGCAAATTCCCTAGTCGGTCAAAGCCAGAACAAGGCTTCAACCATCCAGACCTTCACAGTCTTAATTGTGGGCTACTCCCCTCTTATGAATCAACAACTTTTCCTGGCAACCTGGATTGACCTTCCACGCATAGGTGACCTCATGCAAGTTGCTGGAAATGTTTAAGACCTGAATGAGATGATGTCTAAAACACCTTCTATAGTTGAAACTCCCTGATTCATTTGAGCCTTACCATATGCGAGGCAAGGCAGGCAATTTAGAATCATTAAGACAGTCTCTGTTTTCGAGGAGTATGTATTATAGGAAAGAAGCTCAAATTAAAATGTACAGTTGAGCAATTAAGTGTAAAGCTGTGTAGTAATAACTACACAGAAATAAGAGAAGTAGGGGAAGAAATAAGGAAGTAGTCAATTAAGGTAACACAGTCAGAGCAGGCTCCACCTGCAATTCAGAGAAAGGTACCATGACCAGTAGAGAAAGGGAGTCGATTGACCAGAAGACCCTCCTGAAGAATCAGGAGGCTCCTGTGGATGGAGCAGACTTGAACCTGCAAGCGCCATGAGAAAGGCAGGGCCTACAGTGGACACCATGATGGGTATGGACAGCACAGGACCTCAGCTGGAGACTATGTTACATGGCCCATATATGTACAGTCGTCTTGTCGGTTTTAATTTTCTGATTATTTCCCTTAAAGGTTCTTAGCAACAAACATGAAAATTCTTAGGTGGGGAGAAACCAGATTCCATGTCAAGAATTTTGAGAACCTCCCTTCTGGTGAAAAGAGCTGGCCCCCAGATTTCACAAAGCTAGCAGGTGACTCTGCATAATACAGTAGCAATAGGGGACGCAGCGAGAACTGAACATGGTGTGGAGGAAGGCCAAAGAGGAAGATGAGATGGGAACTGGCTGCCAAAGGAGAGAATGAGTTGAAGAGAAATGCTGACTAACGTTGTGGGGCTGAGCTTGGGAAGATTATTATGTGTCCAAACCAGGACGCTTTGGAGACTGAAAAGGGGTGACATTTGTGATTGCGGAAGGACAATGGAATAAACTGGGTTTACTGAGCAAATCGGGGTGGACGGTCACTCTATGCAAAACCCTTCTTCTGTCCTTCCTACTCCCAAATGCTTGGGTGTGACTAGTATCTTTCAGGGAAAACAGTTCAATTCTGCCTTCAGATGATCACACTGCAAAAAACAGCAGAACAGAAAACAGGCTGCTCCAAAGGACTGCAGAGCACCGGGTAACTTGGTCAGCCCTGAAAGTTAGATGCCAGCAACCCCCAAAATGTCATCCCTGGGAACACTGTTCTACAAAGTGTCAGTATGCACATAACAAATAAAGTGTTCAATGCTCCAACAATTTTAGGACACTCCAAAGGAAGCACAATTAAGTAGGTTTCTTCAAAGGTGTTCTTCTTGGAACCCTTTCTATGGCAATGTGCATTATGAGTTTCCATAAGAGAGATAACGTGTGCAGCATTTTCCACTTTTATTTAATCAGAAAATTTATTTTTCTAGCTTGCTCAGTGGAAAACCCTGAAACTAATGTCCCATGGTACATAATTTGGAAAATACTCTGTGAAAGGGATAAGTTAGATTTCCAGATATAATATCTACCCACGATGTCCCAACTCATAAAATCAGGAGCACCAAAGTAGCTCTGCTTTGAGAAATGGAATATCCATTTGTTGATAAATGGGGTGGGAGAAAGAGGACTTGGCAGGCTGCTAGGTGACTGGATTCCAATCTCAACTCTACCACCTCTTTGAAAAATCAAGCTTTTCTGGATCCAATATAATGGCAGGATTGAATTCAACGTCTAAGAGTCTTTCGGTTCATAAATCTTATGATCTCTATGTGCCAATCTAGCATTCCTTTAACTCGTCAAACAAATCCTGAGTGCCTAACATGTGTCAGGTACTGTACTAAGTTTTAAAGCTACAGGATGAGCAGTGAGACCTACTTTGCAGTGTCTGGAGCTGGTATCTTTATCCCGTGGTGATTCCCCACGGAAAGCAAACAAATTGCTTTTTTAAATTGGGCATAAACACCGTAGATCTTAAATAAATACAGTTAGGAAAGGGTGTGGATGGAGGGTACCATTGAAAGAAAATTAAATATAGTTAAAATCGATTACCCAAATTGAAAAACACTGAACCATATATAGAAACATACATCAAAGGAAATGCCGGTTGAACGTTCTACTCTAATCAGCACAAGATATTATTTCATGCAAAATAAATAATAATATACTTCTCAGCTCAGACCCCTCTCTCAGGATTCTCATGCTTGGTCTGGGGTGGCAGCAGTGCTGGTTGTTACTCTGGCATTTACTTCAGGCCTCCCAAATCATATCTCCAAATCTTGGACTTCTAGCCTCTCAAAAACTGAGGGATTAGGAATCTGCCTGCTAAGCTGTGCACTGGCCTGTCACATTTATTCAAGATTATTAACACCTTTTCATTTTTAAAAAATTTATTTTATTGATGTAGAGTTGATTTTACTGTACAGGAAAGTGATTCATATATATATATATATATACTCTTTTTCATATTATTTTCCATTATGGTTTATTACAGGGTAATGAAGATAGTTCCCTGTGCTGTACAGTAGGACCTTGTTGTTTATCCGTCCTATATATAATGGTTTGCATAATACCCTTTCAGAGCAGAACTTCAGACAAAATCAAGTAATCTAGATTCCAAAACACTCCCTGCCCTCTAAACCATAAAAAGGTAGTGCTGCTCTTCTTGAGCTTTGTGTAAAACTGGCACACATGGTCTATTTGGTGGGTCACTGTGTACAGTGCACAAATCTCCTGAGCAACAGACACTTCAACCCTTCCTGACATGCATCCACACTCTGGTTGGTTCACACACCCACCGTGCATCCTCATCCTTGAGAAGACAACCCGCCATTCCCCGATGCCTGCCTCCCTCTTCATAAAGCAGTTAGGAAGAGCAGTAGCTACTCAGTATGAAAGATTAGGCAACGGACTACGTTTTCACAGACACAAAAATGCCTTCAAACGTCATCCGTTAGTGAAAGAATCAGATTACGGCATAGGATAGAGAGTGTGGGCTGGGCTTCCCTATCTCTTAAGCCACTTGGTTTTCCTGAGCAGAGTTTTAATAAAGCACCGGGGATAAAACTTCACGGCTAGCCCTGTGGCTAGAAAGTCCCCACAGATTTTCTTCCTTAACAAGCGTTGGTTTCGTTTCGTTTTTAATATGTTGATTGTATTATGGGGAGTTTATTCTTTTCCAAGTTGGCATTTGCCATTCCTGGGGTTCCTCTGGGGGGATATTCTAATTTGATCAAGCAGGTCCCTTTTGTTCTCCAGAATGTAATTCTACACTATTTGTTGTAGTACATTAGTCACTGGGGAAATGACGAAATAAAACAGAAAGCTAAAAGGTGGTCATCTGTGACTATAAATAAGTATATATAATTAAAGAGAGAGTACAGAACTCTTCCCAGTAATTTCACTTGGGGTGAGTGAAATGAAGCCTCATATCCCGAAAAACCTATCATCACCTCCAACCACATTTCAAATTAGTTTTGGCCCATCTATGCTTTATGAATAGATTTCTAGAACAGTGGACACTATTATTTTTCCTTACCTCTGGCTCCCTAATTCTTTTTCCTCCTCTTCCCCAAAATACGGTCTAGGGAATCAGGATTTTAGATGTAGCTAGGTATAGACATAGATTTATAGATATAGACATAGATGGATATAGAGATGTGGACTTTTAAACATTTCCCCTAGATTACATAAGGGGTATAAATATTAGTCAATGTCTCATGTATATTTCATTATTTAGTAATAGCTGTCTCAACTCTGTTTTCCTATATAGAATCCCAGGATTCAGTAGCCAGACTTTGGAAACATACCAGTTCAGGAGTAAGAAGGCAGAACAAGCGTTATGCCTTGTGACCTCAGACAAGTTACTTAACCTCTCTTGTCTTCAATCTCCTCTGTTGTAAAATGAGGGTAAGCCACTAATTCCTGACTACCACACAGGGCTGTCCTGAAGGGTGAAATGAAATAATGTAAGTGAAAGAAAGGGTTTTGTAAAGTGCAAAGTACTCTATAAAGGGAAGGTGCCATTATCTTTAATCAAAACTGCGGGAAAACATGCATTTTTCATCCTTATTGCATATCATAAACAAATTTGAACTCTAAAAATGAAATCAGCCCAAAGTAAACTGTTAGAAATGACAATGAGTCATTTTTCAACAACAAAGAAATTGATTTTCCATAGATGCTCTTTCCTGTTGCATGTAAAGATCCAGATCCATCAATGCCTAGGTCCCCTGTTTTGACCTGGGTATAATTATAGCCGATCACATCGTCACTTGGCTCAGTTTACTCTGAGAGCTTGAAGCCACTAAGTTTCCTCCCTATTACCACAGGAATATGACAGGATTTATAGTAAATTGTGCTGTTACCAAGGCATTTTCTTTAATTAATTTAAAAAACAAAAATAATTCTTTTCAAGAATACGATCTAAGCCTGAAGCTTCAGCTAAGCATATACCTTCCAGTTTTAAAGTTCTATATCTTGGGCTTCTCTGGTGGCACAGTGGTTGAGTGTCCGCCTGCCGATGCAGGGGACGCGGATTCGTGCCCCGGTCCGGGAGGATCCCACATGCCGCGGCGCGGCTGGGCCCGTGAGCCATGGCCGCTGAGCCTGCGCGTCCGGAGCCTGTGCTCCGCAACGGGAGAGGCCGCGACAGTGAGAGGTACGCGTACCGCAAAAAAAAAAAAAAAGTTCTATATCTTTTACGATCGTCCTTTTTAAGCGATGCTTTCAAACATCTAAATTGAAGATTACCAGACACCCTACTTTTGCAGACAAGATCCACTTCCAGAAAAATCAAAATAGCTGCCAGATCCTCCATTAAGCCTTTTTATTATTTTATTTAGTCCCCAAAACCAGATATATTGTACCAGTTAATTATTGGTTTTTAATAATAGAAGTATGGTCATGTGAGATGTTAACAATGGGGGAAGTGGGTGACAGATATAAGGGAACTCTTTGTACTGTTTTTGCAATTCCTCAAATTTTCTGTAAGTCCAAAATTGGTTCAAAATAACAAGCAAAAAAATAAAATAAAAAAATCTCACAAAATAGCATCCTATTCCCATGAGTCTGGATACTAGGCCTCAGAGAGTAATCATTTGCCTAAAGTCAATTATCATTTCCATTACCTTATGCTACCAATTCATTCTATAAAGTATTTAAGGCAGTTTGCTTACACAAAATACAAGTTAATAATTGTAATAAAAAAGATAGGTAACATTTTTGTAGCAGTAACTACATGCCAGAAACTGTCTTGGAACTTGACATAGATCAAATCAGTACCTACATCAACCCTATGATGTAGGTCCCATTCTAATTTCTATTGCATACGAGAAAATGGAGATGCCAAGGAGATTGGTAACTTGCTCAAGGTCACATATCTAGCAAGTGGGGAAATGAGGATGATACCCAGGATACAGGACGACATTCAAATGGCAGGGAAGAAAGGCAGAAACTAAGAGAGCAAGCATGAAGTGAATCAGGAGGGAGGCAATATGGGTGTTGGGTCAACAGTACAGTTTTCTGAGTACATTCAACAAAAGCCGACCGTATGATCAGGTCGTATCTGGGACCAGCCAGCGCTTCTTCTAGGGATCCTCATACAGGATGCTGATACATATAATTTAAAGGACCTAACTCTCATAGCTTTTGAGGAAATGACAATGAGTTTTGTGGGAAGGAGTCTTATAACCTGACACACTATGGGCAAATGATGTCAGCGATTCTGTAAAAACAATTTGTAGGTTGTCAATATTATATGCTCCAGGCACATAGCGCTCCTCTTCCCTGACTTAATTCAGGGAAAGATTTCAGAATGTCTGGACTAATATTGTTTCTCTCGGCTGCATTTGTGAGAAGTATTGGAAGGAAATGATTCTGAGACTGTGCTCCTAAAGTTCAGGGTTCTACTTCTCTCAATAAACACACTTCCACTTGCCTTACCATTCTTCTAAACAGGAAGACACACTTCCCCTCACATCACTCTCTCACCCTCCTGGAACATCCTATAACATGAGGAACCTTATTTGCATATCAGGAAACTGGCCCTTCTAGATAAGTAAAATTCCTATTTATCTGAAATCTAAAATTTTAACTGGCAGCATGATCTTATTTTAGCAGGGGCTTTGAATTGCAATTCATTCAAAATATGCTGCAGCATTCCTTGTCTTAATTTTTATTAAGAATTTAAAATCGATGAATTAATTAAAATTCATTATTTAATTAAGCATAACCTTTTCTTGGTGACTTTGGAAGGCCTCTGGGCATCTCCCCGTCTGTAGTCTTCCATCAGGAGAAATTCTCCGGTGGGTGACTAGAAATATGTGAGGCCTGATATGGGCTGACACAATGGTTAGAGAACACAACTGGTATTTTATGGGGAGAAATGGAGATGCTAATTATCCTCAAGTACAGGAAAATTAAGAAAAATGCAGAACTCTCCTGTCCAAAATAGTAATGAAAGATCCACAGAGCAACCCTCTCTTGTAGAATAGTGTGGAGATTCCCACCACAGTAACCCTGAGAGGAGGTCTCCAGCCTCTGTGTAAATGTCTTCAGTGACAGTGAACTTGTTATTCTAATCACCATTGCTAGATACCTGTGGGACACGTATTCAGCTGTTTAGCCAAAATTTGTCATCTTTTCATTTCTACCTATTTCTTTTTGCAATAATATGTCATAGAGAAATTATATCCTCTTCTCAATGAATGGCGATTAAAGTATATCTTAATAAATGTTGATGTAACCTGAAAAACCACTTTTGCCTGTAGAAATTGTTTACTTTTTACCAAACTCCCTAAAACTTCATGACACCATGTTATTAGTGGTTCTGTTCCTGCCTCTCTGTGTAATTCCTCTACTGTGAAGCAGTGAAAAGCTGGTTGCGCCTAAAGAGCTGTCTTCTACTTTCTCCTTTATGGTTTCGCATATCTCCTTTTTCAGAGAATCTGCTTCTCTCTGTACACTCAGTCTAGTCTGATGAATAAATTCTACTCTGCTTAGCTGTCTGAATACAATCAGGATTAGAACTAAAGTTACCAGGGAAAACCAGATAACTAAGTCCTATATATCAAACTCCAAGACAATTTGTGCCAGATGAAAACAGGAAACGTGTGTCGGCTTTATGTTTTCATTGTACCCAGTGATCTCTCTCTCGCCGTTAGCTCACACCAGGGGAGAGAGTCAATATGCTTAGTGTGCATATACAAATGGGTTTCATGTTGTGGACCTACACCAGTCAGCGGGCAGTGGTTGCCTTTACTGCTGCCTTGAGAATGAATTTCAGCCCAAGCCTCACTTAACAAAAAATAACATCTTAACCAATGAAAATTATTGGGTGGGTCTGAGACATGGCAACGTCAGTGTTGTTGGTACCTGTATGATATGTATTTTCTGACACTGATACGGTAGAACAACTACTGGTTAGGAGTCCTAGGTCTGGAATTCAAAATTCTGGTGTTAGAACTGACTGGTTGAGCGACACTGGGCTAACAACATCTCTGGGCTAAAACATCCTCATCAATAAAATTGAAATAATAATTATAATGCCCAATTGGGCTGCTGTGCAAATCAACTGAAGTAACTAAGTTCTATAAATATTTATTGAGTACATTCTAATATGCCAGACACTCTGGCATCATGCCAAGAATAACACAAGGAATGAGTCAAGGTCTCTGCCCTTGAGAAGTTAAGAATCAAATGGGAAAAACAGATAAGTAAGCAGATAATTTCTTTTTTAAAAAACAAGGAATGAGTCAAGGTCTCTGCCCTTGAGAAGTTAAGAATCAAATGGGAAAAACAGATAATTTCTTTTTTAAAGAAATTTATTTATTTTATTTATTTTTATTTTTGGCTGCATTGTGTCTTTGTTGCTGTGCGCAGGCTTTCTCTAGTTGTGGCGAGCAGGGGCTACTCTTGGTTGCGGTGCGCGGGCTTCTCATTGCAGTGGCTTCTCTTGTTGCGGAGCACGGGCTCTAGGTGCACAGGCTTCAGTAGTTGTGGCTTGCAGGCTCGGTAGTTGTGGCTCGTGGGCTCTAGAGCAGAGGCTCAGTAGTTGTGGCGCATGAGCTTAGTTGCTCCGCGGCATGTGGGATCTTCCCAGACCAGGGCTTGAACCCGTGTCCCCTGCACTGGCAGGCAGATTCTTAACCACTGCGCCACCAAGGAAGCCCAGATAATTTCAATATAATGTAGTAAAGACATTGATAACTGAATCACAAAGTGTTAACGAGAACACAGAAGACAGTCACCCCATCAAGTAGGATGATTTCTGCAACAGCTGATACAAACTCTGATAGAAACTGGCTTTATAATAAGGAAATCTATTGACTAACATTACAGTCAGGGCTCAGACTGTTGATTCAGCAGCTCAACAATGTCTTCCAGGACTCAGAGTGTCTTTACATCTCTACCCTACTGTACACAGCAGTGCCTTCATCCTGAAGCCAGACCATACAATAGATCGTGGCAGCAAGTGAAATACCTTGCCTTAGTCATGTCCCTCTTCTCACATCTCATTGGTCCAAACAGATTTAAATTGACACATTTCTGAACCAATCATCTATAAAGGAAATGGAATTAGCATAATTGACTGTGACAAGAATCTGAGGTAGATGGTAACTATAATATTCACTTGAGGTTCTAGACAAGCTTAAAGAGGTGGAGTGGGAGTGGAGAGATGGTTTCCTGTAAGACATCAATTGAAGTTGTTAAAGAATGAGTAAGAATTAGCCAAAGGAAGAAGAAGTGGATGAGCATCTCAGACGGGGAATAACATGATCATGACTGTGGAGGCAAATTACCATGGAGGTAACAGATAGAGGCAGCACTTATGGTGAGCTATGGATTTCCTAGATGCTTGTTTTTGACTGAAGTCTACCAATGGAGTAAGAGAAGTATCATGGTCTTAAGATATTCCTAAATTAACTTCCAAACGATTTTTTTCTTTAGTTTATGTTTCTTTGATACACAATGTATGATTTCTCTAAACATTTTTTTATTTCTACTTCTTAGTATCTCTCCATGGAAAATTATGTAATTCTTTGGGCATAGCATACAACTCACGAAGTGCATACAACTCACTAAGTATGGAATGAACAACACAGCACAAAGGGTTATACACTATGAATTCTTAATTTTGAATCATCAATCAGTTAAAGTATATGTATAAATTATTTTAATTTAGAAACACAAAACGTTCTTAAGTAAAATGTTCTCCTAATTGGTTTTGTGTGGGGTGGATTAGCCTATCCAGGAGAGTTTTGCTTCATTATATTTTCCTGAAAACACTCAAATGGGTACAGCCAGCACAGGTTATCCTCTGATTGCATTTACTAATTGAGTCATATTGGCTATCTTCTCAGTGGAAATTACTCCATCATACTAGAAGTGTGTTTTAATCCATGTTCTTTACTTTTCCTATGTCTACATAGAGGAGAAAGTAGAGAGATGGTATGTCAGGAGTAACCAGTCAAAGGGCATTTGAAACAGCCATATACCACTTTAAAATGCATTTCAGAATGAGAAAGCAAAATTATATCCCTGTGACTAATGTTATAACTAATCCCTGTTAGTAATACTAGTGGAATACACAATGGAATAGGGAAACTCAGATCATGTCCAGAAAGTTGAAAGTAATGGGAAGGGTGACAATCGCACATTAATTCCCACTGAAAGGTCGGGCTGACCATTTAATCATGTGAACTACATTTTGAAGTATCAGTACAATTTAAGATTTATTTTGCTTTTTGAATCATAAGGAATGGGAACAGAAAGTAGACTGCCTAGTGAGAATTTCAGAAGAGACAGAAAAAGGAGACAGTCTTTCTATGAGAGACTTAGCCACACTCAGGAAGCAATTTACTCTAAGCTATTTCTAAGTATTATAAATCTGGAGAAATCAGACTATATTTAGTCTGATTGTGGAATACTGCTGGGTAGTGATGTGAATACAGTCATTTCTTTAGGCATCCCAGCAAAAGAGAAAAGAGACAAAAGCTATCTTGCCATGTCTAGGTAGGTAACAGAGTGGAAAGAGGATATAATTTAAAATACAATACCTGTTTATCGACATACAACATACAGTAAACATATTTAAAACTACATTGCTGTTCCTCTCTCTTTAGCATTTAAATTGATTCACCAGCTTACATCTACTCCCCACCTTCCCATCAAACATGGCTGGGAAAAGTCTGACTAGAATGAGTCTATTTTTCTCTTTTGGATCCCCTCATTGCCAAACATCATTAAAGTTTCACCTTTAATTTCACTGCAAGACATCCAAATGAAAGGGAATGATGAACTTGGCTACAGGAACTCTCAAATTTACTCTCCTTTACAGTCTGATTCCTGTAGTGTGAATAGCAGCCTGATCTTATTGGCACTTTCAACTGCAATGTCAGGTTCACTTCAAAATTTAATACAACGTTATTTGTCATCACCACACTTCCTTCGGTAAGGACACTGACACCAAACTGCTATCATTTGGTGGTCGGAGAAAGATAGCTTGCTGAAAATGAAAATTCTCTCCTCTAAGCCTAAATAACTCATCTCACATATTATTTGTCTTCTGTTTCTGCAAGAGTACGCTATTGCTTTCCACTATTTGATCTTCTAGTAATCCATCTAGGTAACAATAAAGAAATAAAAGAATATTTACTCACTGCTTCCTTCTGGAAAGACAGTAATCTATTTCATGGATTTCAAGAATAATTTCCCCGGCAGGAAAGAAGAAATGACAGATTAGAATCAATACCACTGCTGATTATGATGAAGTGTAAGATATGCCTTTCACTGTTCAGCCTACCTCCGTTATGTACTAACGTGATGAGGCTGCCCATAAGCCTCCTTCTGCCTGGAACAGTGTTTCACAAACTATGGTCCCTGGAACAGCATCATTAGCATCCCTTGGGAACTTGTTAGAAATATCAGTTTTTGAGCCCCATCTCAGATGTACTGAGTCAGAAACTCTGGAGGGCGGGGTGGGTGGCAGACTTTTGCGCTTTTATAACCTCTCTGAGTGATTCTGATACATACCATCATTTTAGAACCACTGATCTAGAAGAGAGGAGATAAAGCCACATGTCCCCCCAACACAAATAAGTCTGTTAACATCCGAAAAAAAGTCTGATTGTCTCGTTGTTAGTCAGAAACATTCCAATACCCTCTGGAATCACTACAAAATGAAAATATGAATAACCTAGTTCTCCCCTGAGAGTCATAAAATGACTCGACTGTTGGAAAACAAGACTCAGGAGGATGGTATAAGTTACTAGCATTGCCTAACTGGGAAAGAAATAGGATTCAGCAGTGTTTTTTTGTTTTGTTTTGTTTTTTTTTATGTTTTCAAAGGGAGGAAAGAAGCAGTATATTGAAGCCCTTCAGATATTACCCAACAATTGATAAACAGTCAGAGTTTCTCAAAATATTGAATGAAATCTCATGAGAGACTGTATCATTTCTTCCTTGTAAGGTGATTTTTAAATGTCATCATCACTATGGTATGATTTGAATTGAACCCTGTATCTACTACAATAGTGGATCCACTAAGTATCTTTCCAAGCATCCTTTTCTTAGTTTGAGATGTACCATAACCAAACTCTGTGATAAAGATTTATGGGCAGGTATTTATTGTATTTATTGGAGAATAATGCCAGGGAACCAGTGCAAGAGTAGGGGAGTGAGACAGGAAAGGGAAGGAGGCTGATAAAGTGTGTATAATTTAAAAAATCAGACCATCAGTAAGTGGCGTTTCATCTCACTGGGAACTCTATGACACAGCATAGAATATATACCTCAAGGTTATTCCATCTGAGGGGCAAGGGAGTTGGTATTTAGACATCAACTCTCAATCATTGCTTGAAGGTTGCTCCCTGGCATTGTTAACTCCCTGGCATTTCTAACTGCATAAATGGGCAAAGAAGGCTCCAGTGACTGAAGAAATTCCTTAGGCAAAGAGATGCAGGTGGTGTCAGTTGAATTTCTGGCTGGCATGCACAGAAATGGTAAATTGCCAATAGGATCTGGGCAGGACACAGTAGTACTTGCTAAGTCTGAGTACTCCAAAAAGCCATTTCTCTGAATTTACATTGCTAATATAAAATTCATGTCCATGTTCATTCTCCTCTCTTTTGAATTCCTCTGAACACCTGGCAGCATAGGGCAAAGATTCCCAAACCTTATGCAAAGGTTAAGTGTTTTGTTGTGTTTTTTTTTTTAACTAAAAATAGAAACAAAAAATTAAGAGATTAAGAAGAAAAAGTTACTTTTTAAAAAATAAAATCCCAATTACTATTATCGTTTCCAAAATGCACATCTTAATAAACTGTATACTTATTTGAATGAAGCTGCCATTGTTCAAAACTTTTAGAAGACTCATATTTGAAATTTAATTTAGAGGCACTGTATTCTCTATCATGGCTCTCATTGTGTGGTGTTTCTTAAATAGGTTGATTTATTGCAGGAATATACTTGAATGGCAAATACATCAAATACCTGATGAATAACCTATCCCTTGTTCTTCCTAAAATACAAGAAAGTAAATACTGTGCTGAAACAGTAGTTAGAAAGTCTTGTAAAAAAAAAAAAGAAAAATATATACAGAGAAGTAAAGCAGTACTCATTGACCAACATGAGATACAACATGATCAAAAGGTTTAAAAAAAATAATGAGTTGAAAACACAGCAGGGGTTCTGTTTATTGTTCTGGTGAATCACAAAATATTCCAATCAACAATTTCCCATATGAATGGAGTCTGACCTTATTCTCACAGGTCAGCCCAAGAACATTTCTTGAGATTTAAAGATAAAAATAAACAAAACAAAACTTCCAACTCCAATCACAGACTTAAAAACATGTTTCAACATTTTAATCCAACTAAGGTAAATGATTATTCTAGCATGCTTTCCACCAATTAAATTCATCCCAGAAAAGGCACTTATGGAGTTAAGGATTGCAAACAAATGCCATTTTAGCTAAGATTAAAGATCACATTTTTGGATTGTTCAAGGTTAATGATACAAGGCAAGAACTCAAAAAAAAAAAAAATGCCTCTAAAAGGAAAAGTGATTCTGATACATACCATCATTTTAGAACCACTGATCTAGAAGAGAGGAGATAAAGCCACATGTCCCCCCAACACAAATAAGTCTGTTAACATCCGAAAAAAAGTCTGATTGTCTCGTTGTTAGTCAGAAACATTCCAATACCCTCTGGAATCACTACAAAATGAAAATATGAATAACCTAGTTCTCCCCTGAGAGTCATAAAATGACTCGACTGTTGGAAAACAAGACTCAGGAGGATGGTATAAGTTACTAGCATTGCCTAACTGGGAAAGAAATAGGATTCAGCAGTGTTTTTTTGTTTTGTTTTGTTTTTTTTTATGTTTTCAAAGGGAGGAAAGAAGCAGTATATTGAAGCCCTTCAGATATTACCCAACAATTGATAAACAGTCAGAGTTTCTCAAAATATTGAATGGAATCTCATGAGAGGCTGTATCATTTCTTCCTTGTAAGGTGATTTTTAAATGTCATCATCACTATGGTATGATTTGAATTGAACCCTGTATCTACTACAATAGTGGATCCACTAAGTATCTTTCCAAGCATCCTTTTCTTAGTTTGAGATGTACCATAACCAAACTCTGTGATAAAGATTTATGGGCAGGTATTTATTGTATTTATTGGAGAATAATGCCAGGGAACCAGTGCAAGAGTAGGGGAGTGAGACAGGAAAGGGAAGGAGGCTGATAAAGTGTGTATAATTTAAAAAATCAGACCATCAGTAAGTGGCGTTTCATCTCACTGGGAACTCTATGACACAGCATAGAATATATACCTCAAGGTTATTCCATCTGAGGGGCAAGGGAGTTGGTATTTAGACATCAACTCTCAATCATTGCTTGAAGGTTGCTCCCTGGCATTGTTAACTCCCTGGCATTTCTAACTGCATAAATGGGCAAAGAAGGCTCCAGTGACTGAAGAAATTCCTTAGGCAAAGAGATGCAGGTGGTGTCAGTTGAATTTCTGGCTGGCATGCACAGAAATGGTAAATTGCCAATAGGATCTGGGCAGGACACAGTAGTACTTGCTAAGTCTGAGTACTCCAAAAAGCCATTTCTCTGAATTTACATTGCTAATATAAAATTCATGTCCATGTTCATTCTCCTCTCTTTTGAATTCCTCTGAACACCTGGCAGCACAGGGCAAAGATTCTCAAACCTTATGCAAAGGTTAAGTGTTTTGTTGTGTTTTTTTTTTAACTAAAAATAGAAACAAAAAATTCAGAGATTAAGAAGAAAAAGTTACTTTTTAAAAAATAAAATCCCAATTACTATTATCGTTTCCAAAATGCACATCTTAATAAACTGTATACTTATTTGAATGAAGCTGCCATTGTTCAAAACTTTTAGAAGACTCATATTTGAAATTTAATTTAGAGGCACTGTATTCTCTATCATGGCTCTCATTGTGTGGTGTTTCTTAAATAGGTTGATTTATTGCAGGAATATACTTGAATGGCAAATACATCAAATACCTGATGAATAACCTATCCCTTGTTCTTCCTAAAATACAAGAAAGTAAATACTGTGCTGAAACAGTAGTTAGAAAGTCTTGTAAAAAAAAAAAAGAAAAATATATACAGAGAAGTAAAGCAGTACTCATTGACCAACATGAGATACAACATGATCAAAAGGTTTAAAAAAAATAATGAGTTGAAAACACAGCAGGGGTTCTGTTTATTGTTCTGGTGAATCACAAAATATTCCAATCAACAATTTCCCATATGAATGGAGTCTGACCTTATTCTCACAGGTCAGCCCAAGAACATTTCTTGAGATTTAAAGATAAAAATAAACAAAACAAAACTTCCAACTCCAATCACAGACTTAAAAACATGTTTCAACATTTTAATCCAACTAAGGTAAATGATTATTCTAGCATGCTTTCCACCAATTAAATTCATCCCAGAAAAGGCACTTATGGAGTTAAGGATTGCAAACAAATGCCATTTTAGCTAAGATTAAAGATCACATTTTTGGATTGTTCAAGGTTAATGATACAAGGCAAGAACTCAAAAAAAAAAAAAATGCCTCTAAAAGGAAAAGCCAAGTCCCAAGGAATGGAAAATCATTCCTCATGCTTTCTGTGCAAATATATATACCACTTAAGGAAAATATTTGCATGGAGAAGGTCAGTGGAACTGTGAAAATAATAAATCTTGCATGCAAGGGAGTGGTGAAGAGGTACCAGAGAACTCTTAACTCCTTGCACCTGTCAGCATGTGAACCTTGTTCTTCCTGATGTAATACATCTTCCTGATGTAATACATCTTCCTGATGTAATACATCTTCCTGATGTATTACACTCTTCTCCAGCATGGGTATTAACTTTCTACAAGTGCAGAATGTACACTGCATTATCTCTGAATAAAGATGCTTGATGAAATATACAGACACTTTTTAAAGACAGCTTATTTGGTAACTTATGGAGCAAAATATGTGGTGAGTACTCAGGGTCCGACCACACCAGTGGGCAGTCTGGTGTTTATCCAATGACTCTGCGATGTCTACCCACTTTGCATCCTGGAGACATGAACAATGATAAATAGTGGTCACCTGCCAGCCACTGGGAATGCTGTCCACTGCCCTGGTATTATGGGGATCTTCCCAACCTGCTCTGGGAAGATGTCACCTGATGCTAAACCTTCATCAATTGCCAGTGAAACCTAGCAATAATGAACCAGTTACATGTCAGAGAAACAAAGTTGAAGACAGTGAATTAACTTGAAAATCTAAGGGAAAAATATGTCAGCATGCAGTTTGGATCACACTCCATTTACTTTCAAATGCCCCCCTTTTTACTGAAGTATAATTGATTTAATATGTTGTGTTAGTTTCCAGTGTACAGCAAAGTGATTCAGTTACACATATATATGTATGTATGTAACTGAATGTGCTATACAGTAGGACCTTGTTGTTTATCTATTTTACATATAGTAGTGTTATCTGTTAATCCCAAACTCCTAATTTATCCCTCCCTCCCCTTTCCCCTTTAGTAACCATACATTTGTTTACCCTGTCTGTGAGTCTATTTCTGTTTCATTAGTAAGTTCTTTTGTACCATTCTTTTTTTAGATTTCACATATAAGTGATATCATATGATATTTGTCTTTCTCTGTTTGACTTACTTCACTTAGTATGATAACCTCTAGGATTGGAAGAATCAATATTGCTAAAATGACCATACCACCCAAGGCAATCTAAAGATTCAATGCAATCTCTATCAAATTACCAATGGCAGTTTTTGCAGAACTAGAACAAAAAAATTTTTAAACTTCTGTAGAGCTGGAGAGGGTGTGGAGAAAAGGGAACCCTCTTGCACTGTTGGTGCAAATGTAAATTGATACAATCACTATGGAGAACAGTAGGGAGGTTCGTTAAAAAACTAAAAATATAACTACCATATGACCCAGCAATCCCACCACTGGGCATATACCCTGAGAAAACCATAATTCAAAAAGAGTCATGTACCAAAATGTTCATTGCAGCTCTATTTACAATAGGCAGGACATGGAAGCAACCTAAGTGTCCATCAACAGATGAATGGATAAAGAAGATGTGGCACATATATACAATGGAATATTACTCAGCCATAAAAAGAAATGAAACTGAGTTATTTGTAATGAGGTGGATAGACCTGGAGTCTGTCATACAGAGTGAAGTAAGTCAGAAGGAGAAAAACAAATACCGTATGCTAACACATATATATGGAATAAAAAAAAATAAAGTTATGAAGAACCTAGGGGCAGGACAGGAATAAAGACGCAGATGTACAGAATGGACTTGAGGACACGGGGAGGGGGAAGGGTAAGCTGGGACAAAGTGAGAGAGTGGCATGGACTAATATATACTACCAAATGTAAAATAGATAGCTAGTGGGAAGCAGCTGCATAGCACAGGGAGATCAGCTTGCTGCTTTGTGACCACATAGAGGGGTGGGATAGGGAGGGTGGTGGGGAGACGCTAGAGGGAGGAGATATGGTGATATATGTATATGTATAGCTGATTCACTTTGTTATAAAGCAGAAACTAACATACCATTGTAAAGCAATTATACTCCAATAAAGATGTTTTTAAAAAATTAAAAAATAAAGTTTTTTTCCTCAAAAAAAAAAATTTCTATTGAAACTCAAATGCCCCCTTTGAAATGTAGGAAACCTACTTGTCAATGAGACAAGAAAAACATATATGTACTCTATACTTAGTAGACTTCTTTTGACACATACTAATGATTAGATGTGCAGAGGAGAGAAATCAAAGCTAATTCACCAATCAAAGTACTGGAAATCAGATTCCAAACCAGAATACTCATTCATGTAATCTATAATACAATTTTCTTAATGAAAATAAACATTACTAACAGATTTTTGCTACAATCACAGGCTGGGTGAAAAACAGCAACTTTAGGGAGACTGATTGAAGTGTATAACTAATAAATCAAACAGAGAATGGGTCAAAGTACTATATATCTACAGAGATAGCTGTAGAAATTCATAGATGACTACTTGAATTTTAAGTAGTCTGAAGTAGATCACATTCTTAAACTAACCCACAAGATTTACGTATATCAAAACTGCTATTTCCAGTTACTTCCTAGCTTCAATGTGGCATAGATTGTGTAATTTTTAAGTTCCCAAGCTAGTGGTGTAAAGGAGCTTCTGAGGAAGAGAAACATGTCTTTCCAGTGGCAGGAGTTACGCTCAACAAGACACTGTCAAGAGTCCTACAGAATCTTGGGACTTCCCTGGTGGTCCGGTGGTAAAAGAATCCACCTTGCAATTCAGGGGATGCAGGCTTGATCCCCGGTCAGGGAACCAAGATCCCACATGCCGTGGGGCAACTAAGCCCGCATGCCACAACTACTGAGCTCGCGCACCTCAACTAGAGAGCCCACATGCTGCAAACTACAGAGCCCACGTGTTCTGGAGCCCACGTGCCACAACTACAGAGCCCATGCACCTTGGAGCCCACATGCTACAACTAGAGAGAGAAAACCCGCACGCCACACCTAGAGAGAAGCCCATGAGCCACAACAAAAGATCCTGCATGCTGCAACTAAGACCTGATGCAGCCAAAAAAAAAAAGAAAAGAAATAAATAATTTTTTTTTTAAAAGAGTCATACAGAGTCTTGATCACGGCTATGCAAGAATCTCTTGGCTCCGCTATCTGAATGGGTTGTAGACATGTTGCAAGGATACTGAATGTTCCTTTTGTCATAAGGGATACCTGGAGTGAGTCAATATGGACAAGCCTTTAAATAAAGGACATAGCAAGTAACCTTGGAAATTATAGCAAGCCTCAAGTCCAATTAGATCTAATATGAGTTTTTTTGATTTTTTAATCAACAAACATTTATTTCTTTTGGTCTCATCCATTTACAGATGAATAAACTCTGAAATAAAAGGCCTGTGAAACAATTAATAAACTCAGAGTGATGAAAAGGAAAGTATCAAAAGTTACAAGAAAAAATCACAGGAGATTCATTAAATAGATCTCAGTCCTTTTTTTCTCACCAAGCATTTAAATGTGTCAACAGTTCTGTCAATTCCTATAACTAAGGAAATGCTATGATGATATGTAGATGGTCAAACGGGAGCATTTCTCTGCCAAACTTTGATCATCAATCATCCACAACCTCATAGAAGCTGAACTTCAAAAAGTGCAACCAGATCACATTTTCAATTTTTCACTGGACAAAAGGCTGCTTCAGTCATCAGGAGGCCAGTATGTTCTTGTAACCACAGCTGTGGCTGTTATCCCACAAAACCCACAAAGACTTCATGAAACTGATCTGAACCAGTAGTAATTCCTACTTATGCCATAAAAATTGAGAGGGTAGGTCAATGCTGAAAATTAGTTATTTCACACGAATAGCAATAAAACTGTAGAATTTCTCTAAAATTGTAGAGTTGACAGCTCTGTAAAAAAGTGTTCTACGTTCAATCACAATGTGCGTGTATATGGGGGGGAGTGTTATCTCCCCACCTTACACTAAACGAATTCTCCAATACCAGCTGGTTATCCTACTATTCAACTCAATTCTGACACTATCTATCTGGAGGTAGCATCCTATTCCACAGGTAAAGGGCTCAGTCCCATAAGGCCGCCCTCCGCTTAAGACACCGATCTCAAGCCCCTGTTCCCTGTGCTTCTGACCAACTGGCTACAAATTGGGGGTTCCAAGGACCTCCTCCAACTCAGGATGCCGGTCACAAGTCCAAGTTGTTCCCTGTAGTTCTGACCAACTGGCTATAAATCAGAAGTTCCCCTGACCCCCTTCTTGAGTTTCATCAATTTGCTAGAGAGGCTCACAGAACTCAGGAAATCCACTTTGCTTACTAGATAACCAGTTTATTATAATAGGATAAAACTTGGGAACAATCCGATGGAAGACATGCACAGGGCAAGGTATGGGAAAGGGCAAGGAATCTCCCTGTGCTGCTTCCCAAATCTCCATGCATTCACCAAGCCGGAAGCTCTCTGAACAATGTCCTTTGGGTTTTTATGGAGGCTTCATTACGTAGGCATGATTGATTAACTCACTAGCCATTAGTGGTTGATTCGGCCTCCCGTCCCTCCCCCTCCCCCGATATCAGGGTGTAGGATTGAAAGTTCCAACCCTCTATTCACAGTTGTTTCCTGTGCAACCAGCCCCACCTTTAGGTACTTTCCAAAAGAGTCACCTCCTTCATATAAACCCAGTTGTGGTAGAAAGGGGCTTGATGTGAATAACAAGACACCAATTTAACCTTCATGGAAGTCATTTCAGGAACGGAGGGCCAGAGACCAAACATTATAACAAAGCCTTCTCCCACTGTTCTTACGCCTCAGGAAATTCCAGTGGTTTTAGAAGCGGTGTGCCAGAACACGGACCAAATATATATTTCTAACTATAAATCAGAATCTCACACTCTGCAATACTGTAGAAGGGACAGTACACATTGTGAAAGAAGTTCCTGGCCCTGTGGCCATAGTATGACAGCCTTGTAAAGTCTCCAGTTCCTGCTATGGGATGACAAAGCCTTACAGTCATTTGTCATTGGGTCTCAACCAAACCAATGATTTTGTTTCCACAGCTGGAGGTTGGGAAGATGAACTAGTATGGTTATTCTAATCCTCATTATTATTTTCATTTCATTTATTTCATTTTTTAAAAGAATGCTCTTTGCACAAATCCCCCAGGACAGAGAACAGTAATAGATGTGCATTACAACTAAATAAGCTCATAGCTTATTTTGAATGGTTATGTGCCAGACACTTCACTAATCACTTTTATGTAAGTAATTTCATTCTCACAAGTTGAGAGTGAGAGGTAGGTTTTTATTATCCCCACTTTACAGCTGAAGGCAAGGATGCCTCCACAGTTAAATAATAATAATAATAATAATATAATTAATATTAATATAATATATAATTAATATATAATACATAAATATTAATATAATCGATTAATTAATATTAATATAATATAATTATTATTATAATAATAATTATCTAGCAGAAGAGTAGCAGACTGGAAATTCCAACCTGTCTGACACAGGTTTTAAACATCTATACTACATTTCTTGAATTCAAAAAGTGATCTTATGGGCTGCTGGTAATAAATTTCACACATGTCACCACAATTCAAAAATTATTCAGTAATATTAGAAGCCACCGTGTTAACTATTTTAGTCAAAAAGGATTGTAGCTAATATAATCTGGTGTGGCCCTACTTAATTAAACAACTACCTGGGCTTCATGAGGTAATCAATTACATCACCTGATAAAATGTATATTTGTCTAAGTAAGGTAATGATTTAAAAAAATGAAGGAACAATGGATGGAGGGAGAGAGGGAGGGATAAAAAGAAGAGGGAAGAGGAAAGAAAGAAGGAAGTGATGGGGGTTGGGGAATGAGAGAGACAGGGTGCGGGGAGAGAGAGAGAGAGAGAGAAGGGGAGAGAGAAGGAGAGAGAGGAAGGAAGGGAACAGGAAATGCATTGCTGAATGTCAACCCTGTGTGGATTCTAACATCCATTCTGAATTCACTTTGAAATTTCCTTCTGTTCTATAGATTTCTTTACTCCATAAGTCAAAACATTTCACTCCACACACCAAAAGCATGATAAATTATGACTTCTCATGGCAGAACTGATTAATAGACATATTCGATACTCTTCCAAAAGACCGAATTTTTTAAACTCTATTTAAATGTCACTTTTCTCATCTCCATGTGACTTACATATTTTCTAAATCACCCTTCATTTCCCACAACCATCACACCAGAAGCTTGGTGATGAAGGAAAGACACCACTGTTAATAGTTTTGTAAATCTTGACAACTTATATTTTAAAATGGTTCTTTAGAAATGTAAGTATTATGTCTAGAACTGATTCTCATCTAATGTTATATAATTGAAAAGATACAGCTTAGTACTTTTTTTTTTTTCTTTTTAACTCAGAGGGAGCTGCAGCCCTGGAATCTTTACAAGGCAGTATTTGTTAATAATATATAAAAGCATGTTACATATCAACATCAATAAAGGCAAATCAAACTTGTTTTGTACTGATAAGTTGAAGACTCTCCAGCCAATTTCTGTATTCTGTTTGTCTTAATGAATTAAAAACTCCAGAGAATGCTCTGGGTTCACTGTATTACATTTAGGTATAATCAGACAGTGTTCTTTTGCCATGGAGTACTTGGCCCTGTATTAAGTCAAAGCAGCTTACTTTGCAGCAATAGGTCACTTGACTTAAACATGAATATTCAAGAATAGGAAAGACTGTGTTTCTCTCCCTGGGGAAGATGGCCTGTGCGTGGTGACGTGTTATTTGGCAGATATTACCTAACAATCCTCATGTTTCTTTGAGTCATACCTTGCTCATTCTGGCAGACAGCCTTCAGGATGCGATGTCCGGGGCCACACTTGCCATGATCAGGGATACAGATCCCTTCAGATGTCAGCCACTGATAACACACTGGATCCTCACAAGGAACAGATTCCACCAAGTGAGGGCAGTGCCCTGCTGGCCCTGTGGACTCCATGAGGACGTGGCGCTGTCTCATTCTAAATCCTAAAATGAGAAAGAATAAAAGGTTCATGGGATTCCATCCTGACCCAGCAAAGGAAAAGAAGCAGCAGCTAGGAAACTGATGAAACTTTTATTTGTGTACCTACAGCTAACTCTAAAGCATGTATTATTTTTATGCGTTTTATTTTATGGGAAATGGGGAGATGAGAGGAGGAAAGGAAAGACAAAAGGGAAAAGAACTGGAACAGAAAATCTGTCTTCTAAGAGTTTACAACTTAGGAGTTAGAGTGGCTAGGCATAATCAAATGGAGTAATAAATAGCATATGTCCAATGGTATCAGTAAACCAGAACAAATAAATGAAGACTCACAGAAATAGCCTAAACATAGATAAATCCCCATTTTCTTTTTGTTGTTGTTTTTGACATTCTTGTTACTCTCTATTAAGCTGAAATACATCTATGCTTTGACATACCCCAGGTCACTGTTTCAGGCCCTGAGATCTCCCTGTATCACTCTCCTGAGAATTCGAGGTCAGCCTGCCCTGTGAAGACAGGACATCTTTGGGCTGCACTCCCCACCCTGGCTAGACATGGGTCCCTGGACAATTACTCAGTTTTTAAAAATGTGCTGTGGGACTAGGCCCAAAGTTATACCATAATAAGGACGTGAATGGGTCTTACATGCTACAAGCCTACAGAGTCACAAACTCAATGTCACAGGAGTCAAGCAGGTACAAATTGAGGGCTATAGGTCCACCACAAGACTGTAGGGAGTCGTGCGGTCTGTGGTAAAACGGAAGATGTGTGCTTGCTTTAAAGTGTTTGACTATTATTCAGTTTCCATTGACTGTTACCACAAGGAAATGTAAACCCTATGTTGTCAAATCTTCCAATTTTGACTAAGAAGCCAGAAATCCAAGTTATGTTTTTTTTATATGACATCTCTCTATTTTTAAATAATGAGAATTAATTTACATTTTAAAAAGCCACGTAAGCTTTAAAAAGTGACTGAGAACGAGATGCAACCCTTTTGTTTGTGAGTTTTCCATCTCTGGCCCTCAGGACATATCACTTCTAAAAACTAGGCCTACCTTCCATGGATCTCATATTTTACCATCCATCCTTTAATTCTCCAAATTCAGTCAACGGATTTAATTCCTTTTTTTTTTAAATGAAACCAATCTTATTACATAATAGCATCTTAAGAAATGACCATTTATTCCTTGGGACAGGTAAAAATAAATAAATAAATAAGAGACTTTTAGGGAGATAGCATGAGAACACTGAATTCACAGCAGAAGACTGTGGTACCCCACCACTCTTCCCACAAGAGGAGGGAAGAGAGATAAGTTTGGGAGCATGAGAGGTAACAAAGCCAGATGTACCCCTCTCAGTTTGCCAGGGCCATGCCTATCTCCCCACAAATAGTAGTGAGGCAAAAAGAGTACAAGGCTCAAGGTGTAGTTGGCAAAAGACTGGCTCCTCTTAAGTAGTCAGGAAGGATGGAACAAATGGACAGGTGGTTTTAGGTCACAAGATGGAGCTGAGCTCCCTTAGAATGTTGCAGGGCTGGGCAAGTATTTTAGATACAAAGTTGTAAGGACTTTATCAGGTTTTTTTTTTTTTTTTTTTTGGTTCAGGGTTAACCCATGAGCTCCTTTTAAAAGACAGACTCTTACTTTATGGATTGACCACCTGTGGGAAGGCATCATTTGGCCAGTCAGAGAACATATCCTCATGGCAATGAAAATATTAAGGTCAGAGGCAATTAAAACAAGAGATGGCTTCTGATGCACTTCATACCTCCAAGTTTATGTCATTAATTAGTCAAAATAAAACCTGCAGGAAAATTCAGCTCCCTTCCTGGGCCACCTTGAGAAGAGCGGCAGGAAACATACAGAGCTCTAAACTACACTTGATGGCCATCAAACTACAATGACCTGTGAGCCCTCATTGCCACACAACTTGGATGACCTCTATTCTTACATGTAATGTCCATATGCTGCTTATTTATTGTCTTATGCTCGTGCTTGTTTAGTTTATATCTTTGAGCAAGGCATGACATGGGTCTCCATGATTTACAATGTTTGACAACAGGCTCAAAAACTTAGCAGTCTTTACGGAGGGATGCTGGGTGTCCTACTACCTAGAGCTTAACACCAGTGAGGGGCAGGTGCAGTTTTCCTCTATAAATCAAGTGGCATCTATCTCGCCATAAATCTGGAGATTACGTCTCCTCAGTCAATAAATTCTTTCAGTCACTCATTTGTGCTGCCCTTGTCCTGACGCTAACTCGGATCACATCAAAGCACAAGCTCAGCATAGACAAAAACCTTGGATTCTCTTCTTAGCGCTTAACTTTAATCACACACTGGTGTTCATGGCTGCAATAGACATCAGGGTTCCTCTGGGTACTTCTGTTCTGAGAGATATGCAACTGCCAAGTCCACAGTGGCTGGGCCCAGCCAACCATTTACCTTCATTCACTGAATTCCATACTAATCAGATAGTACCATTCAGTAAACATTAACTGCCATATGTAGATCAATATAATGTACTGTGGGAAGCCACAGGAGGAACAGAAAATATAAATCTATTCTTCACAGAGCATACAGTCCAACAAGTCAAAAAGCACATATGTTAACTAAGCATCCACCCCATACCAAGACTGTGATAGCCACTTTACTTCTATTACCCCAAATTAATAAATCCCCTAAACAATTTCATGTTACTATTCTCATTTTACATATGTGAAAACTAAGACTAGATGATAACTTATTCCTTCTCCTAAGGCACATAACTGATTAAATGGATATGTATGAGGGATAAATTAGGAGGTTGGTATTAACATATACACACTATATATAAAATAGATAACCAACAAGGACCTACTGTATAGAACAGGGAACTATACTCAATATTTTGTAATACCTATAAGGGAACAGAATCTGAATAATACACACACACATATACACATATATATGCATATATGTACATATGTATACATATATGCATACATATACATACATATATATAACTGCATATATACGTATAACTGTGCTGTACACCTGAAACAAAGTATTGTAAATCAACTATACTTCAATTACAAAAATGGATATGTATGAAATTCAGCTGAGGTCTTCCTGAGTTGTCACCTCTTCACAAGAAAGAATTCAATTCAGCTCTTGTGTATGACGTGTTCTAGCCCCACTTAGAACCGTAAATCTGACAGGTACAATGGATCATTTCCTTAAAATAAAGCTGTGCAGATTACATATCAGAACTTTAGGTACTGAGTAGCAAGAAGGAGTTCTAAAAATCACTTCCTGACCACAGATTCAGTTCACCTTTAGTGAAACTATATTTGCATGGTTTTTCTCTATGAACCCAAGGATTTAGTATATATTCTACTATTTTAGTGCATATGCTACTGAGGATAATTAAAGAAGAATGATTCATGGGTTGGGGAAAGAAAAGGAAAGAAGTGCCAATGGCAGAAGAGAAGTCAATGTTTTTTAACTGAAGCCATAGAAAAATTAAAGGAGGCTCAGGAGGGTCCAATCCAGGTCTAAGGACCTATATCTTCACATGCTAGTGGCCGAAAAGTGTCCATGTGAGCTTCTACAAAGCCACTAATGCCAACACTTGTCTCTACACTAATTCTGTTGGGACAGGCTTGAAGAAACACCCAGCAGGTTGACCAAGGAGAACAGAAGCTTATTCTCTCTTAGAGCATTCCAGTTGCCCCTCACCTCTGCAGCCTTGGACGCTGGTTAACAACTCTGAGTCAAAAAACCTGAGCACATTGAATCTTTGATTCTAGCTCTTTAGAAATCAACAACCATTCCTGCAAGGGTAACACCTTATAGTATTGTTCTAAGTTGACACCTTCTTATGAATACAGAAAATAAGAAGCAGAAGATCATGAGCATGAGGGCCCTCAATGCTCAGGATGAGGAACAGGCGTAGCCCACCACCAGCCCCAGCAAACACAGGTATGGACAAAAGGAAAAAGAAAAAAAAAAACAACTGTCTTACATATGATCTGTGACAAAGCAAAATTATTTCATAGACTTCTCATTAGTGGTGGATCTTTCTGGCAGGCATGGATGAACATGGAAATTTTCCCCATCCTTCTTACATAAGACCTAAAACATGTCAGTATTTTCCTACTTTAGTGTGTCATCTAAATTGATTTGTTTCAGAGCATAAAAGACGATGTTCATAGATGGTCATGGCTTCTCAGTTTCACAATGTATTTTCCTATGGGGATTTTTAGACCTTTAGGTGCTATAATGGGGGTAGGGGCAAGGGATACTATACTGAGGGAGGGTAGGATTCCCTGAAGTCCTAACACACAAGCAGTTACCTATTGTAATGCCATATCGGGAAGCCTCCATCAAATTTCTCTTAAGAACAACTTCTGTAGGCAAGGTTGCCTTTTTAGAATATATCTGAAAAGGGACAAGGATATCATATAAATGTATGTCTGTGTATCAAAAAGAATTTTTAAAAATGCACTGTACCTATGGGTAGAGTTCGTCCATCAGCAAGTTTTTCAGGTTATTTCTCTTTCATATATCTCTAATTATAACTCTCTGGGAGAGTATCAAAGATAAAGCAATGAATGATAAAATCTGATCCAATTTAAATTCCTCTGAAAGGTGTCCTAGCTTCACTTGAAAAGTACCGACCTGCCGAACACCCATCCCCTTGTCTGCCTGTCACAGACCTGATGGAAGGAGCAAAGGCTGTGTACAACGGCGGATTTTCTAATGTACTTTGAATGGCTGATGGCCACAAACCTCAGATGATTCCTGATTGAAGGGTGTCTGCCTAAAAATAACAGCCACATGAAGATAATTTCTATAGCAACTAATTTCTTCTATTAGATAATAAAACATTTCATGCTTTCTCATCCTCTTCTACTATATATTTTTTAATGTGAGCAAAAGGGACCATACCAAAGCAATAACACGTGACTGGGAAAAAGACGAGTGAGGAGAAAAAGTAATTACCTCCAACTCTACACATTTATTTCTTGCCGTGGTGGTTTGCTTGTTTTTCTTCCTCAAACCCTCCACCATCCATACATAAAGAGGAGTATAAAGTATCTAGGAAAATATGACTATCCTAGATTTCTGCTAGGAGGTTCACTGCATTTCTTTAGGGTAGGCAATTCAAATATGAAACTAAACATTTCAGTTATATCCAGAGTTGTGTGATGTTTAATGTATTAACCAGTGTACTCCAGCCTCCGTGGAATTCTCAACTACATTTAGTTTGTGCCAGTCAGAGACTCTGGCAGAACCCATGGTAGGACCATGGGACAGACCTAGACTGAGAGGATACTGGAACTCATGCTCACGAATCAATGGAAATAACAAGATGACTTAGCCGCATCATAACACGCTTGGGGAAATAACAAGATGACCTAGCCTCATCATAACACGCTTGGACTCCTTGTAGGTACAGAATCATTTCCCTGGAGGGAGAACTCAATTTTTTATTCTTCCCAAGAGGGATGACAGGCAGGTGGTCCTGGCAGGTTTTAGTAAGACCTTACAAATAAAAATTCTCTCTACTCTAGGGACACATTTATAAAACTACAAACTCCCAGACCTGAATAACAAGCACTGCAGCTTATACTCTCTCCCATCTGTGATTACTGAGCTCCTAGGGCAGGTCACTTAGCCTCAGTAATTCTCACCAAACCCAACATGCCCCTAAACACTGCAGGTGGCTGGTAAAACTACCACCTTCAGATAAAGAAGTTCTACTGTCTCTACCCTTTCCTTCAAGTCCCAAAGGCTAAGCCTTTCTTTGAAAAATTTATTGTTGAAGGCAATAAACACACATCCCAGATACCTGGTGTTCTCAAGCTATTCTTGGAATACCCTCCCCTTCTCATACAACTGCAATCTACTTTTGCTCTCTCTCCAAAGATGATGCACTGGAGCTAAGGTGAATCCCATGTCTCACACCATATCTCCTACATCAGCTCAGTGATTCGCTCTCATGGATAATGGTTCCCACTGGTCTATGGGCAGAGGGCTTCTCTGCTAACCTCAGTGTTGGACTTGTGCCTTGATCCAAACTTCTTTAGACTTATGGAGGAAATCATTAAGGAAGCCAGTGTTAGAAGGAAGAGTGGACTGAGAAGACAGGGATGCAAGTTCTTAGAGTTGGCCTGGCCATTATTAAATTGCTATGGGATTTAGGATAATTTCTTTACTTCTCCACACTTTAGTTTTGACATTTTAGGAAGTGTTGGATCCTTGCTGAAACTAAATGCTGATACAAAGTTGGGCAGCATATTAGTTTCCTTGGGTGACCAAAACAAAGTACCACAAACTGAGTAACGTAAAACAACAGAAATCTGCCTCATAATTCTGGAGGCTAGAAGCCCCAAATCAAGGTGTCAGTAGAGCCATGTTCCCTCTGAATGCTCTAGGGAAGGACTGTTTTCATGCCTCTCTCCTAGCTTCTAGTAGTTACTGGCCTATAGAAGCCTCACTCTAATGTCTGCCTCTGTCTTCACATGGCCTTCTCCTTGTCTTCTGTGTCTTTGTATCTTCATAAGGCACTCTCCTCTGTGTGAAGCTCTGTGTGCAGATTTTCCTCTTTGTATAAGGATACCAGTCATTAGAATAGGGCCTAGCCCAATCCAATACGACCTCGTCTCAACCTGATCACATTCACAATAACCCTATTTCCAAATAAGGGCATATTCACATGTCCAAGCAGTTAGTATTGAACATATCTTTTTGGAGGACACAATTTAACCCACAACAGGTCAAGTCTAATGAACGATGCACCAGGGTGCCTTTGTCAGAGTTGACTTATGCAAGATGGGGAGAGAAGCCAATGATGAAGTAGTTTGGCATAAAAGCATCTTGGGAAAATGGGGTGAATGAAAGGGTCAAAATGTTGTGAGTTTCCCAGATGAGTTCCATGGACCTGTTCTGAGTTACATGGAAGAGAAAGACAGAAATAAAAGTTGAAAGTGCAGTTTTTCACAAAGGGTTTTGTGAAAAGTTGGCTCAAGTGACCAAAACTGCAACACAGAATTGGGAAAAAGGAGCATTTTCTGAATTGTTACAGAGACTCTATGGGCCAGAACAAAGGGGACAAAGCATTTAATAAACATCTATTACATTTGACCCCTGCATTTCTTCTATCTTCTTGCAGGATCAGGACCTCATATTTCCCTAAGGGAGTTGCTCCTGCCCCACTCTCAGCTTGTGAGGCTTGGATGGAGTTGTCCCTCCAGTGGTGGCCATATGCTTAGGACCTGGCTTGTTCAGCCCCACATCCCGCAATCAGAGCGTTTGGGTCAGAGAGGAACACATGACACAAAGCAGCCAGTGAGATTCAATTCCAGGACTCTTCCTGAAATTATTAAGGAAGACACTTCTTGCTACTTTATTTACCATCGAAAATAAAAATTACCTTATGTGTGTATGCGTGGTGAGAACTTTTAAGATTTAATCTCTTAGCAACTTTTAAGTATACAGTATTGTTATCCATGCTATACATTAGATGCTGTACATTAGATCCTAAGAACTTATTCATCTTGCAACTGAAGTTTGTACACTTTGATCAATATCTCCCCATTTTTCCCACCACCTAGTCCCTGGCAACCACCATTCTACTCTCTATTACTATGAGTTTGGGTTTTTTAGAATCTACATAAAAGTGAGATTATACAGTATTTGTCTCTCTCTGTCTGACTTATTCCACTTTGTATAATGCCCTCAAGCTTCCTCAATATTGTCACAAATGGCAGGATTTCCTTCTTTTTTTTATGGCCGGAAAATATTCATATATATATATATATACTTTCTATATATATGATATAAATATATATATGTGAGATATATACATATATATATATAACATTTTCTTTATCCATTAATCTGTCTTTGGGCATTTTGTCTGGTCCCATATGTTGACTATTGTGAGTAATGTGTCAATGAACACAAGGGTACAGAGAGAGAAAAATATTAAAAGTCCTTACCACAAAAAAAAGGTAACTCTTTGAGGTGATGGATATGTTAACTAACCTCACTGCAGTAATTATATATATATATATATATATATATATATACGATTATATATCAAATCATCATGTTGTGTACCTTAAAATTACACAGTGTTATATGTCAGTTACATCTCAATAAAGATGATAAAAATTAAATATAAAAATAAGATATCCTTTATAAGATGTTATGTTGATTTTATTACAATGTTCTAGAGAAAAAAACAAACTCCACATAAAATGTGTTTACTGATTTTGTGACACAATTAGATCTAGAAACCAAAACGTGTGAAAAGAATGGATCTAAGAATCAAGGAAACAAAATTTTTAACTTTATTCTCTAATTTGTGATCTGCAGACCATGTTGATGTTAACTGACCTCTGAAAGTTTCTATGAAATTGAGAGACTTTTACAATCTGCCCCAGTAAAATCATAAATGGATTTTACGAATTAAGCTTATATAATTAGGATGATATAGGGCTAATTTTTTGTTTTGTTTTAAATCAAACATCAACTGCATAAAATAAGGTTCAAATGTAAAATTGCCTCTTAAGCAATAAAAGACAATTATTTATATCACTGAAGGGATTTAGAACAACATCTAATACTTGAATTTTTGTTAACAAATTCTAAGAAATAGATGTTTCAAATCAGAGTGTCTCAAATAGTTACAGAATTTTGTTTTTGCCTTGTTATCCATCTGTCAAGGACATGAATAATCACTAAAAGGCATACGTTAACCAAAACTAAATCTACCAACAAGAAGGATATATAATAAAAGTTTAGTGGTTGAAAAAAAGAAAAGAAAGAAAATTAATGCTGATCTTTGCTCCATGGAGAGGACCTGCCTTAAACTGAAACTAATAAAGGGAAAAGTAGAAGCAAGAGATGGAGAAATAGATTATAAATAGAAAGAGAAAAGAATAGAAGATTGTAGAAACAGAAGATTATAAAGAGGAAGATAAAGAATGAAACTGTGCTCTGTTGACCTCTTGATACTCTGGGATGCCACCCTACCTTCCCTTCTATTTTTAGCTAGATGAGCTAATAAGTTCCCTTATTTTGGCTTATACCAGTTGGAATTGGGCTTCTGTCACTTATAACCAAAAGTGTCCCAATGAATATAGGGCCCACTTGGCCTGGTGTAGGTTCTCCAGCTTTGAAAGCAAAGGAAGGCAACACTCAATGCAGTAACGTTGTGCCAGCAGGGACAGCCATGGCCACAGTGGCTGCAGGAGCCTAAGTCCAGCCTCAAATGATGTTCTAGACAGAGACCTTAAACCAGAGACACACATATCAAACATAAGAGGACTGGTTCTAATAACAGGTAAGTCACCCTGGGGAGCCTCACATACAACTACAAGAGACTTGCATAGTCCAATTATACACGTGTGGACCACAAGACAACAAATCGTGAGTGTTAGAATTAATGGGAAACTATTTGTACCTATAAGCTAAAGAGGCTTGGGGGGAATTCTGGTTACATGTCTAATACAGGAGTAGCATGAGCTTTCCAATAGACCCCCATATTCTATTGAGATGCAGATTTCTATTGTTTGACAAAAGACTTAAATTTAGTCTTTCTGTCCTAGATGCAATACACATACTCCTCTTCTACCTTAGAACAAGAGACAGCATAAAGAGAAAAGCCAAGGGACATGGGTGTGTGAAGCTGGGCGTGCCCATGTGTGCCTGTGAGCCCTCTGGGGAGTGCTGAAATGTGAGTTTTCAAATGGAGGTAGAATTAAGCTGAGAGCGTCAGTATTGTAGCATCAAGCACTTGGCCATGTGCTCTTCTTTTGCATGGGATAACTGGAGGGATTAGTGCTTAGCAAACACAATCTAACTTGTGGAATGTCCTTGGATCTCATTTCGCTAAGTAAAATGAATATTTCCTTTTAGCACTGCCATTAGGGAACACAGTATCAATAAAAACTGAAGAATCAATAAAAGAGAAGTCAAGATGGCACTAAAAATGTACATTTGAAGATGCAGATGTGTATATAACAGCGAACCAAAGAAAACAAGACTGCTAAGACCTACAAATTTTTTTTTTTAAATCTTTTCTGGAGTGTGTGTGTATATATATATATATATATATTTTTTTTTTTTTCACTAAAGCTCCCATCAAGGGCTTCTTTTCTTTTCTTTTTTTTTAAATATGTTTTTTTTAGGATTATTTAAATTTCTTTATTTTATCCATTGTATATGTCTCTTGGCCACTGAAGAGTTTTGTGGGGGTTTTTTTTAACATCTTTATTGGAGTATAATTGCTTTACAATGTTGTGTTAGTTTCTGTGGTATAACAAAGTGAATCAGCTACACATATACCTATATCTCCACATCTCCCTGCCACCCTCCCTATCCCACCCCTCTACGTGTACACAAAGCACGAAGCTGATCTCCCTGTGCTATGCGGCTGCTTCCCACTACCTATTTATTTTACATTTGGTAGTGTATATATGTCAATGCCACTCTCTCACTTCATCCCAGCTTACCCTTCCCCTCCCCATGTCCTCAAGTCCATTCTCTACTTCTGCTTCTTTATTCCTGTCCTACCCCGTAGGTTATTCAGAACCTTTTTATTTTTTTAGATTCCATATATATGTGTTAGCATACGGTATTTCTTTTTCTCTTTCTGACTTACTTCACTCTGTAGGACAGACTCTAGGTCCATCCACCTCACTACAAATAACTCAATTTGTTTCTTTTTATGGCTGAGTAATATTCCATTGTATATATGTGCCACATCTTCTTTATTCATTCATCTGTCGATGAACACTTAGGTTGCTTCCATGTCTTGGCTATTGTAAATAGTGCTGCAATGAACATTGTGGTACATGACTCTTTTTGAATTACAGTTTCCTCAGGGTACACGCCCAGTAGTGGGATTGTTGGGTAGTATGGTAGTTGTATTTTTAGTTTTTTCAGGAACCTCCATACTGTTCTCCATAGTGGCTGTATCAATTTACATTCCCACCAAGAGTGCAAGAGGGTTCCCTTTTCTCCACACCCTCTCCAGCATTTATTGTTTCTAGATTTTTTGATGTTGGCCATTCTGACTGGTGTGAGGTGATACCTCACTGTAGATTTGATTTGCATTTCTCTA
>NC_041215.1:44585037-44601895 GCF_002837175.3 Physeter macrocephalus | reverse complement strand
CATTGATCTATATTTCTGTTTTTGTGCCACTACCATACTGTCTTGATTACTGTAGCTTGGTAGTATAGTCTGAAGTCAGGGAGCCTGATTCCTACAGCTCCGTTTTTCTTTCTCGAGATTGCTTTGGTTATTCGGGGTCTTTTGTGTTTCCATACAAATTGTGAAATGTTTTGTTCTAGTTCTGTGAAAAATGCCATTGCTAGTTTGATAGGGATTGCATTGAATCTATAGATTGCTTTGGGTAGTATAGTCATTTTCACAATGTTGATTCTTCCAATCCAAGAACATGGTATATATCTCCATCTATTTGTATCACCTTTAATTTCTTTCATCAGTGTCTCACAGTTTTCTGCATACAGATCTTTTGTTTCATTAGGTAGGTTTATTCCTAGGTATTTTATTCTTTTTGTTCCAATGGTAAATGGGAGTGATTCCTTAATTTCTCTTTCAGAATTTTCATCACTAGTGTATAGGAAGGCAAGAGATTTCTGTGCATTAATTTTGTATCCTGCAACTTTACCAAATTCATTGATTAGCTCTAGTAGTTTTCTGGGAGCATCTTTAGGATTCTCTATGTATAGTATCATGTCATCTGCAAACAGTGACAGTATTACGTCTTCTTTTCCGATTTGGATTCCTTTTGTTTCTTCTTCTTCTCTGATTGTTGTGGCTAAAACTTTCAAAACTATGTTGAATAATAGTGGTGAGAGTGGGCAACCTTGTCTTGTATCTGATCTTAGAGGAAATGGTTTCAGTTTTCACCATTGAGAACGATGTTGGATGTGGGTTTGTCATATATGGCCTTTATTATGCTGAGGTAGGCTCCCTCAATGCCTACTTTCTGGAGAGTTTTTATCATAAATGGGTGTTGAATTTTGTTGAAAGCTTTTTCTGCATCTTTTGAGATTATCATATGGTTTTTACCCTTCAGTTTGTTAATATGGTGTATCACATTGATTGATTTGCATATATCAAAGAATCCTTGCATTCCTGGGATAAACCCCACTTGATCACAGTGTATGATCCTTTTAATGTGGTGTTGGATTATGTTTGCTAGTATTTTGTTGAGGATTTTTGCATCTATGTTCATCAGAGATTTTGGCCCGTAGTTTTCTTTTTTTTGTGACATCTTTGTGTGGTTTTAGTATCAGGGTGATGGTGGCCTTGTAGAATGAGTTTGGGAGTGTTCCTCCCTCTGCTATATTCTGGAAGAGTTTGAGAAGGATAGGTGTTAGCTCTTCTCTTAATGTTTGATAGAGTTCGCCTGTGAAGCCATCTGGTCCTGGACTTTTGTTTGTTGAAAGATTTTTAATCACAGTTTCAATTTTAGTGCTTGTGACTGGTCTGTTTATATTTTCTATTTCTTCCTGGTTCAGTCTCAGAAGGTTGTGCTTTTCTAAGAAATTTGTCCAATTTCTTCCAGGTTGTCCATTTTATTGGCATATAGTTGCCTATAGTAATCTCTCATGATCCTTTGTATTTCTGCAGTGTCAGTTGTTACTTCTATTTCATTTCTAATTCTATTGATATGAGTCTTCTCCCTTTTCTTCTTGATGAGTCTGGCTAATGGTTTATCAATTTTGTTTATCTTCTCAAAGAACCAGCTTTTAGTTTTATTGATCTTAGCTATGGTTTCCTTCATTTCTTTTTCATTTATTTCTGATCTGATTTTCATGATTTCTTTTCTTCTCTTGGTTATTTAGTAGTGTATTGTTTAGCCTCCATGTGTCTGTATTTTTTACAGTTTTTTTTTCCTGTAATTGATATCTAGTCTCATAGTGTTACAAATATAAACAAGCACACAAAGGTTGAAGATTTCGCTTTAAGCCTGAGGACAACATCAAAAGAAAACAACACACATAAATGCCCCTCATGAAAATTTAAAGTATAACATCAAATTCAGCATGTGATTCAGCCTTTGGGAATCTGAAAATAATAAGTAGATATGCAAAACCATTGTTTCTTGATATGATTACAGAAGTCATATCTAATTTCTACAGTATAACCATTACATATAAAAAAAATCTTTAATTTATGGTTAGCAGATATTTGATCTGGTCCAAAATGTCCAAAGACATTTGGTGCATGGCAAAAGCTCCTTGAAATTTGGTCCTAATCAAATCATGTGGCACGGGATAAATATGCTCATGGATGTTTTGGATAGGACCAAATATGAAGGACGTTTTGGTGTGGAACAAATGTCTTATGGACATTTTGGTCAAGACCAAATATCTTGCGGGGTTAAATTATACCATTTTTCAGTAATAGTCACTTCACCAGCTATGAGCCTAATTGGAAGGTCAACCAAGGTAGGATTCTGTGTCCACAGATATGTCTCCAATGCTTCCTTAATAACTGAATGCTGTCAGACTTGAGCTGGTTATCTACATTTTACAAACAAATATTGTCTAAGCAGACTTAAGGGGCTATTTAGTGACCAGAATAAATAGTGTGCACTGGAAGGAAATGAAGCACACACAAACAAGGCACTCACCTTTTCTTCCATGAGGATCGTGGCAGTTTTCATGGATGCACAAGCCCCAGGCTGACCAGGAAGACACTATACAGTCTGTAGAGCAAGGGATACTGCAGAGCCGAGAAGCTGAAGGGGCAGGTCCCAAACATAATGTCTTTTCCATGGGTCTAGAGACTGCATGGATGGAAAAAAAAAAAAAAAAAATGGCCTGAGTCACATTCTCTGAACATCCCTAGAATTTTTCCCATCTTTATTTGTGTGCCTGTCTTGCTCACATCAGCTTTATGGTTAAACAGATTATATGCACACAAAATATCAACACTCTTCCAATATGTACTACTTAGCTCCACATTATTAGCATTTGGGGTGAGGAAAGGCAAGAAAAGACAGTGACAAAGGGCATGCATTTGAGTTTCCTGTTTGACAGAGTATTCCCTGGGAATCCAAGAGAGGACTGGAAACCTAGATAAAAATTATCTAGAGTTATGAAGTTTAAAAAAATTAAGTGGCTTTGTGAAGTTCCAAGATGAGTCTATCTCGACTATACAAATGACTGGGTTGTTGTGAAAAATTCAAAATTGAACCCCGAGGTGGGGTGTTTAGCATAACCAATCTACTGCTATTACTCCCCTGAGGGGTGGACCTCTCGAAGACATGGAGGAAAAATGGTTTTTAGAAGAAGAAGAAAAATCAGGATCTGCAGTGGCAGAATTAGCCCCTGGAAGTCAGTTTCATTAGAAAGCCTACCCAGAGGCACAAGGAGTGTCTGCGGAGCCACAGGAAATGCCAACTAGGAACCTTCCAGCTCTTCCTGGTATGCACCTGCACCCAGAGAATGCCCAGAACTGGGTCAAGGCAAGAGGCAGTAATCATCTGTCCATCAGTGGTGCTCACCAAGTGTCCTCTCTATGCAGACCCATGCTGAGAATCATGAAAATACACAGATGAAGAAGAAGATGGGCTCCTGATTCTCATGGAGATTATAACATAATAGGAGCTAGGATAGCAATACCCCAAAATGACCCAATAAAAGCACAGCCAAATGCCTGACTGCACTTGCACAGAGTGATCCCACACTAAGCAGGTTTCGGAGCAATTCAGAGTTTGTGAGCCAATGGTTTAAGGTCAGACGGTTTTATCTTATGGGTTGCCTTGTATTATGATTGAAATATTTCCTATGTGTCACTTCCATCCGTTAAGCAGATCAGAAGCGCTTCAAAGATGGAGACTGGTATGAGACAATAGGGCGGTAAATCACCCCATATACTTTGCTTCCTCACTCTTTACATAAGATGTGAATTAAATCAGATACAGATCGAAATAAATCACAGCTGTGACCAGCAGAACTTTGAATGTAAACCAAAGCAAGAGCAAAATCAAAAAAATACCGTCATGAAGATGTTTTAACCATTGGGAAAGAAGTGAAGCGGCTTGAGGTGTTTATGAGGGTGAATGGGAAAAGCAAAAGGTTGCAAAGGAAAATGATAATAATGGTTTGTTTGCAACTAATGCTTTTACAGTTTACCAAAAGGATTTGACCTGACTTAAAATAAAAGACAGGAACAAAGCAAGATTGCTAATGTAAATGTCAAAGCTTGCAAGCCATGTGGAAGAGACAGGCAAGGGAAGAGAGAGCAGATATTGCGGGAAAGTAAAGCGGTTTCCTGGGAAGGCTGAGGAGAGATGATGATCAGAGATTGTGCTGAAGATAACAACAGCTGGGTGGGGAGGCTGGAGTGACCAGGACTGTGGATGTCCATATGACACTAATGGACCAGGGGTAAAGAAGAACCTGTGAGATGGGGGAGGGGTTTGCAATTCCTTCCCCAGGGGTGAGTAAAAGACCCACAAGCAGCCATTCACTGAGCATATCATGCATTCATTCCAAAACCACTGAGTTCCCGTTTAAATCAGGCCCTATTGAATGGTGTCTGCTTTCAAGGAACTCTCAGTCGAGAAGGGTAAGTCAAGTAGCATTTTAACAAGACTGATGGAAAGAGATGCTTTAAAGCATTGTATAAATAGAAAGCCAGAGGTCTTAAGACAGAAGTGTGTTTCGGTCCAGGCCCATGCTTGGTTAGCATGTGTTCTCACAAACTCAAACTTTAGTTCCAAAAACAAAACCTAAGTAATGATGGAAAAGGAAGTGGGGGCATGTAAACTGATTACTCTAGCTGTTTAATAAACATTTATAGTGCATGCCAGGCACTGTTTATAAACATCAATTCATTTATCCTGCATAACTTTGAGATATATACTGTTATTATTCCTACTTTAAAATGGGGAAACTGAGACACAGCTTACTCACTTGCTCACATTCCCAATTAGCAAGCAGTGGAGCCAGGATTTGGAACAAGGTGGTCTGGGTTCCAGAATCTGTGCTGTGAACCACTGCTCTATGTGGCCTCATCATCGGTCATTCAACCTACATTGCTAAGTACTTACCATGAGTTAACACTGTGCTAAGTGCTGAAGCTAGATTAGTAGTGAAACAGACAAGGTCACTTGTCCTCATGTAGCCTCTTTTTCAATGTGAGTTGGTACTAAGCATTCGTGAGTCCATGAGCCTCAACAATAAGACTAGAAAGCCATTATTGCTGCTTCTCTTTCCTTTGCCATGGCTGTCTCCCTGTAACACCAGACAGAACTTAAGTGTCTGATGATCAATGCTGAGAAGGTACCCCAAACGTCTCAGCTCCAAGACCCAGCAGACACTTGCTGCCACAATCTCTGAACTTGAGGTTGGACCCTGCAGTTGAAACTGGTCAATCCACCAGCGCAATACCTAGGCTCACAGCAGGTCTGAACTAAATCTCGTTAGAAGCGCCAGAATGGCTTAACTGTCCAGAAGGCAGTTAAGCCTTAGGGTTGGTAGTGCAGTTGGAAAGAGACTGGGGAACTTGTCCTGAAGCTGCATTTGTCAAGGACAATGTTTTTACAGATATTATGTTTATTTGGCTTATTTTTGGAGGGCTGTTGATGATTATTGGGAGGTGAGGGGTTAAGTCCCCTAAGGTCCCCTTTGATAAATACTTAACTGTCAATCAATTGACTGTTGGACATTAGGGCTAATGGTACTAAGATATGAAATTAGTGAGAGACATGGTGTGCTGGTGAGGAATGGGGGGATTTCCCTGGAGGCTACTAAGCGACATAATTGGAGGCCCAGGGTGGGAGTGAGGCCATTTGTCAGAGCACTCATGCCTCTTCAGCACCTGCTGCTTTGAAAGACAGTAGATCTTAATCCATGTCAATAAATTCTTCCAGTCTCAGGGACATGTCTAAGATGCTTCATTTAGGCATTGAATCAATGGGCTTGGGTCAACTTTTCTCTATTTCAGTCCCCTGGGATACATTTGTTCTAGAAATAAATCATGAGTAAGTCACAAAGCACTTACCAGCTTCAGACCACTTAGGTAGTCAACTCCCCAAGAAAAGTGAACACAGGATATCGCTATGCCTATTGACTCTCAGAGCTAGAAGGGGAGCTTTAGAGCTAATTTAGTTTAATTCAGCAATTTTACTGAAAAACTGAACTCCAAAGACCTTAGGTGATTTCTCCAAGTTCACTCAGCCAGTCCAAGGCAGAGCAAGACCTGAGCCTTGTCCCTGGAGGCTGACTCACCGCCACCTGTTACTCTTGGTTTTGCTTCCACGGAATGAAGGCATCAGACAGAACAGATGAGGTCATTCGCACCAAGCATATTTTGTTTTTGAATCACGGTGACCACAATGGAGGCGACCAGTGACACGACAGATCCAAGATATTCATGAAGGTTGCAGGCCGTTTAACCCTTTAAACAAAATCCAAATTCCTCTCCTACTTTATTGCCACTTCAATACTCCTTCAAGCTCTATCCCACACCTCCCTGACAAAGCAGGAGGTAGTGAGACCAAAATGTGCTCCACTTTAAACAACTCTTTTATTTGTAGCTGTTCATGATGTAATAAAATTATCCTGGGAGGTGGGTGGGGTAGGGGGGCATACCTGAACCACCTCAAATTGGATGGTCTGGGTAGTTTACTCTCTACTGAGCCCTCAATTCTTCTTGACCAAACTCCAGCCATGATGTCCGTGGGAAGAGGAGCTGCTTTTCTAGTCACCTGAAATCCTTTCTCTAGATATACTGACGGAAACAACTTTATTTCTATTTGCTAATAACTGTCTGCTCTAATGCAGTGGATCCCTGCTGTAATCAGTGTACCTATTCAGTGAAGGTCTATGCTGGTCCAACTTTCTCCAGCTGCCTTAGACCATGTCACATTGACACCTTCTACCATTCCTGTGTTGACCAATTGCCTGACTAGGTAAGCAATTACCCAAGGTTTTATAGGCTACTTAGGTTTTGTAGGCTGCAATGTTAGTCCCTATAAAGACCTCTCATGGCCACAAAGTGTTAAAGAGACAAAGTAACTTTTAAATCAGATCAATTGAGATCACTACATAGCAGTAGCTTTCTAAAGCTAGGGAATATATTACAGTCTGATAAGTGATTGTACATATGCAGTAGTCATTAATGCTTTGAATATTTCGGTGCCTAACCTGGAATTTTTCATTTGCAATGAGAAATTATTAAATTGACCTGCCTTACAAGAAATGTGCAAGTCTGCTACTAATGATTGCAAAGTCACCTTAAATAATGAATTACTCCATGAACAGAATGCTAATTAACAAAGGGGGTGGGAATATGCTGGAGTTGATATATTTAATGTTAAAGAAAAAACTGTTCTTAATTCTAGAAATGTGCATTGTTCATGATCTTCCTTAAGGACAAAGTGATTTTAGATGAACATACAAATTCAATCAAAATGATTTGTAATTAAGAAGAAAAATGCCTGTTGTTATCATTAGCATGTGACCACCACTGTAAAGAAAAATGAGTGCCTTCACATTTCCTTCTTTGAAACTAAATCAAGCTCTGATCCAAACTAATTTGAATCAACACAGAAATAAGTTGACAAAGATTCAATAAGAGTATATTACCCCCCCACCCCTACTGCTGGCCATTTTGTAAGATCTAAATTTTAATGCCTCAGAAAGAAATTAAATGGAAATTGCATCATCATCATCATAATTAATTATGATTAATAACTAGGTACCCTCTGTATTTTATTTTAAAAATGAGTAATGCTTGCTTAGAGTAAAAAATGTTATCACAGGAGCCAATGGCATTTTCATGCTTTTTAATATCTCTATTATCAGATGAAACATCAAATGAGTCTTTAAAAATTTAGGAAGTGTTTCAGGTAATTCTGCCATGGCATAATAGAACTCAGCTTTCCTTCAGAACAGAAAGAAAGATCTTGATCATGGGCAAGAAATTAGTCAAACATATTGATTTTTTTCCAGTACTTTCAGGGAGGTAGAGATGAAAAGAAAGTAAAGGTGATGCTACTTCCTGGGAACTCTTAAAACTCGGATGATTTTGCCTGCTTTCTATCTTAGGGGTACCTGAGTACGCCTGCATTCTATCTTCAGTTGATTTTACATGAGATATTTGATTTGCAGAAAGACATCAGCCTTCACAAAGAACTTAGACCAAAAATTTATATTCACTTCAATTTTCCAAATCAAACGCAGGCCCTTTCAATCCCAAAGGGAATTCTCACTCAAAACTCAGAACCCCCTCGTTCCACAGGGTGTCCAGGAAATCATAATATAAACAGCAATTGCTCAGAGTTAATTCAAAAATAATGAAAGAGCCTACTTATGTAAAAATGTTGCTTTCTAAATGGTTTTTGAGAAACAGTATTGCCTCTGACATATTCATTTAGTGAGCATACTGACTTGGCAGAAATTCAATCCACCTAACTGCTAAAATAAATAGGCTTCTACAAACTGAAGGAGTCAAACGGTTGAAGGGGAAAGATAAATAATATTACAGTTTTAACCAGAAAACTATTTTCCTTCAAGAAGCTTCATGTATTATTTCAATTGCCTTTTGCCACTGGGATTTGCAAAATAATGCATCATTCTTTTAACTTAGTGGTTAGAATAAAAGCAAATATGTCTTCTAGCACTTATAGGCAGCTTAAAGAATTAAATCACATCTCATCCTATTATATCTAATAAAGCTTAATTTTAGCCATATTGTGACTCTCTTGGCAAAGTACTGTGCAATACAGTTTGGCAGGAGGATGTGTATGTATGTACCATAAATATAATATCTAAAAATAATTATTTCTAATTGCAGGAATTATGTGAAATTTGGCCACATGTCAAAAAATTTTCCAAATTTCATTCATTTCACACAGTGAATTAGAAAATACCTACCAACTAGTGATTTCCTTAATGCTACAGAGTAACAACATGATAAGTAAAGATGGAAAATATTCAGAATAAAAAATGGACAAAATAAATGAAGTATGTTTTCAGTTTTAGAAAGTAATTAGATCAATATCCAACAATTACAAAATTAGGGGAGAAATACAGTAGCCTTCAGCCCTATATTCATATATTTCTTTATGATATATTCTCTCCTCTGTTCCTCTTTTTAAAATTAATTTTATTGGAGTATATTTGATTTAGAATGTCATGTTAGTTTCTGCTGTACAGCTAAGTGAATCAGTTAAACACACACACATATATATCTTCACTCTTTTATAGATTCTTTTCCAATATAGTCATTACAGAGTACTGAGTAGAGTTCCCTGTGCTATACAGTAGGTTCTTATTAGTTATATGTTTTATATATAGTAGTGTGTATATGTCAATCCCAATCTCCCAGTTTATCCCTCCCCCTGTCCTTTCCCCCTTGGTAACCATAAGTTTGCTTTCTACAGCTGTGATTCTGTTTCTGTTTTGTAAATAAGTTCATTTGTACCATTTTTTTAGATTCCACATATAAGTGATATCATATGATATTTGTCTTTCTCTGACTTACTTCACTCAGTATGACAGTCACTAGATCCATCCATGTCGCTCCAAATGGCATTATTTTATTCTTTTTTATGGCTAATATTCCATTGTATATATGTACCACATCTTCTTTTGAGAATTTCTTTCTGATCGTTTCTCAGACTAGTAATAATTAATTAGGAAAATGAATAAGTGAACACTATGTCCCCTTCTAAAAAATTCTTAAAGAGAAATAAAATGAAAAAATTAGGTTTAAAAATATCAGTATTAAAGGCCAAACCTCAGGAAAGGTAGGTGTTTTAGAGGAAAATGAGGAGCAAGGTGGGTGTTTTTGATGTGATTCTGAAATGTACTTAAAATTATTACTAAAGGTTTGATAGAGAGGATGAAACTAAATTATAATGACTATTTTCATCTTAAAATTTAAGATTAAAAGGACTTCCCTGGTGGCGCAGTGGTTAAGAATCCACCTGCCAATGCAGGGGACACGGGTTCGAGCCCTGGTCCGGGAAGATCCCACATGCCATGGAGCAACTAAGCCCGTGAGCCACAGCTACTGAGTCTGCGCTCTAGAGCCCGCGAACCACAACTACTGAGCCTGTGCTCTAGAGCCCGCGAGCCACAACTACTGAAGCTCGTGCGCCTAGAGCCCGTGCTCCACAACAAGAGAAGCCACAGCAAAGAGAAGCCTGTGCACCACAACAAAGAGTAGCCCCCGCTCACTGCAACTAGAGAAAGCCTGTGCGCAGCAACGAAGACCCAATGCAGCCAAAAATAAAATAAAAATAAATAAATATATTTATAAAAAATAAAATTTAAGGGCTTCCCTGGTGGCGCAGCGGTTGCGCGTCCGCCTGCCGATGCAGGGGAACCGGGTTCGCGCCCCGGTCTGGGAGGATCCCACGTGCCGCGGAGCGGCTGGGCCCATGAGCCATGGCCAATGAGCCTGCGCGTCCGGAGCCTGTGCTCCGCAACGGGAGAGGCCACGACAGAGGGAGGCCCGCATACCACACACACAAAAAAAATAATAAAATAAAATAAAATTTAAGATTAAAGTCATTCCTAAGTTATTACAATGAGTTCACAATAAGCAGCCCACCCCTAGATTTTCTTAAAGAGCAAAGGATGACCAAAGAAGCCATTAAGGCAGCTTGGAACTTAGAGAAGGAGAGCTGTAAAGCTCACCCTCCACTGGGTACACATAGCATCACTAGCCCAATTCTTTTTCCTTATCAACCATATCCAACCCATCAGCTGAGGAAAAACAGAGCTGACTGTAAAACATCCCAAAGTCCATTGGGCAAGAATTGGAAAGAAAAAGGATATTTTTAAAATACAAAAAAAAAAATGTGGTTGAGATAGGAATGTGTCAGAGAGCAGGGACAGGGAAAGGGACAGGGAACAGGAAGATCTGGTAAGAAAGGTCAGAAGGTGGCAAAAGAAAGCAGACCTAGGTCTCCCAGACTTCAGTACCGGTCACAGGATGCCCTGTTACTCCATCGGCAAGAAGGGCCTTCATCTGATTTAGAAGGTCTGATTTAGGTGGATATAGAAGGTGGATGTTTCAACCCAGGAATAACTCAATGGAAATCTTAAATAATGGTAACGAGAAGGGGAAATCCATGTTCTCTGAGGTGACACAGTCCTCCAAGAACATCACAAACTCCAAAGCTTAAAGCCATTCGTAAGGGCCACAAAAGGGGAAATATGTGGTGATTATTTTAGAGAGCCAAGAAAGAGCTATTGCTCTCTAAAACAAATATGCGCACCATCCTGTTTTTAAAGGAAGGGAAAGAAAAGGGCTCACTGTACCTGATAGCCTTGTTAGCATACACTGCTTTAAATTTGCAAATTGTTTTAGACTGAATAAGTTAATTTGACTTCAAAGGAAGGCTCATGGGATTCACCAGGTTCCTAAGTAGTGAGAGGAATGAGACACCACCTAAAACATTTTTAAATGCAGAATAGTTCATTCTTTTGTATGAGAAATTGCATTATACATTTTTAGAAGTAACACAAAAATTACAAACCAAAACCCCTGCATTGCAAAACTGGTTGAAAGTTCTTTTCCTCCCAGGCCTATTCATACATTACAAGTCCTACTTTCTATAGCTCTTCACTATGTCAAGGCTAATATTATAAGGTAGTAGCTTCCCACTTGGATAAACCAGTGGGGTCTAAGGTAGATCCAACTCAGAAGAACTGGGTCAGGATTGGGAAGGGGGTAGCAGAGAGTACAGTAAGGACTTATATCTTTGAAAATCTTTATGATTAGCAGGTCAGGGAGTCAATGTTCTGAATAATTTATTGAGTATGATTTTGAAAAGCCAATTGGCCAAATATCAATACTATCATTAAAATCCATTAAACTGAAAGTCTATCACTACCTGTGTAAACTGGGCAAATTGTTTAACAATTGATCTTCTGTAAAATAAAGAGACTATCCAATGTTTCTCACCTCTGTTATGTTATCTCCTCCCCAAGGAGCATTTGTAAACATTTTTTCCCTTATTTTCCCTTTTTCCCCCTGTAACATTTTTACACCACAAATATGCTGTGTGTAGGTAAGTTTTATATACATACACTTTATATGTAAAAAGTGTAAGATTTTTTTCACCCCAAGAACTTTTTTTGTCCCCTTGGGGGCAATATCATCCCCTTTGGGAATGCATGGACTAGACCACATATTGACCTTAAGTTTGTAGACTAAGCAGTCTACAAGTATATTCTGGTTGAATTAGCAAAATATTCTATGAGACAAGTACTACTAGTATCTCCAGTTTCCAGTGAGACAACTGAAATTTTAAAATTCTGCCCCAGCTTCTATAATTAGCAAAAGCAGAGGCAGGATGTGAACCCAGCCAGTGTAATTCTGGTTTTCCCTTTTCTTCACCATGTTAGACTCTTCCAGCTCAAGGCTCTGAAATTCTTGAATTCAGTGCACATTTTCATGGCTTTAGGTTGGAATCTAGCTTTTTAATTTGACTACAGTGCTTCTCAATACCTGTGTTTTGCTTGAAGTTGGAATCTACATGCTGATTTTTTTTTTGCAATAATCAGGAGAAAATACATTAACTAATACAATATGCTATTCTCTGGCAGAATTCTGATGCATACAGAGAATACAGACATTTAAAACAGCTGAAATGCTGTAGAATTTTACAAATTTTGTCTTTTGTTTAGACAGTAGTAAGTTATTAAAAAGCTGTCTTGAGAAGTTGCATACTCCAATTTTTTGTACATTTAAATATATCATCAGAGCAAAACAGGCTATAATATCAAAAAGACAGTGATTTATGTTTTAAAATATTATAGTTGCTTTCTATGAAGTCTTAATTTGAGAGAAAAAGCAACAAAAATAATGAGATAACAATTATTTAATTTAAAAACACAATTAGATGATTTTATATTAAAAGTAGTATGGATTTACTCATAGCTTATTTAAATACAAATAAACATTAATTCTGAAAGTGTTCCTACATATTTTTAAAAGGGAGGGTGAACTGAATTTTCCAAAGTAATATAGATTTTTTTATATCATAAAATGAGATACAGCTGCACGCAACAATTTTTTTTTAATGTTTGTATATCTTAATTGAGGCTCTCTAACAAATACTGTTTTGTTCAATCTGGTGAAGTTCAAAGGTAAGACATGTTTATAATGACTATTTTTTTGGTGGAGGGGACCCTGAAAGAACAGTAAACATGACTGCTCAGAAAAGTTTCAGACCTTTGGCAGCTAGAGATCTTTAAAGTAGAATAGGCAACTTGACACGAAAGTCAGCCTTTAGGAGCTTCCTATGCAGCATTACAGAGAATAATGAGTCACCTCACCTGAGGACAAAAGTGTTACCCATCCAGAACCATCTTGCATCCATTCTGGCCAAACAGAATCCAAACAGGACACAGACTCCTAACACTACCATTCCTGCTCTCCGACATATTTCTTATCGTGAGAACAAAGACAGGACCACATCTTCCAGGCCACCAGACAATAACCAACTTTGTCCTCTCTACTGAACACTGACTGCCAACTGCAACAACAGATTCTACAAGAAGAGCCATTCTATCTGACCTGCTCACCACTGTAATTCCAGCCCCTCCAACACTGACAAGCAGATAGTTGGCATGCAACAAATTTTGAATAAATATACCAATGAATTAATGTGGTTATATGAATTTCAATTCTAACCCAGATATTAAATAAAAAGGAATTAGTAGCAATTATTTGATGAACATCTGAAAGAGTATGAAGGTACCCAAAGAATCCTGATATACAGGGTTCTATATAGGGTTATACAGGTTGAGTCAACCAAGGGGTCAAGTAGGAGCTGAAATCCAGCCTGTGTTCCTCCTGCCAAACTACACTCTGTGGTTTATGCCCAGATGGTATCCCTTTCTAATACTTCTACCCAGAGGGGGAGACTTTTTCTAATTCACACAATAATGCAGTTTATGCTGCCTATGACCCTGCTTATGTACCAACTTAAAGAATAAGAAGTTATCTGTAGAATCAGGTTGGTTTGAAAGTTCCCCCTGCAAATTAGAAGGAAGCCTTATGGTCATAAATTACAATGAGTTGTTTTGTAATCCAAAACTTTGAAAAAAATAGAAAATCATCAGAGATATTAAAAAAAAAAACACCTAAAACACACATAGCTTAAAAAAATAAATTCAGGTGACTGATCAAGAAAAGAAATATGAGTCCACACCAGTGAAAACACAGTAGATGGAAGAACTAATCAGTAACAGATCCTTAGGGCCTGAGATTGGCTAGTATAGATTTTAGAAAAAAAGATACTAAGACACGGAGTGAAACATGGCTAGTGGAACAAAGAATGAGGTTAATAGAGGCAGGCATCAAAAGTCAGAATGTTACATTTATTTGTTAATGACTCCAAAGTCCAAAAATCTAAATAGAAGCAGTGTGCAAGTGTCCACATTAGGCCACTCACCTTTTGTAACCTCTTAGCAATAAGCAGTGTCATGTTAAAAGGAGACTATATTCATCACAAAAGGAAATATTCTGGAAGCAGAAAGTACCTACTTAACACAAATCACGGTCAAATAAGACATGCCAACTGAGCTGAAATTGCATTAAAATGGAGAACCACTAAATGCCCCTTCCCATCTCCCAGCCTGATTCTTCAAGGCAAAACAGTTATTAGCACCCACCCCTTTTTCTAGGCATTGCTACAAAGTGCCAGAGAAGAGACCGCATAATCCCGTATCTTGTTGACCTTGTAATTTGAGCAAATGAACTAGATTTACACATAAAAACTAGGGACTATTACAAAACAGGTATGTAATTAGGCATCCATGTGCCTAGTACCAGTTGTACATAAGGTAGGTATTCCCAGAAGAAAAAAAAGATCAGGGACAGAATGAGAAATTCTGAAAAAGGTGCAATAACCTGAGCACAACTGTCAAGTTGGTCTGCCAGGCCCTCTCCTTTTTTTTTTTTTTCCTGGTGTCTCATTCTTTAAGGTTCCAGGTACGTAGGACCCTCTTGCTGCCTTTTGGCCAATTATACACATCTTGGTGGGATGCAAGCCTGGGCTTCTCAACACTCTGAAGTTACTCTCTACACTCCATATTAAATTTCCATTCTCACCATATAACTGGTCCCATTTTGCATGTTGTAACCTGATGCTAGAGGACATCAGAGGGAAAAAAAAGTCTTATAAAATGAAATTTTATAAAGTCCATAGCCATGAATAATCAAATATACAAATCCTGCCCCAAAATAAACAAACTCCCTTACTTAATAAATGCCATCTAACATAAATCAAAACCAAATTATATTCAGAAGTAAAAAACTCTAGATATTTAAATCACAAACAAGGCAGGGATACCAGCTAACATGTAATGACATACCACTGTATGAGATTTCCTAACCAATGCAATAAAATTTTAAAAGACACAAGTGTTATAAATATTAAATGAAGAGATAAACATTGTCATTTATATATGATTATTGCCTAGATAATTTAAGAACATCAAATAAAAAACTCTAAGAATTTATTAGACTGCATAACAAAGTTTTACATACTGTCTTTAATTTCTGAGTCTTCCATTATGTTTATTTTTTAAAGCTATTTACTACATTTTGTAACAATTCTCTCCCTGCTAATAAAAAATATTGTTAGCATATTGTTTATCAAAGTATGGAGCCTCATATGTAAAACAACTATATGATAGAAAGTTTACAATAGTTTAAATAAACCTCTAGCTATATCTATATCTTGAACTATATTAAAACCTAAGTTCACTGTATCCACTACCCAAGCTCTTAGCAGACAAAGGTTTAAACAAAGAACATTAAACATAAGTTATAGGGGCTTCCGTGGTAGCGCACTGGTTGAGAGTCCACCTGCCGATGCATGGGATGCGGGTTCGTGCCCCGGTCCGGGAAGATCCCACATGCCGCGGAGCGGCTGGGCCCGTGAGCCATGGCCGCTGAGCCTGCGCGTCCGGAGCCTGTGCTCCGCAATGGGAGAGGCCAGAACAGTGAGAGGCCCGTGGACCGCAAAAAAAAAAAAACCAAAAAAAACATAAGTTACAGGCTGTAAACAGTGAGCACCAAGAGTTGGTGGGGGGGAGAAGCCTGCCCCATGGGAAGAGTATTTTATCACTCATATGGTTAAGAATCATAGGTTCATGGTTATACATATTTTTTACTTTTAATTTTGAAGTAATTATAGATTCACAGGAAGTTAACAGAAAATAATAATAAATTAAACGTGCATGGACGTCCTGTATACCTTTCACCAAGTTTCCTCCATGGTAACTTCTTGCATAATTGGAATAAAATATTAAAACCAGGAAATGGACATTGATACAATCTACAGTTTTATGTACACTCAGTTTGTGTGTGGGTGTGTGTAGTTCTTTGTAATTTTATCACCTGTGTAGATTCACATAACCTGCACCACAATCAAGACACAGAACGGCTCCATCACCACAAGGATCTCTGTGTGATCCCTTTATAGCCACACCCACCCCCTCCTATCACTAACTCACCTGGCATCTATTAATCTGTTCTCTGTGTTTTCTGATTGGGTTTATCATTGCTTATAAGTTCTCTAAAGAAGATGCATACCTTATTTATTGCCTGCTGCAGGCTTACCATGCACCACTGGGCTGCGATACCACTCAGAGAAACCTGGCATCTCATCTCACGTGACTAAATCCCAGACACTTGTCTTGGCCGGCGTGCCTCTGCATCATCTGGCCCTGGGCCCAGACTCACCTCCTGCCTCTCTCCCCTGATTCACACTCCTCTGTGTTTGAGGATCTTTGCTACATCAGGGAACATTCCAAGTACATGGCTACCATAGAGCTTTGCACTTTTTTCTTCTGCCTGGAACACTTTTTCATGAGAGCTAGTCTCACTCCTTTTTTTTTTTTTTTTTTTAACATCTTTATTGGGGTATAACTGTTTTATAATAGCGTGTTAGTTTCTCCTTTACAACAAAGTGAATCAGTTATACATATACACATGTTCCCATATCTCTTCCCTC
>NC_041215.1:44577739-44583454 GCF_002837175.3 Physeter macrocephalus | reverse complement strand
AGATTGCTTTTGCTATTTGGGGTCTTTTGTGTTTCCATACAAATTGTGAAATTTTTTGTTCTAGTTCTGTGAAAAATGCTAGTGGTAGTTTGATAGGGATTGCATTGAATCTGTAGATTGCTTTGGGTAGTAGAGTCATTTTCACAATGTTGATTCTTCCAATCCAAGAACATGGTATATTTCTCCACCTATTTGTATCATCTTTAATTTCTTTCATCAGTGTCTTATAGTTTTCTGCATACAAGTCTTTTGTCTCCTTAGGTAGGTTTATTCCTAGATATTTTATTCTTTTTGTTGCAATGGTAAATGGGAGTGTTTTCTTAATTTCACTCTCAGATCTCACTCCCTTCTTTTACTTAAGTCTCTACTCAAATATCACCTCTTGAGAAAGAATTTTTCTGACATCCCTATTTAAAGAAATATATAGTCTTACCCATGTATTCATCATTTTCTTTTTTCTTAGTCTGCTTTATTTTTCTTCATAGCATCTTTCACCCTCTGATATGTATTTTTTTGCCAAATTATCCATTATCTCTCTCTTCCCATCAGAACATAAATATCACAAAAAGGACTTTGACTACTTTGTTTACAGCTATATTCCAAGTACCTAAAACAGTTCCTACATATAGTGGATAATTAATAAATATTTGTTGAATAAATAAATTCTCTCTAATGATCACGGAGATGAACTTTAAATGGCAAGACCGCAATTCTCTCTTATCCAGTTGGCAAAAATTAAAAACAAATGAAAACATTTAGTACTGGCAAGAATATGAAGAAACTGGCATGCTTGGACATTGTTAATGAATTTAAAATGGCACAACAGTTTTAGAAGGAATTTTGGCAGGATTTATCAAATTTGAAATCCCCAAATCCAACAACTCCTCCTCTAGGAATCTTATTAAAATATTGACATTTCACTTTTCAACAAAGCTAGATGTATGGCTAGATGTTTTTCTAAACACTATTTGTTATCACAAGAAAAGGCTTAAATGCCCTCCTGATGGAAAACGGTTAAATTAACTAAGATTGCACCATGAATATTATGCAATTGTTACTATGAGGGATCTCTATATATTTATTATCACGGCAAAATCAAGTGACAAAAGGCAAGTTGTAGAGAATTATGCCAGGTATAATTCTTTTATGTGATAAGGAAAAAATAGATCTGAATGCACATTTATATATACCTGTGTTTGTGTGTGTTTGTGTGTGTTTTTGTGTGTGTGTTCTATACATACAAAATTAGACCAGGAAGTATTTGTGCCAGTTCATTTACAATAACCATCACTGAGATTACTGGAGCAGGCTTGAGGGAAATGTTTTAACTTTTTGTGCTATATATTTCCTATACACATTTTTATATTAATGCATTTATTTTATAAATAAAATCTGATGAGAACAAGTAAAAATTAAATGGAATGTCATCTCATTAAGCTACTTCAGATTAAAGTACACTTGACAAATAATGTCCTATGGTATTTGGCACAATGTGTTAGCCTTTCAATGAAGAGACTTTAAACAAGTCTCTTCATTATGAAGAGACTTATGAACATAGTTCATAAGCCAAAGGAATAAATTGCTAATGGCAGAATTTCAGCAAGAATATTTCTACCATGGAGGGCTTCCTAGAGCATCCCCCAAGGGATCATGAAGGCAAATGCAATATCTGCATCAATCAAAGGATAGTAGGGAGGAATGTCTAACTCTCCTTTTATTCACCACCCAAAATCATGGCTTATTGGCTGGCAAACTACTCCAGGGCTTGGCATGGAGCATTCAGGATTCCATAACTGGAATGTAAATGCCTGCAAATAGATAGTTCCTTAACCTTCTTAATACTAGGTGTCTACTGTGATTGGGCCATCTCCTGGCTCTGCTGGTGGTCCCATTGCAGCACTGTTCCGTGGGTGGATTCATCTTTGTATCACACAGGTTCAATACTATATCCAAATTGCCTCAAAAATGTGTTCCCTTGGATCTAGAATAGCAGATCCTCTCATTACTTAGCTTTTCCAACATAAAAATTAGCAGAATTTCTCAGATGATCTGCTAGGAGACTAACTGCAGTCTAGTTAACATTGTTTGAAAATAATTCTACACACATACCCTCCCCTCAAACAGCAACATGTCCATACGGTGGGCGCTGAATATTAACACAGTGGTTGACTCTCCATGAATAATTATAGGGTATGCTTCAAGCTGAAAATGAAAGGAAAGAAAGAAAAAGAACAATATAAAGCTGTAAAGTGGAATAGATGGAGGACAGAAGGTTGAATAGGATAGAAAAAAACAGCAGTGGAAGATATGCTCAGTAATACACAGGAGTAAATACCTCAGAAGAGTTTAAAATAATACAGTAATACCACCGTACAGAATGAACTAGAATTATAACAAGATGAGGTAAATAGGGTATGGTAAGTAACACCATAACTTTCTAGGTTAGAGCATTCAACTAGAGAATCATACACAATTATCTCCAAAAAACCCCTAATTTTATATTAAAAAGGAGGTAGGAAAATAATTCAAATTTGTAAAACTGACAGAATATAGTGGTTTCACATGCATTTTCTCACTAAATGTCACAGCTATGCTCACCTGGTGGAAATCAATGAATCTAAACATATGGCATGTAGCTCAGGAGAGGCACAAAAAAGAGATGAAGGAAGAAAAGTAACCTTTGGAGAGGATGGGGAACCTAGCCAGTCTGCTAAAGGACATGGACATTGTTATTCTAGACAGAAAATCCATCACAACCCTTCCCCAACTGGTAAAAGATTGCAACTTACAAAAGAAGATGTACAATGAGAACGTGAAAAATCAGTCAACACCATTAGTCACCAGGAAATGCAAATTAAAACCGGAGGGAGATACCCACCCACCAAAACAGTCAAAAGTAAAAAGACTGAAAACATCAAATGTTGGTAAAGATATAAAGCAATCAGAACCTCGTATTTACACACAGCTGAAAGGTGTGTAAAATAGTATAATCTATTTGGAAAAAAAAAAAAAAAAAACGATTTGGAGAGGTTTTTTTAAAATAAAATTATACCTACCCTATAGCCCAGCAAGTCCACCCCTGGGTATTTACCCAAGAAAAATGAAAGAATTTGTTCACAAAAAAGCCTTGTACAAGAATCTTTATGGTGGCTTTATAAACAATTGTGAAAAACTATCCTGAGGTCAATCAACAGGAGAATGGATAAACTGTGCTATATTCATTCAATGGAATATTACTCTGCAGTATGAGGATAACATGGATGAAATTCAGAAATATCATGAGGAGTGAACAACAACACAAAAAGGTACATGATATATGATCCCATTTATATAAAAGCCTAGCACTGTATAAACTGAATGCAAGTTATAGACAGATGAATGGTTGCTTCTGGAGGTGGTTGGGCTTGGAAGTGAAACGGGACTGACTGGTATGAACTAAAATGCCACCTTCCGTATCAGTAAACAAAGGATGCTGCAGCCATCAAGCCACCACATTACAGCCGGCCCAACGGTGAGCCCTGAGGGAACTCAGGATAGAAACAGGAGGCCCCCCATCTAGCAGTCAACTGCTGCAGCCACCCCTATGGTGCACCCTGAGGAGACTCAGGATGAGAAGGTACAGGATACTGACTCCATACAGCTAAGGTGCACACCAAAGGAATGAGTTCAGTGAGCCCGGACTCTTGTATCTTCTCATACTTGGAAAAGTGATAAATTCCTTAACTTGAGATATCTGGTTTTCTTTTATTAACAGTAATCTTTTGATGTTCTGACTACCTAGTCTTTTGTTGCAAAAACTCCTACATATCCTGGCTTGCCTCTTCGGAACAGTTTCTCAGTGTTATCTGAGATGCTGTGACCCGGGTTTGAAGTCCTCAGAATGTCTGTGGAATAAAACATAACTCTCAACTTTTAGGTTGTGCTTTTTTTTTTTTTTTTTTTTTCAGTTGACACTGGGAAGGGGCAGAAGGGAACTTTCTGGGGTAATGGAAATGCTGGTACCTAGAGATGCATTCATTAAAACATACACTTATGACCTGAACACTTTACTGTATGTAAAATGTATGCATGGAAAATAAAACAATTAAAAATCACAGAGGTATATTAAGGTAAAATGAGAATTTTAACTGTGCGAATATTTTATGAAAATCTCATTCAACCAGAAGCAGAACTTCTAGAAAAATCTATCGACCGTACATTCATAGTGGAAGTTGTAAAGAAAGTAGGGAAAGGAGCTGCTATCCCAGAACAAAGTCTGACAAATGAGAGGTTATCTTTGGCAGTGTAGACATGACAAGAGCACTGGCAGAAAGTAATCTGAATGGGATTAACTGAGATTCTGTCCCCTACAGTCCTATTTAGTGGCAGTATATAGACACTATTTTTCTAACCCTCAAACTTTTGATTGGCTAAATATAGTACGGTTAACATAAAAAGAAGTGAGTTGTCCTAAAGAAGGAGAAGGAGGAAGAGGAGGAGAAGGAGGGTATGAGTTTAAAGAAGAAAAAAGATAAAGAAGCCACCAGAGAATAAGAATTTGGAGGACAAAATTGAGGCAGAACACTGTGCCTAATGGCCCAATGAGAAATGCTACTGCATTGAAGAATATGATGTAGGCTATGTCTCTTCATTTTTTTCTTCCTTCAAATCTTCCGGAAAACATCCATTTCTCAATAAATCATTGTTTCATCGGAGCTCTATTTGGAGACTGCGTTCAGAGACTGAGCCTTGTTCCGAGACGGAGATGGGTCAATTGGGAACCAGCCATGGATGGTCCTGCTGCACCCTGGTTTCCCTTCAAGTTCCTTAAGAGTTGGTGACAGATGCAGGAGCTGAGCTAGACTTGCACCCAGGATTCAGAAATGAAAGTTCCAAAAGCCGTGGGCTAAATCTCATAAGATGGAATACATTTTATGGTGTAGGCTCACCCTGAAAGGAATTCTGACCCCCCCAAATTACAAGAACACCATAGAGGATTTGACAGAATAAAGCTCCAAGGGGGCTTGTGGGGCTGCATGGGAACTCTCCGATGAGCACACATTGTAAAGGCTTGTGCAAATTTAAAAACAAGGAAACACAGCTAAAACCATAGGTTAGTGACTTTAGCATGGCATTATAATAATGTTAAAAGGGCTAAAGCTTGGAATAAATTGGGCCTGTAAAAATGCTAAAGAATGCAAAAGAGGGCAAGGGGCCCTTTAAAGTTTTATGGTAAAAAAAAAAAAAAAAAAAATGACCGGATGACTTTTCAGCTTGGCAAATAGAATAATGAGACATAAGGGGAAGAATAGCAATGATAGTTTAACAGTTAACATTTACTTTTCTCAGCGCCAGGTACTGAGCTAATAAGCATTTTATGTTTACTGTTTTATACGATGCTTATAACAGCCCTGTGTAACCAGAGCTATTATTAACTGGTCTTATTTTAGGCTTGGAGAAAACAAGCTCCTAGAGGGTAATAAGTGACTTTGTCTAGGTCACACAGTTTGCAGGGGACATGGACTGAGTCTGAACACAACATTCTGAGTCCAGAGCCTGCCCTTTTAGGCACCATGCAGTAGTGCACCTTTCAAATTAGCACTGTTGCTGTAATTACTGAAATCCTTGCCTCCAGGTGAAAAAGGTAGCAACATCTTGGTTAAGAAGGGATCAAGGGCTTCCCTGGTGGCGCAGTGGTTGAGAGTCCGCCTGCCGATGCAGGGGACACGGGTTCGT
>NC_041215.1:44567776-44577696 GCF_002837175.3 Physeter macrocephalus | reverse complement strand
TCCGGAGCCTGTGCTCCACAACGGGAGAGGCCACAACAGTGAGAGGCCCGTGTACCGCCAAAAAAAAAAAAAAAAAAAAAAAAGAAGGGATCAAAAATCTAAAGTAGACAAAGAGATTCTGTAGCTTCTCAAAATAAAATGAACCTCCTGCTCCAGGTAAATTACAGCCCGGAATAGATGGAACTTACATAACCAGTGCCTCAACCGCTGCTGAGATGGGAGAGAAGGGCCCGCACGTTTGCAGTTTCCCTTTGGTTTGCAAACCAAATCATTCAAGTCCTCACCCCACACAGCTGTGGAAGGCCTGGCCCCGGGAATGGGGCTGAGGATTCCCCCAGAGTGCAAGATCGCTTCCTGGGGCAGACCCCATTTCCCCTTTGGACCGCTGGGCCAGTTGACCCAGGTGCCTCTGTGGCCTTGGCTCCACCACTGCAGGTGGAGGTCCAAAATCCCCCCTACTTCCCCAGCAACCTTAATCCCCACAGGCACGGTCAACAGGCAGCCTCTGTCACTAACCTGTAAGTTAATCAACACCACCAATGCTTAAGGATACCACAGGGAAACTACATCCATCCATAAAAAGCAATTTGGGGCTTCCCTGGTGGCGCCATGGTTGAGAGTCCGCCTGCCGATGCAGGGGACAAGGGTTCGAGCCCTGGTCTGGGAAGATCCCACATGCCGCGGGGCGGCTGGGCCCGTGAGCCACAACTACTGAGCCTGCGCGTCCGGAGCCTGTGCTCCGCAACAAGAGAGGCCGCAATAGTGAGAGGCCTGCGCGCTGCGATGAAGAGCGGCCCCCGCTGGCCGCAACTAGAGAAAGCCCTCGCACAGAAACGAAGACCCAACACTGCCAAAAGTAAATAAATAAATAATAAAATAAAATAAAATAAAAAAAAGCAATTTGCACCTCAGTGTCAGAGTTTAGGGGCCACACCCCATCACAGAGAACCATCTTGCCTGGCCTTTCCTTCCCAAATGCCAGGCCCATTCCTTGAGGACATGCTTCCCTCAGAGGGTCCCCTGCCCTGGAGCAGTGGTTAAGAACACAAGCTCCAGAGTCAGACTCTAGATCAAATCCTGGCCCTGCCATTGTGACTTTAGGCTAGTTACTTCCAGCGTAGAGCCTTCTTTCTTATGGGTATAATGGGGAATAATAATGACTCATCTAAAGCATTTATATAGCACTTACGTCTCATAGCAGTGTCATGTACAAAGCAAGCATCAACAAATACTAGTTATTTGTATTATTCCCAGGTTCTGAGATATCCGACTCTCTATACCTTGAGCTGTACGATCCAATATGGTACCCAGAAGCCACATAGCCACGTGTAGTTAATGAGCACTTGAAATGTGGCTAATCCAAGAGATGTGCTCTAAGTACAAAATACATACAACATTTAATACAAAAAATAATTTAATAATAATTAATTTAATAATAATTTTAAAATATCTCAGTTATTGTTACACTGATTGCATGTTGAAATAATAATGTTTTAGATATGTTAGGCTAGATAAAGTATAATACTAAAATTAATTTCACCTATTTCTTTTGACTTTTTTTCTTTTTGAATTCTTTAATGTGACTCCTAGAAAAATTACTGTGTGACTCATATTTGTGACTCACATTAGATTTCTACTGGATAGTGCTGTTCTAAGTGTGGCCCATGGAGCAAAAGCATAGGCATCTCCTGGGAGCTTAGAAACGCAGGATCCCAATCCCAGCCCAGACCTACTGACTCATGATCTGTGTTTTAAAAGATCGCCAGGTAATTTGCATGTTCATTAACATCTGAGAAGCACTTATTCCAGAGGGAAAACAAGTTAGCCTTCTATATAGTCTGCATGGCAGGGAGGGGAATCCCTTTTTACTCTGTTAGAGAAAGAAACTGGGGCCCCATCTGCCCAACTTCTTTTTTCAGACTCCACATAACTAGATGACCCATTAAAATTCCTATACTCCCCACCTTCACCCAGGGAACTCTGTCCCTTTAGGCTGCTTTAAGATAAATTATTAGGGCCTTACTACATAAGAAATTTTAGACATGGAAGTGGAGGGAGAAAACAAACCAATTCTGAACAGGGAAAGAGGGTAGATTTCACAGGGTATTCAGTGTGATAATAATCCCAGGCCAAATTCAAAGGCTTTTTTTTTTTTTTTTTTTTTTTGGCGGTACACGGGCCTCTCACTGTTGTGGCCTCTCCCGTTGCGGAGCACAGGCTCCGGACGCGCAGGCTCAGCGGCCATGGCTCACGGGCCCAGCCGCCCCGCGGCATGTGGGATCCTCCCGGACCGGGGCACGAACCCGTGTCCCCTGCATCGGCAGGCGGACTCTCAACCACTGCGCCACCAGGGAAGCCCCAAAGGCTTATTTTTAAAGAGACAAGTAACCACACAGAAGGGAAATCATACTTCATTATGAAATGATTAGGGTTCATTAAGCATCCTTTATGATGAAAGAATATGAAAATATGACCCTTGAAGATAAAGTTGAAGACAGGAATGTTTGGTATAGAGAGAAAAAATGTAGGGAGTTTAGTGTGGCTAGCTTTAAATTTTGAAGGGTTTTCATATACAAAATAGATCAATTTTAGGTAGCTCCTAAGCACAGAGCTGGGAGAAATGGATGGAAATTAACAAGAAGCAATTCAACATAAGAGAAGTCTATGCAATAATTGGTACTTTATATGGTAATAAATTAGTTATCACTAGCATGCAATCTCAAACTACACTGAGGGACGCTTCAAAAGGAAATCACCGTGTCAGAGAAAGGTCTGCACCAGACAATCATCCAGCCCCTTTCAAACTGTAAACACTATGATTCCACTATCTCAGTTAGTAAAGATAAGAGGAATGGTCACGACCACACTGCTAAGGTTATACTTCGACTTCTAGCCTTCACCTACAAAAAGAGAGAAGGGTTAGACTAGAGCTGAGAGACAGTCACTTAATATTAGGCAGTTAATAAATGTATTGCTACTATGTTACATGAACACAAGTAATAAAGTTTCCTGGTCTATTCCAATACTCTCCAACTAAAAGGAAACATTTCCAAGGACAGATGTGTACATGGCTTCTCTGAAAATGGAGGTGGGTTTGAGGTAGGAGTGGGGAGTCTAGTAATTATGGAGATTATAAATGATGATACAGGGCAACCCTTTGAGCAAGTAGGGTAAGGCTACATATACTGTTAAAATATGTGAAGGAATTAGCCGTGCAACATGTGTCTTTTCAGTGACTGTCTCATCCAGGCCCTTGAAATCAACCTCACCTGACCATATCCACAATTAGTTACGGGCCTCACCCACCCGTCAGTTCCATCCCCCAGCCCCTTGCTCTCTCCTCTATCTCTCCAATGTTACCCCCTCCCAAGGTGGCTCTTACTTGAGTTATGAAGAACCTCCTTTTCTCCCCCCCGCGTCCCCACGGCCTCAACAATCCTCTGGATAAACATCAAAACATATTCCGGTATGTCCTCTAACATCAAATATCAAGTACACTTGAATAAAAATTTCTTTCACGTCCTACATTTTCCCCAAAATGCTCACCCATATTCTCATTTGGAAATGATCATGAGGCACTCAGAAGCAGATCTATTTCATAAGTTCCCCACCCCATGATAAAAATGGTCAACAGATAGGTAAAAAATGCTTGTAATTATAAATGGAATGAGGAAACTGCTGTGGAAAGCTGAGTTTAAAAGTATTATATAATGTTCAAAATAGGACGGGAAGAAAAAGAAAATAAAGCTCCTTTAAGAAGCCTTCTTTCTGACATAAAAAGAAGAACAAAACACATTTACTTGTGACAACAGGGTCTAAATTATACTGTATAAGGTTTCCCCCCCTACTCAGAATAAAAGAGAAAGCCAGAGAAAGTCTTACTAAATTAAGATTCATAGACTGATGCCTGGTATATAGCCACCATGTCTTTTAAGCTTTAAGTCTACCTCGAGCCATTTGGAAACTGAGTACAAAAATAATCATCTTCGTCTTTATAACAGGTTACAGATTTTCAAGGATCTTTGACACAGTATTATCACAATAGAAGTTTTCTGCAGGTTCATAAAGAAAAGCCACGTAGCTTCTATAAGACGTAAGAATAACTAGGAAACAGAAACCCATAAAATCCTAGCTAGAAAACAATTAGAATTAGCAAGTCATTCAAAGCTTTGATGCTAAAGCTGCAAACTCCACACTGAGCCTCGACATCTAAAGTTATCATTGGAACAAGTTCTTATAGGAGCTCTGTAATTCCTGGGGCTGCTTTCCAGACCCTAGAACTTGAATAGTTGCCAAATTTAGCTGGAAAGAAAGTATTAGACTAGTGAGTGTGAAGAAAAAAATCAGTGTAATTTAGTATAGATGGTGCATATTTTGTAAGCACATTAACTTTTAGGCCAGGGTAATAGGGTGAAGAAAGTGGGCAATGAATAGAAGTCTAAGGCACCGGGCTTACCCTTAGGTCTGCAACAAACCAACGCTGAGGATCAGGCAAGTTCAACTACTGCAGGTCTCAATTTGCATATTTAGGATAGAAATATTAAACTGTGTCAATGTTCCCTAACCTTCCTCTTGTATAAGAATCACCTGTTTTATCACTTTAAAAATTTACAAATTTCTAGACCCACACTAGACCCACTTGAAGCAGAATGTCAGGGGAGGAGCTGAGAAACATATACATTTGACAAGTACCATAGGCCATTCATATCACCAAGTTTGTTGATAATTACTGCTTAAATGTTACCTAATTTTCCTCTCAATTAGTTCCAAGATTCCATTTCTTTAACTCTTGCTTCAGATAATAGTTTCTCATAGCCTAAACACATAAATGTGGAAAAGTACTCTTAAATCAACAAATAACTACATAGTTTATTTAAATGAAGTTATAAGTCTTAAAAAATGATAGATGTGGTTTCAAGCTTTATCCGGTCTAAAGAATACGAAATGAGTCTGACCAATTTCATAGTATATCCTAACTAGAAAAAAGAAAATTGCAGGTGTAGAATTTTGGGGAAATGATATACCTGTAGTGTCTCCAATCAATTCTATTTCAGGGAAAGGAGACTATACAGGTAACTAGAAAAAGATAGTTACATATAAACAAATTTTCTTCAGAATGTAACTAATTTTTTTATTTGTATTTCCCACTAGTATTTAATATACCTATGAGGTGAGAATGAATACATTCTATCATCTTTAATTTATAAAAGGATAAATTGAAGCCAGAATTGAGTAACGCATCTGCCTAAGGCTAAGTATCATCATCAGTGGTACAGACAGAATTAGAATTCTATTTACTTCATTCTCAGTTCAGTATTTCTTTCCACATAATTCCATTTATCGAAGTGTAATAACTATTATCTCAATTTCATGTACATCTGAAAATGCCCACAATAAAATCTTTTATTTTTTTGAAGTTTGTTACCTTGAGATTAATAGGTGGCAAGTTGTACGTACAAACCTTTCATTGTCTGGAGTAGAATTTCCAAAATATTAGCTCTACCAACCAACAATTTGGCAGAATCATTTAAAATATCACATCTCAAAAACTTCTGCAGGAGAAGCCAATATGTTACATATTTGTTTCTCTACCCTTAATAAATTCTTCTTAGAGCTTGCTGGATAAAGGTGCACATCAATAGCCCAATACTTTTACAGTTTCTGTTTGATTCAGGGAAATAGAACACATTTCCCAGAAGTCTGGATGCTATAATTTTCAAAACAGAGAGGACATTTTCAAAATAGAAGTATCTCTTGATTGTGTGTGTATTTTTACTGTAATAATTGCCTTTTATGAACTAACACCACAAGATAGGATACTGTAATATGAGGTTGCTTTTAGCCAATCAAAGATTTTGGAGAGCATGGGGCATTCTCTGGTTTCATACAGTGGAGATACTAGGTCTTGATTATAATCGGAAAACCAGCAGATCACTCACTATATACAATTTGTTACATTTTTCGTTGTAAGGGATATATTAACCAATGTGTATGCATGTGTGTTGCTGTTTTGTAGGGAGAGTTTCTCCATGGATCTGTCATATTTCTGCATATCTTGTGATCAGAGATAATGACAGATTTTGTTCCAGACTATTTTTAAAAGTATGTTTATAGAGCGAATAGCCTTGGAAGAGAAGGATAAAGTCACCCTCTAGGGCAAAGGTTGTACAGGTTTGCTTCCAGCCCATTATGAAAGACTGGGGTCTCTAAGGCTCAATGTCTCTCTCCCCTTACACAACTCACTATGCGTGCAGGCATCACAGGCCCCTGTGTGTTGCACTATGGGAACTGGGCCTCCAGAAACCAGTACCAATGATGACATTCTGGCAACTGACATGGCTGTAACAAATGCCCTTTGTCTCTGACCAAGGGGTCTGATGTCTTCTGCCAGTTTCTATGAAAAGGTTGCAGGCAAACATGTTTTCTGGCAAGTAGAATAATATCTGAGACCCTTTACTCTTCTTGAGATGTGTGTGTCAGCTATTCACATTTGAGCTTACAAATAGCTCTTGCTACAATGACTTTGCACATTTTCTTTAGAACTGTTTGTCTTTCAATTCTCTGTTTACATACTAAGAAATCCTGGAGACTCATTTTATGACTGGTCATTTCAATTAAGTAACTGAACAGCCCTGGGGAACATTTTGAAAAAGTCAAAACTTTCGTTATGTTCTTTTTCTTATACCATTCCAAATTTCGCACATCTACTGCTTTTTCTGTGTCAAACTGTTGCAACAGAATGCTTAAGTCATGGTCTGTGGACTTCATCCATTAAACTCAGCTGGGATGCTTTGAATGGGACGTTTACATACCCAACTCCCAATTTCTAGGGAAGTACCAAATCTGTTAGCAGTGGATTCTGAAGGCACTCGTAGAGAACTCACAGATTAGTGCCATGTTCCTGGTGACTGACTAATCTCAAGAAGATATTAACTGACCCGGAGCTTCAGGAGTGACCTTTCCTATACACAACATACCAGATGCAGGGCAGTGAAGTATCTGGCCAGTGCCTGAGTCATGCCCTTCCCAGAGAGAACGGATCACATAATCTTATTAGCGAAAGAAACTTTGCTGTTGGATCATATTCTAATTTCCTCATTCTACAGATGAAGAAGCTGAACTATTTGCATTTTAATAGAAACTTTACAAGACGTACTCCTTTCCTCTTCTGGGTTGCTTGCTTTTTTTTTTTTTGCGCGGTACACGGGCCTCTCACCGTTGTGGCCTCTCCCATTGCGGAGCACAGGCTCCGGACGCGCAGGCTCAGCGGCCATGGCTCACGGGCCCAGCCGCTCCGTGGCATGTGGGATCTTCCCGGACCGGGGCACGAACCTGTGTCCCCTGCATCGGCAGGCGGACTCTCAATCACTGCGCCACCAGGGAAGCCCTGGGTTGCTTGCTTTTTAATCTTGCATTTGAAAAATACTTTTTATACACCTGGAATATAATATTCTTTATATTATACCTACATAATTCATTTTTATGTTTCTCCAAATTGGCTTTGACCTCCTGATAGTCAAGGTTGATTTGTGCATCCCTCCATCTCTAATATTTGATACACTGTGTCACCAACGGCAGGGCCCTGATAAATGTGCGAATACACAAGAAGGCAAAGCTTTCTGAAAAAGAACAAATAACACTTTGTACTTATTGAGTGCTCAGTATACATCAGGTACTGGGCTATGATTTTTTTTCTCCTTTAAATATGGATCGTCTCATTTTCTCCTGACAACTCCATTGTCATCTCCATTTTATTTTATTTTTATTCATGTATTTCTTTTTAGCTGCACCGCACGGCATGTGGGGTCTTGGTTTCCTGACCAGGGATCGAACCCTCACCCCCTGCATAGGAAGCACAGAGTCTTAACCACCAGACCACCAGGGAAGTCTTGTATTATCTCCATCTTACAGAGGAGAAGACTGAAGGCTTAGAGAGGCTATGTGACCTGTCCAACATTATATAGGTAGGAAACAGGGGAGCTGGTGCTCAAACATGGCAATCCCAACTTCAGCACCTAAATTCTTAATTATAAGCTAATTGGACCTCTGTACCCCCTAACATCATACTACATACCCATATATTCACAAGGACCACCCTCTTGTTTAATTTTAGTAAACCCCAAGTATTGGTTTATTTCTCAGTAGAGAAAGGGTTTGAGTAGGCAGAATAATGTCTAAATCTTACTCCCTACTACCTGTGATACATTATGTTGCGTGGCAAAGGGGAATTAAGTTGGTGTCGAATTGAGATTCCTCATCAACTGACTTTGAGATGGAGAGATTATTCTAGATTATCCAGGTGGGACCAAGTGATCACAAGGATCCTTATAAGTGGATGAGGGAGGAATAAAGGTCATAGAAAGACATCTGAAGATGTTGCCAGGTAGCTCTGAAGACAGAGGAAGGAGTCATGAGCCAAGAAATAAGGGGGGCCTCCCGAAGCTGGGAAAAGTGAGGGATGGATTGTCCCTTAGAGTCTCCAGAAGGAACACAGCTCTGCTCACATCTTGATTTTAGCCCAGTGAGACCCATTTCACACTTCCGACCTCCAGAACTGTTAGATAATCAATTCGTGTTGTCTTAAGTCATTAAGTTTATTACAGCATCAATGGGAAATTGATGCTAAATACATCAGGGGTAATTAAATACAGGGGTAATTAATTAATAGAAAAGAGTGCCTGTGGCAGAGACAGCGAGCTGCCCCTCAAAGATCTGTGTTTCTCTTCCAAAGTGTACAGCCATTGCTAGAAAATGGCTGCTTAGCCTGGGGATTCCCCCTTTCCTTTCCTCACTCTTCTTCATTGAAACAGGGACACAATGACTAGTCTCTTAAATGTACTGTGCAAGAGTATCAGCTCTGAATCAAGATGTGTAAGATCTGGGTCCATGATTCTCCTGTTCTTTGCTGCCTAGGTGACTACGTGATGCTAGCCTCTAGCCGCAAGATGGAAACTCAAGCACAGAAAGGTCAACTAACTTGCTCAATGCCACACCATGTGGCTGGAAAAGAATGAGTGGAAGGGAGGGTGTTGAGGCTGGAGAGGTATGCCAGGGCCAGATCGTACATGGCTATGTGAGAGATGTTATGAAGTTTTAATTCAGAGGGAGTCACTGAAGTCATTTTGCATGGGAGCAATAGACTCAGATAAGCTTTCTTGTAAAGTTGCTTCAGCTGGAGTGTGGAAAAGAAAAATAATAATAGCTCATAGTTATTCAGTGCTTATCGTATAAGGCTCTGTTCTAAGTGATGTGTAAGGGCATGTGTTCCTTTAGTCCTCAAGGCACTCTACGAGCTAGGAATGATCATCATCTCCACACAGTTTGTAAGTGACAGAGTGCGAATGTGGACAGAGGTAGTGTGTCTGCAGAGACCATGTGAAATAAGTCAGGAAACTATTACAGTAGTTCAAATGAGAAATAATGCTAGAAGGGAGATAGAAATAAATAGAATAAACAAACAAACAAAAAATCAGTAGAGTTGTAATGAAGCAGGACCCTGCGGGGCTTCCCGGAACAGTCACGTCCCCCTTATCCTCTGCTTTAGCTCCTCTATGGAGTACCTAGATAACGGTATCTGATGCATGTTTCCTGAGTTGCTTTACAGATGCTAAAACCCCACCTAATGGAAGAAATTAACTACTTGATGACCATGAGCACATAGCCCCCAGACGTACTGGCACCTGAGGATTGATACCTTTAACCCCTGTGTCACTGCCCTGTTACCTCACCATCAACCAATTGGAGAATTATGCACAAGCTGATCACATGCCCTGGGACTCCCCTCAGTCACCTTGTCTTTAAAAATGCTTTGCTGGGGCTTCCCTGGTGTCGCAGTGGTTGAGAGTCTGACTGCCGATGCAGGGGACGCGGGTTCGTGCCCCGGTCCGGGAAGATCCCACATGCCGCGGAGCGGCTGGGCC
>NC_041215.1:44559946-44567534 GCF_002837175.3 Physeter macrocephalus | reverse complement strand
GGGAGAGGCCACAACAGTGAGAGGCCCGAGTACCGCAAAAAAAAAAAAAAAAAAAAAAAAAAAAAAATGCTTTGCTGAAAGCCATAGAGAGTTCACACGTTTTGAGCGCTAGCTGTCCCAGATACCCTGTACAGCGCCTTACAATAAATGCTGCACTTTCCTTCACCACAACCCAGCATCAGTAGATTGGCTTTACCGCATGTGGGCGAGCAGATCCAAGTTTTGGTTCGATAACAGAACTAACAAAATTTGGTGACAGACTGAGTGTGGGCAAAGAGGTGAATGATAGTGAAATGCCAAGGATATTGCCCAGGTTTTTAGCATGAACATTTGGCAGCAGGAGAGACAATATCCTGAAGTTTGGAACCCTGGGAAGGAATCTGATATGGGGTGGGGCAGGACAATGAAAAGTACAATGTGGGAACACTGCATTTAAAATGCTATAGCTTATTCAAAAAGAAATATCTGGGTTCAGTACTGAGCTTCAAGCCTAAAAGAATTGGGACAACTCAGGTACATTTCATCAACAGTTTTAAATAAAATCAAAGTCTTAGAAAAGCAGACCTTGAAAGAATAAAATGAACTACAATTATATTCCACATGGAGACACAGAGAATCTTAAAATTAGAAGGGGTATCACAATTCAGCTGCTTTTTCAGCTTTTCTCTTGACATGGAAGTTTTTTTTTTTAAAGCAAAATGTCTTTTATTTATTTATCTATCTATTTATTTTTTTATGGCTGTGTTGGGTCTTCATTGCTGCGCACAGGCTCTCTCTAGTTGAGGCGAGTGGGGGCTACTCTTTGTTGCGGTGCACAGGCTTCTCATTGCACTGGCTTCTCTTGTTGCGGAGCACGGACTCCAGGTGCACGGGCTTCAGTAGTTGTTGCTTCAGGGCTCAGTAGTTGTGGTGCCTGGGCTTAGTTGCTCCGCGGCATGTAGGATCTTCCCAGACCAGGGATCGAATCCGTGTCCCCTGCATTGGCAGGCAAATTCTTAACTACTGCTCCACCAGGGAAGTTTCTTGACATGGAAATTGATTCTTCTCTCCATTATTGAGAAAATGGCCAGAAGACACAAGGAGTAATTTAACCATTCTTAAACACACAGAGATCTTACTAAGTGACTCTTCCCTCTTGAGGACAGAACCTGGTGTGAAGTTCAAACTAGAGCACGGAAAAACGCTAATGACTAAAATAAATTGGTGAGAAAGTTGTGAAACTTTCCTGCAGGAAGAGCTGGACAATACGTGGATATTTCTTCTATGTCCTACTTGCATTCACATATTCAACAGGGCTGGAGAAATAGATTTGGAAGGGATAACTTTGTTTCAGAAATTGCGCTGTCAAGAGGAACCTCATTACCTCTTGGCCTGGTGTTCAAGAAAAATCTAATCCAGCTGACAAAATGAAGTTTAGTGAGACACCCAACTAGAGATTGTAAATGTACTAGTCTCAGCAGTTTTTTTCCAAATGTAATCTTCGACTCTGAAAAGAACTTAACTGTTCATTAATGAAGTGCAGGTGTATGTGCACAATCGCAAAGAAAAGAAGAGCTGTTCCAATGTGAAAAGAAACGCCTGAAACTGAATGGTAAGAGTAGATGCAGGGGTTTGTATTCATTTGTTCAAGAAATACCTACTGAGCTCTTTCTCCTTTTGCTGGACGATGTACTGACTGCTGTGAAGTCGACCACAGGTACTGAAAATGTTGTTGTTCTCAAGATTTATGCCAGATGAAAAGAAGAGGGAAAGGATGAGGAACAGGAAGAAATGAAAAAAAAAAATTGGATGATACATAAAAGAAGAGGAAGGAAAATGAGGTTGAGAGAGGAAAAAAGAGAAGGAAAATGAAAGAGAAAAAGAAGAGCTTTTACAGCTGCCACCATCCTTCAGGCTCATACTATGTCTCATCTAGATTATTATACTAAATCCTTAAAAATAGCATCTCTCATTCTTTCTTTCAATACATACTCACTGAGTTTTGTTGTCTCTGAGTCCTCTAGAAAGTAGAGCTTATGATGAGAATTAAGGTGTTAATATTTTATCTAGGAATTCCCTGGCAGTCCAGTGGATAGGACTAGGTACTTCCACTGCAGGGTGCATGGGTTCAATCCCTGGTTGGGGAACTAAGACACCACATGCCACAGCCAAAAATAAAACCACTTTCTTTGCAAGTTGCAAGGCAAGGAGGCGGTGACAGGGGAAAAAACACCAGGAGTAAAGCAAGGAAAATATGAAGCAATAGTATGCAATGTGTTTTGCTGGCTACCATTTTATTGGGTTGGCCAAAAAGTTCATTTGGGTTTTTCCATAAGATGGTACGAAAAACCTGAACGAACTTTTTGGCCAACCCAATACAATAAAACACAAACGTATATAGGCCAGATTTGTGTATTTGGAAAACTGGATTTCTCTGGAAGAATTAAAAAGAAGATATTGGAATAATATACAGGTGCACTGGGAATAGCTTGGCTCCCTCCTAAATCACGTTTCCCTTGAGTGACGTTTCACTCCTCAAGGAGCTAAGTCTCCTACCCTTTCAGGTTGTATCTCCCAGGTTGAACTGCTGGCCCCTCAGCTTCTACTCAAGAAGCCAGATCCCAGGCACTACAATGTGCTGTTTTATCCAAGTCTGAAAATGGACTGAGAACCACGTCCTTGTAGAGCATTGGCCAAGAGAAAGAAAGACAAAGGTGGTAAAAGAAACATGAGAAGGGGCAAAGCTTGAATTCGGTTCAAGCATCTTTTATTTACCAGATATTGTGTTAAATGCTGGGAAAATAACAGTGAACAACACAGATGAGGTCCCCAACGTCACAGACCTTGCACGGTAGCCTGGTTAACAGCGCACACAAGCAGTGCAATTACAATGCAGTGAAATAATGTGACTGGGGAGCAGAAAGCCTATGTCATCTCAAAGGATTCCCAGAGGAAACAATTTCTAAGAAGTAGAGGTTATCCAGGTGATAGCTCAGAGCTAGGGAGAAGTTCATGAGGGTGAAGGGGAATGAGGGAAACCTTAGGATCATGGTCAGTGGTCAGACAGAGACTAGCTCCAAAGGTCTAGAATGTTAAAAAAAAAAAAAGTTTAGTATTGTTGGAGCTCAGAGTGTTGCACAGGGATAGAGAGGGTAATACTTTAATTTCTAGCATCTCACGACCATTATAAGGCCAAAGACCACAGCCTAGAATTCTGTCTCTACCCTAAATCCATGGCCCTTACCTTCATCCACTCCATATCCATGTCCAACTTGATTACTGGTTTTACTCTAAATATGTTCTATTACTTTCCACTTCTGTGTCTTTACTCACACAGTTTGCTTCACCTGGGATTCTGTCCCTGTCATAGGAACCCATGTCTAAAGCATGCCCTTCTGCTAAGGCCCATGTAAAAGCTTTCTGCTTAACAAACATACCCTATCATCCTCATATCTCACTGGTTTAGCCTCCCCTTCCCTAAAATTCCTTTTTTCTCTTAAGGCACTTATTTCTGTAGTTACTTGTTTGTCTCATCTCCTCTCCTAGACTGTTAAAGATCAAAAACTGATAGACATAAATAATTTGAAATCATTGGTGGTTTCCATGATCTCTTTTCTCTGGGGAACAACAAAGGGGGCAATATTTAACTCTAAAAATTATTCAAAAATCAACTACCTAGTGTACTGAGCCAAGACCACTGGGTAAAGCCACAGTTTCAGTCCAAGCTGGCCAAGTGACTGTCTCTGTATTCTCTCCTTTACCTTCCTCCTCAATCTTTCTGCAAGTGATGGACCATTTCCATCACTTCATGATCCTCGTATCTTCTATTTAATATGATTTCATTCCAGGGCCTCTGTACCACCTGGCCTTGGCATGGAATGCTGATCTCCACATAGAACATCATTTTGGTTTTGTCAACAGTTAAACAATTTCTTCCTCTGTGTTACCCAAAAATGCAAAAAAAAAAAAAAAAAATTAACAAAACTCAGTATTTCACTCTCACTTGAAGAGCTTTCCATTTTGAATTCCATAGCATTAAAAATTTGCCCTTTACATGATAGATGCTGGCACTTGGAAATATAAAGAAGGACACCAGCATGTCTTTCAAGGGCTTTACAGCTTAATGAGTAACAAAGACAATAAGAATGGCCAGATATCAGGCAAAAAGTGATGTGCTGTTACAGGAGTATGGTCTTACCGCAATTTTAGGATTAGAAAAGCTAACCTATTACTGGTAAAACCACTGGAAAAATCCAAACTCACATCTAGTTCTAGGTTCTTGACAATCTCCCTCCGCTGTGATGCCACATACTCTGGTTTCAGTAGTATACTGTACTGAATTATCAGTTCAGTTGTGCTAATTCTGAATAAATATATAACATATTAAACAAAAAAGAACATGTGTTCTTCCTTTTTAGGAGATCAAATTAAGCAGGACTCACATGTTGTAAAAAAGGCCCATTTTTCCACAAGCTTATTCTTCCCCCCAAGGAGTAACTTCTACTCAATGGTAGACTTTCTCCTCAAATATCCTGCCTCTATCATTTGTCAACAGAAGCTCTCTCCCGCTCTTATTTCAATCATGTGAATTAAACCCTGAGATAAATTTAAAAAAAATTTTAATGTCAAGAACAGGCTGATAATCTAATTAATGCTTAAAGTAGGCACTCTTCAATATTTTCACTCTTAAAGTAGGCACTCTTCAATATTTTCACTAAGTACAGTAATTCAGTAAACATTTGCTATATCATACTAAGATAAGTCTGTTACACTTGATTTTAAAAATCACTAAACTGAGATACAAATGCAATAAAACAGAACCACTAGAAACTAATCTCAATTTAGACACCAGGTGACCTAATTCCCTCTAAGTATTTAATGTTCCTTTCCTTTTAAACTTTTTTCAGCTTTCACACTTTTGGAGAGAATATTTGAATTATATTCATATATACTCTATATATTCCTAATAATTGAGTATGTTTCCAAGGTAGAAATATTACAGGCAAATAGTCATCTATCTCTTGGTCTCATGTGAACTGCCATCCAATATCCTGCTATTAATTAGCAAAGATTACTTCATCCAGTTATCTGTGTTTCTCTGTTACTATAAAACAAGAGAAAATGCTGTAACCCCATTGAAGCAGTCTCATTTCTCCTCTAAGGGTTGATGTTAAGGGAATTTCTAAGCATATTATTTTCCTGACACTTTATTCTCACACCCAAATGAGCTTATTGACTTTTAAACCAATTTCTAAAGATAGGTAAAGGACATTTCTAGACCCTCAAATCATGGTGGAATACCTCCTTCAATCGCCCCTTAAGAAATCTGTTCATCTGTTCATAAGGTAAATTAGTTTATTTCATATCTCAAAAAGTTCTTGTATAAGTTTTTGCAAAATAAGTTTGCAAATAGGACATGACCATTCACGAGAATTCTCTTAGCACACTGACATTTGTACTTTTTAATCCTTTACCCCTATATTGCCCCTCCCCCTTACTCTCTCCCCACTGTTAAACACTAGTTTGTTCTCTACATCTGTGAGTCTGTTTATGTTTTGTTATACTCATCCATTTGTTTTATAGTTTAGATTCCACATATAACATCAGGCAGTATTTGTCTTTCTCTGTCTGACTTATTTCACTAAGCATAATACCCTCCAAATCCATCCGTGTTGTTGCAAATGGAAGAATTTTGTTCTTTTTTATGGCTGAGTAGTATTCCATTGTATATATGTATATACCACATCTTCTTTATCCACTCATGTAATTGATGGACGTTTTGGATGCTTCCATACATTGACTATTATAAATAATGCATTATGAACATTGGAGCGCATGTATGTTTTCGAATTAGTGTTTTTGTTTTCTTCAGATATATACCCAGGAGTGAAATTGCTGGATCATATGGTAGTTCTATTTTTATTTTTTTGAGAAACCTCAATACTGTTTTCCACGGAGGTTGCACCAATTTACATTCCCACCAAGAGTGTACGAGGGTCCCCTTTTCTCTACATCCTAGTCAATATTTGTTATTTGTGGTCTTTTTGACTATGTTCATTCTGACAGGTATGAGGTGATATCTCATTGTGGTTTTGATTTGCATTTCTCTGATGATTAATGATGTTGAGCATATTTCCATGTGCCTGTTGGCCATCTGTATGTCTTCTTTGAAAAATGTCTATTCAGATCTTCTGCCTTTTCAACTGGGTTGTTTGTTTTTTTGATACTGTGTTGTATGAGCTGTTTGTATATTTTGGGTATTAACCCCTTACTGGTCACATCACTTGCAGATATTTTCTCCCATTCAGTACACTGTCTTTTTGTTTCATCGATGGTTTCCTTTGCTGTGCAAAAGCTTTTAAGTTTAATTAGATCCTGTTTGTTTATTTTTGCTTTTTTAATTTTTTGCCTTAGAAGACAGAACCCCCAAAAAATATTGCTATGATTTATGTCAAAGAGTGTTCTGCCTATATTTTCTTCTAAGAGTTTTATGGTTTCCAGTCTTACATTTAGGTCTTTAATCCCTTTTGAGTTTATTTTTGAATATGGTGTTAGAGAATGTTCTAATTTCATTCTTTTATATGTAGCTGTCCAGTTTTCCCAGCACAACTTATTGAAGATATTGACCTTTCTCCAATGTATATTCTTGCCTCCTTTGTCGTAGATTAATTTACCATAAGTGTGTGGGTTTACTTCTGGGCTCTCAATTCTGTTCCATTGATCTATGTGTCTGTGTCTGTGCCAATACTACGTTTTGATGACTGTAACTTTGTAGTCTGAATTCAGGGAGTGTGATATCTCCAGTTCTGTTCTTCTTTCTTAAGATTATTTGGCTATTCTTTTGTGTTTCCATATAAATTTTTAAATTATTTGTTCTACCTCTGTGAAAAATGCCACTAGTATTTTAATAGGGATTGCACTGAATGTGTAGATTGCCTTGAGCAGTATGGTCACTTTAAAAATATTAATTCTTCCAATCCATGAGTACAGAGCATCTTTCCATATGTTTGTGTTGTCTTCAGTTTCTTTCATTAGTGTCGTATAATTTTGCAAGTACAGTTCTTTTACCTCCTTAGTTAGGTTTATTCCTAGGTATTTTATTATTTTTTATGTGATCGTAAATGGGGTTATTTGGTTAATTTCTCTTTCCAATAGTTTGTTGTTAGGGTATAGAAATGCAACAGATTTCTGTATATTAGTTTTGAATACTACAAATTTACTGAATTCATTGATGAACTCCAGAGACTTTTTTTAAGTTATCCTTAGGATTTTCTATGTATAATATCACATCAACTGCAAACAGTTATAGGTTTACTTCGTCCTTTCCAATTTGGATTCCTTTTATTTCTTTTTCTTGTCTGATTGCTGTGGCTAGGACTTCAAATATTATGTTGAATAAAATTGTTGAGGGCTTCCCTGGTGGTGCAGTGGTTGAGAGTCCGCCTGCCGATGCAGGGGACATGGGTTCATGTCCCTGTCCGGGAAGATCCCACATGCCACAGAGTGGCTAGGCCCATAAGCCACGGCCGCTGAGCCTGCGCGTCCGGAGCCTGTGCTCCGCAATGGGAGAGGCCACAACAGTGAGATGCCTGCGTACCGCAAAAAAAAA
>NC_041215.1:44513562-44558541 GCF_002837175.3 Physeter macrocephalus | reverse complement strand
AAAAAAAAAAAAAAAAAGATACACTTTGCTTATTTTTATACCCTATATAAATGGAATCATACAAATGTATGATTTGTATGATTATAATAAATGTATAATAAATGTATACTCTTTGGGCTCCAGCTTCATTTCCTCAACGTCTATCTCTGTAAGATTCATCCACGCCATTAATATAAAGTTACAGTTTATTAATATGAGACTCAGAGATTGTAAACTATCACTTAAATCATATAAATTATTTGAGCAAGAGCACACAGCTGTAGAAAGCAGCAGGGCCGGGAGTCCAGCCCAGGAGTGTCTCATTCCAAAGCCCACAGCTTTTTTTCTGCTTTATCAATGTTTTCCAAAATAACATATGTGAAATAATTTTAAGTGGTACATGGGTAAACAGTAATAATTATGTTATTAATATTTTATTGTATTATTAATATTATTAATATGAATATTTACTGTGCATTTGGAAAAAATAACTAGCTTCTCAAGCCCATAATACAAGTTCCTTTTTATAAATATAGTTCAAAAGCTAGATAGATGCCTATTCTACAATCCAGTACTTCTATGTATATACCCACCAAAAGGTAAGTACAAGTTTTATTCTTAATAGTCAAAATGTAAACAGCCTAAATTTCTATCAACATTAAAATGGATAAATAAGTTGTGGAATGTTCATATAATGGAATGCTACGCACTAATAAAAAAAGAACAAGCTACTACTACATGCAATAACGTGGATGAATCTCTCAGACGCTGTGATGAGCAAAGATGGCAAACACACAAAAACACGCATGCTAAACAATTCCATGTGTATGAGTTCAAAAATAGGCAAAACTGATCTATGGGGATAGATGTCAAAACAGTGGTTACCTGAGGGAGCAATATTCACTGGGAAGGGGCAAGAGGGACCCTTCTAGGGTTGGAAAAGTTTTATATCTTAATATGGGTGGTAGTTATCTGTGTGTCTGTGTGTGTGTATATGTGTGTGTGTAAAAATTCATGGAGCTATACACATAAGATTTGTGCACTTTATCGTTTATTCTAGAAAAAAAGCAATAAAATTTACAACAAATTAATGTATTTCCATTTTTTAAAAGTGAATCTACTTAGTCAAAATTCCTGAATTAAGAGTAGTTCCAGGGCTTCCCTGGTGGCGCAGTGGTTGAGAGTCCGCCTGCCGATGCAGGGGACATGGGTTCATGTCCCTGTCCGGGAAGATCCCACATGCCACAGAGTGGCTAGGCCCATAAGCCACGGCCGCTGAGCCTGCGCGTCCGGAGCCTGTGCTCCGCAATGGGAGAGGCCACAACAGTGAGATGCCTGCGTACCGCAAAAAAAAAAAAAAAAAAAAAAATTGTTGAGAGTGGGCATCTTTGTCTTGTTCCTGATCTTAGATGAAATGCTCTCATACCACTGAGCATGATGTTAGCTGTGGGCTTATCATATATAGCCTTTATTATGTTCCTTCTGTATCTACTTTGTGGAGAATTTTTATCATAAATGGATGCTGAATTTTTTCAAGAGATTTTTCTTCATTTATTAATAATGATTTTTATTCTTTGAGCTATTAATATAGTTTATCATATTAATTGATTTGTGGATATTGAACCACAAATGTGGTTAATGTATTGTTGAATTCGAACGCTAAAATTTTGTTGAGGATATGTGGATCTATGTTCATCAGTATACTGGCCCATAATTTTTTTTTTTTTTTTGTAGTGTCTTTGGTTTTGGTATCAGGGTGATGTTGGTCTCACAGAATGAGTTCAGAAGCATTACTTCCTTCTGAATTTTTTAGAGTATTTTGAGAAGGATGAGTGTTAACTCTTCTCTAAGTGTTTGGCAGAATATACCTGTGAAGCCATCTGGTCCTGGACTTTTGTTTGTAGGGATTTTTTTAAATTACTGATTCAATTTCATTACTGGTAATTGATCTGTTCATATTTTCTATTTCTTCCTGGTTCAGTCTTGGGGGACTATACATTTCTAGGGATTTGTCCACTTCTTCTAGGTTGTCTATTTGATTGACATAGCTGTTCAGAGTAATCACTTTTGATCTTTTGTATTCCTGGGGTGTCAGTTTCATTTTTTCCTTTTTCCTTTTTGATTTATTGATTTGGGTCATCTCCTTTTTTGTCTTGATGAAGCTGGATAAGGGTTTATCAATTTTGTTTATCTTTTCAAAGAACCAGTTCTTAGTTTCATTTATCTTTATATTGGTTTTTTTTTTAGTCTCTATTTCATTTATTTCTGTTCTGATATTTATAATTTCTTTCCTGCTACTAACTTTGGGTTTTGTTTTTCCTTCTTTTTCTAGTTCTTTTAGGTATAAGGTTAGGTTGTTCATTTGAGATTTTATTTCCCAAGGTAGGCTTGTATTGCCACAAACTTCCCTCTAAGACCTGCTTTTGCTGTGTCCCACAGATTTCGGGTCATTGGGCTTTTGTTTGTTTTCATTTGTTTCCAGGTACTTTTTATTTCTTCTTTGATTTCTTCAGTGGCTGTTTAGTAGCATATTGTTTAGCTTCCATGTGTTTATGTTTTTTGAATTTTTTTTCTTGTAGGTGATTTATAGAGTCATAGCTTTGCAGTCAGAAAAGATGCTTGATATGCTTTCAGTGTTTTTTAATTTAATGAGACTTGTTTTATGGTCTAGCATGTGATCTATCCTGGAAAGTGCTCCATGTGCACTTGAGAAGAATGTTTATTCTGCTGCTTTTGGACTGCATGCTGTATATATCTATTAATAACTATTAAGTCCATTGGTCTAATGTGCTATTTAAGGCCTGTGTTTCCTTACTGATTTTCTGTCTGGATGATCTGTCCATTGATGTAATTGGGATGTTAAAGTCCCTTACTATTATTGTGTTACTGTCAATTTCTCCCTTTATGTCTGTTAATGTTTGCTTTATGTATTCAGGTGGTCCTATGTTGCCTGCATATACATTTATAATTGTTACATATTCTTCTTGGATTGATCCTTAATCATTATGTAACATCCTTCTTAGAGATTAGCTTTTAAATGTTATTTAACTTCCTTATTTCCTTCTTAGAGCCTAGTTTTTCAGTGTTATTTAACTTCCTTATTTCCTGTGCTCCTCTCATACCGCTTCACATGCCACCACTGAATATAAACATCTCTGCTTATTTCCATATGTTCTCCCTGTCTCCACTTAGAACATGCTTTCATGTTGATCCTCCAAACTCTCTTGAAGCATTATCTCATTATGAAGATTACTCTCAGGCATCATTAAATGGTTTTAACTATGTCATACATATATATATATAGCCTATATATTACAAACATACATATATATATACATGTATATATATAAAATGTAACACAGTACTGAAGACACATTACCTAAGACATTATAGGATAATTGTTAGTACAATTGTTGTCACAATTAAAAGACTGTATTAATGAGGCATCTTTACAATTCCAGTGTCTAGAACAGACCCTAAAATATAGCTAGCACATAACAAATTATTTTTGAAAAAAAAAGTTATGTGTGATGGTCATCCACTTTTTACTCACCAAAGCAACACATTTAAAACTAGGACATGTTCCCTTATCTTATCATGTACTGTCTTAATGCCAACTCTGGGCCCAGCATTATAGAGACATAGGACTTTCAAGAACTATCTTACTGGTGTGGAGTGGTTAACTAACACAATTAACAATTCAAAGCTAAATTGTGTGCATTCTAAAGTAGCTGTGTCCATTTAATGCCAAATACTGAATTTAAAACCTGGTGCTTAACTGTCACCACACCAATATCTTTTCCCAATTTTTTATTTAGTTTTTAGGTTTTTGTTTTGTTTTGTTTTCTTCACCATATAAATACACTGCATCTCTAAGCCATTTCATCCCACATTTGTTGATATGACAATCTCTAGGCCACATTGTCATGAATGGAATAAATTTTTCCCTGTCTTTAGTAGATTTTTGAAAGTGCATCCCTTCTTTCAATGTTTTACCATCTGAGAAATATCCCTTGAATGCAGGCTGAGTGGTTTTAATTTCACCTGACAAAAGGGCACGAAGAAAATGGTCTCACCAAATCCAAGCTTTTAGATTTATAGGTAAGCATCATTCTTGCTGGTGCTTCTGAACTATAAAAGAGAAATATAATTCTCTCTACAACAATAACTGGTAAACAAAATCATAAATACTCTGCTACATTTTCATTCACAATCTATTGGCCTGTCTACTATTACTAGTAACACTTCTCATATTGATTATTCTAGCATCATTTTGGCTGCAGTTAAAACACCACATGGACAATGAACAGAAGAACCAGGCAAATATGCCATAGATGTTATGATACTATTCCGACAAACACCCTGAATTGAGGTCAAATGGAGAATTGGCTATCAACCAAGAATAAGTTGGCAAAAGAACAACACGGAAGTCCCATTCAGCCTCAGCATCCAGCAGGAGACTCTGAGGCCCTTGGGAGAGAATTAGCACTCTTTTCTGTTTTTTGTTGTTGTTGTTGTTGTTGTTGTTGTTTTTATTCTGGTATCTAGATATTCTATTACATTTTATTTCATGAGAGATCCATGGAAATTAACCTTATTTTTTCCCTAAGATTGTAGGTTCCTCTAAGATCAGGTTCTTGGAATGCAGAGTAATTAATTCACAGTGGATGATGGGATTTTCAAGGAAGAAAAGTCAAGCAATTCCACTTCAGAGAGTGAACAGAGTATCCTGAGCCAAAGGAAAACTTAACCTTGTGGAAAGTCAATTATGACTGAGAAAAGAGTTTCCAAAATCAATGCTATTAAAATCCCCTCTCCCTTCCAAATCTAACAATAATTTTACAAACCCAAAACAAAAAAGCGGATCTTTATAAAAACTGAAATGCAAAAAATGTCATCAATTTTGGCCTTTGTTACTGCATTACCAGAAAGGTTAGAAATATTTAAACTCTGCCTCTTTAATTGGGCAAACACTCTTTGGTCCCTTATAACTGCAATTCAATTGTTCTCTTGAAAAACTGACTTGAGCCAAGAAGAAATTTTCATGTTGCCAGATTTGTCAAGGTATATCCATAAATAATAACAGCAGGAAATTAAAGCATTTATAAGAAAGGAAAGTAATGGCTAAATAAACTTTCTGGTTCACTTCCAAACAAGAGCAAAATAAACCTTTGTAATGATTACAAAGATAGGTAGTAATCTTTACCATGCCTTTAATGCAATGTGGCTTTTCTGTATTTTCCAATGCAGCAATAGTTTGACTACTGTATTCAAATTTCTACAAGAGTACACTGTTGCGTTATATACATCCATGTGTATGTATCTTGTCCCCACATCTAAGTGCCCCCCCTGAGAACTGGGTTACCAGGCTTAGGCTTTCTAAGGGCTTTCTGTTTCCATGTATACCAAAGTATTAATTTGGAAGTATGCCTTGGCCTAAGATTTTTTTCCTCTTTTTTAGATGCTTGAAGCACACTGTACCAGGGTTTAATAGGTTGTTAAATCTGCACTTAACACCCCTCCTCTATTTAACATCCCCCAACATGTAGCATACGACTTCCAATGTTAGAACACCATCCTTCCACTTTCCTCCTAATTACAAACTTCCTGCCCAGCATGTTCCCATTAAGCAAGCTGGAAAGATTAAGGTTGAAGAAACTTTAGAAATAGGTGATCGATAAGAAAGCTGTTTTTACTAAAGAAACTTTACGAAGATGAAGATGTCAATAGAAGATTAAATGTTGAAGCTGAAAATTGATCATAATATATCAATTCTACAAAATTCTTATATATGCGTTGACCCCTAAAGATCTTAGTACTGTAGACAACAGTAAAAGGGAAGAAGGAAAAAGCAGAATAGAAAGATCACCAAGGTCTGAAAGAATAATCTGAAGCTTTTTATCTAAATTCGTTCTTTCTTATTCAGAGGAGTAAGCACAGTCATGTTCTATGCTGGAAGAGAAAGTGTGTAAATTGTCACTTTCCAAAGGTGACATTAGAGAAGGAAGAAAATTTAACTACTAATTTTTAAATAACTCTAGTCCTATAAATTTGACACTGTAACTTCAATTGTTGAAGCAAACGCTAAGGTATCTGCAAAGATGATCCTTCTATGAGTCATGAGCTGACTCATACAAGGCTATGGTCATGGCCTCTGAAATGAGGAGAGGCCATGTCACACACACACACAAAAGGCACCTGGTATGAAAAGCTTTACAGGATGAAATGGATGTATTTCCACAATAAGAAGTCTCACATCTTCTCTCTCTAACCAAGTCCTACAGCAGAGAACGTACATGCACACTCAAGGAAACATCCTCACCTTGACCACTTGTACAGAGGGCACTGTTGGGCTCCCAAATGCGCCTGGGACAGGCCTTACATTTTTCTAGAGTGGAAGCATTACTGCACACTCTTAGCTTTTCAATCCATTGACTTAAATAAATCTGGGCCAGTTTTTCAGTCCTTATATGTTATCACTATCCTAAACTCTGAAACAAATGGATTGTATTATACATGCCTAATAGAGAGCGTACCATGGAGAAAGTTGTTTTTCCTCCTCGTTTTCCTCCTTCTTAGTTTCATATTATTTAAAACCTGGCAATAAATGAATGGATCCTTGATATCTGAAAGTGATATGTCTGTAGAATTTCCCACATTCAGAAATTCACAAAAAACTTCTCTTACAGAAAAAAAAAAAAAGAATGCTACTAACTCTTCACCAACTGACTCACTCCAGCGCACCAGCCCCTTAGCCTGTATCAGTCATTTCTACTGGATATCTTAGGTATATTTTCTCATTTAATTTTCACAACGATCCTTTGAGACTGATATTATTAGCAGTACTATTTTGACTATTCCAAACTACTACAAGTAACAGAACTTAAGGATGGCTTGTAAAGAGTCAACAAAACATTAAATTTGTGAATGCTGATGGTCCATTATATCAAGGAGAATATGAGAAGATGGTGTTGGTGTTGATTTCCCTTCCAATCAGCAGCAGAATCTGTCCCCAGAACTGGCTGCCTACCTTCCTTGGCCCTCTGTGCTGTGGATGCTGGTGTGCTCTGGGCACAGTACACCTCCCGGGTCTGGATCCCACCTCCACAAACGGGTCCCGTCACATGCCAGTGGGGGTCCTGCTGCTTGAGGAGGAGAGAGACTTGGCATTCTTTCCATTCAGAGGTCCTCCAGGAATACCTGTTTGGTTTGATTTGTTTAAAAGAAGAAGAAGAAGTAAGGAAAATACAAAATTCTACAGGAAACTTAAGTCATCGACATCAAATGTACGTAATCATCTCTCTTTCTAGTACCAAATCTTTGCCTATGGATAAAGATGTTTACCAGCTTTGAACACTAAATCCCTTTTATTTCCTACAGAAAAATCACAGCAGCCTATCATGCTTATAGCACAGGCCCAGAGGAGCGAAGGAAGGAAATATGGATAAACAGTAGACATGTCTCAGCCTTAAAGCTCTAAGAGAGTACAGAATCAAGGGAAGGAGCTGGAAACCAATTGAGCCTAATTCATAGCAGGTAAACTTGTCATGGGGTTTCATTTTACAAACCTCTAGATGACTTTGGGAGAAAGTTGGCCTTTCTTTTTTAATTAGTAGGCCAGTGTATGAATGTCTGAACATATTAGTTTAAATGGACAGAGATTACCTCCAATTTTTCAACCTTCTTGATATAGGTATTTCTTATCAGTTTGACTCCACTAAGATAAGGGTATACATATTAAAAATAAGTTCACAATGTGCCACTATATTTAATTGACAAGTACTCTATTTTTTTTTTTTTACATATACAGACATGCACGCCATGGTTATACTGATTTAGAATATGTCTTCCAGGTTTACAACTGGTTGAGATACACATTGATAGACCACACACACACACACACACACACACACAAATAAAAGGAAAAAACACAGTGAAGTTTGTACATAACTTACAGAAAACACAACAACCATAACAACACTACACTCATACCTGGAGAATGATTTCAGACAGAATTTTCTTTTGTGGCTTATTACAGCATTCCTCAAGCCCACAGCATTAACATAACTCTACAGCATTCCCATAAATACCAGAAGACTCATTAGCTTCTGAACAGTAAACCAAACCTAAGAACATTCTCATATCCACTGTCCCATTTCAGATTTAAGGAAAGATTTCTCAGTTATGTGATGGTTTAAAAGAAAAAGTAGCAATAAAAATAAACATGTGTCACCAAGGCCCTGGCCTTACAGAAACCAGAGTAGAAATGAAATCAAGTAACAGACATCAAAATCAGGAAGCAAATCTCTAAGAAACCTAAGAGTGAGCAAAGCCTCTCACCATGAGTGTCATCATTCTAAAAAGCTTGAAAGCCGAGGATCATCAGTCTTGTGAAAAGCCCATTGTAGAAAAAGAATTTGGACAATCCTGTGGGGTTTGTTGTAATAATTCTTCTCCCTCTGCCTCACTATTTGATCTTCACAGGGTTTTCCAAGTGAAAATCAGTCACCGGGCTGGGCAAGGGTCTGAAATGTAGAGTTCAGGTCCTGTTTATTACTAGGGGAATAGAGACAATAATATGTTTCTAATTCCTGGGCATGAGATCGAGAAAAGTCCAGGTCTTCCCAGAGACGGTCCTTCTCCAGAGGTGATGCTCCAAAGCCCTTTCTCCTCACTAGACAGAGTTGTCACCCTTGGCTTCATGGTGACCCAGGCAGAAGGCTTGTCTCCTGTGCCTCTGAGTCTCAGGGTACAGGTAGCTTGCTTGTCTCTGGACTCCAGCGCAAGGCACAGTGAGGTAGGGGTGGGTTATTGGATGGTTATCACATTCTCATTTCAAACCCTCTTCCTCCAATGATTCCCTAAAAGAAGAGCTCTCTGTCTATTAAGGAGGTCAGATATAGCCCTGACTTCAAGGGTCCTATGATACAGTGAGCACATAAAGGTAGGCAAAAAGGGGCAGTGCGGTATAGACAGCAAGCATGCTTTTGAGTCAAACCGACGTGGTTTGAATCTGAGCCTTGCCACTTACTAGTCATGTGACTTTCAATGAGTTCTATTTTGTAAAATAGGGATAATAATACCAAATGTGAAGCAAGGAGTATAATAAATGTTCAATAAATGTTAATTCCCTTTTTTCTTGTGTCCTTCTACACCTGTCTTTTGTCCCCTGCTGACACTGGAAACACACACACACACACCCCTAACACTGTACTTATAAGAACTTAATTGATTTCATCCAAAGTCCTAATATTAAGGATCCAGGAATGCCATGGTCTAACTTCCAAGAACCAAAGTTCAGCAAAGAGCATAAAAGAAACTTAGAGAGTTTAGAATTATAGCAAGTCACAGTAATTTGTTCACTTGTTTGAAAGGAATGGGCCATGCTGTACAAATTGCTTTTTCAATTAATTTATCATGACCCTATAAGAATTATCAATGGAGGAATTTTGGAAGTCATTATGGAGAAAAATGAAAAGGAAAATTTAATGACTATATATATATACACACACACACACATATATATAGTCTTATATATAATGTAACAAAAACCCTGTTAGTAGCTCATTAACCAAAAACACCCAAATTCTATTCATTGGCAAACAACGAATTCTCTAAAGATACAGAAGACATTTATCACTACTGCTATTGTTTACTCCCTCAGAGAAAATACCAACCCAGAAAGAGGCAAAGGAAAAAACACACCAGTGAAGGGCTTCTAAATTCCGTTTTAAAATGTAGGTCCTTTCATAGCCTGTCTTTTTTTTCTTTTATTTTTTTCAAATGCACTATCTACGTTTAATCACAAATCACGCAGAAGCCATGAAAACTGAACAGTCTGAATTCCACCAACCTGGGAAAGTGTCTCTAGGATCTGACAGAATAAGAAATCAAAGGAGACCGCTCAGCTAAATGTTGCTTGCTATCTCCTTTAGTAGTTGTTATGGGGATAGTCCTCCAGCCTCCGGACAGCTTGGCTTTCTGACTGCCGGGGGCATTCTCTTTAATGGCTGAGTCCACGTCAAAGATCAGGCCTTTCCACCCTCTCTCTCTCCCAACTCTGATGCCTTTCAACCTAGCCTCACTTTGTCCTTCTGCTTAGGAGGGAAACAGGGGGCATTTCAAAGGCCAGCGTCCTGCCTTTGGTGGGTAAGCAGCATTTTGAAACCAATTGTAGAAATGCCTCAAGTAAACGGCCATGACATGAAAACAATTAGTTGATCCTCATAGCCCCTTACGAACGTGACCTAGGATCCCTTTGTCTTGTCACACACCCCAGCTGAACAGGATAGACAAAGCAATCATTTATTCAGGCTTCTAGGGTATCATGACAAATCCCCCAAGTAATAATAACATCCAAAATGTTCTGCATGCTTACTCAGTACCAGGCACTACGCTAACAAATCTAGGTGCAAGACTTCATGTAATCCTCCCAACAAGCCTATGAAAAAAATATCACTTCCTCTTTTACAGATGGGAGAATTGGCATAGAGAATAAGACATTTTCCAAGGTCACATAATTAAGTAAGTGAAAGAGCAGGATGCAAAGACAAGTATATCTGATTCTTAAAGCACATCTTCTTAATGAAATGATTTTCTGGTAGATTAAAACGGTGAATGGTAAACTCATGATACTTGGTCTGCAGATATAAAAAGCAAGTCCGTGGATGACAGGTAGCTACCTGCCCAGCCAGGATGAGGACAAATAAATGCTGGTCTTGGTCGGAGGAATTGCTTTCTGGGATGAAGCAAAAAAATATCATCAGCTGATGACAATGATACTGTCACTGACAACTGACCAGTAATATTTTACACTGCCAGTATAATATTCTTTCCATTCTCAAACACAAAGACAGTTTGAGACTATCATACAGCCAATCACTTTATAATTTGAACGCTGTGGTCACATAGGGGAAGATTTTAGCACTTTCAGGAGATAAGTACAAGTTAAAAAGAGAAACAACATATAAGCCAAATAAAGGAATCTCTAATTGTAAAAATTCAAATTTCCACCAAATGGTGCAATGACACTTGTTTTGAAGAGTAATGCTTTTTCAAGGCCCTGACGTCAAATTCTCCACTTTGCTCCCTGGTCACTGTGAATGTGAGGTAAACCTGCCATCATCTGTTCATGTAAAAATGACTCCAATGTCCCCACCATTAGTGAGAGAGAACACTGTCAGCCACTCATATACTGAATACACAGGGGAAACAACTTGCGAAAGAATCTCAGTTAATGTAAAGGTATGTATGAGAGATGGATGGCAGAAGAGACCAAAAAGCAGGACTCCCTAGCTCCCTAGGAACAAAAATAAGCCTGCCCAAGAGTAAGCAAATCATTTACTCAACCGTGTGTTCATTCCTCCTTTCTTTCAAGAACTAATTCTTGAGCTCCAACTGTGTGCCAAGTATGATTTCTGACAACAGAAATGCATAGCAGTGAGCAGGACAAAGCCCTTGGGAAGATGACCTTCTAGTGGGGCAGACAGACAGAAATGAACCAATACATAACACAGCATCAGTAACATGTCCATCAGCGAGAGATGGAAGAGGAGAGCTATTTCAGTGCCATGACCAGGAAAGTCTTCAGAATCCGGAATAAAATGAAACAGTGGGCATAAGAAAAGGTGGACAAGGAGAATTCTGGGCAGAAAGAAGAGCATGTTCAAAGGTCCCATGGAAGGACAGTGCTTGGCGCTTTCTAGGAAAGCACAGAGGCCAGTGTGGTTGGGATAGGCAGCTCAAGGCGAGAGGGAGAGGGAGGGAGAGACAGTCAGGGGCCAGGCTACAGAGAGCCTGGTGGGCTGAGGAAGGGCTGTGAGTGTTATTCCAAATGTGCTAGGAAATCACTGCCAAGTTTTGAGGAAGGCAATCATATCATGATGAGATTTACATTTTTAAGAATCATCCTGGCCACTGATTAAAGAATAGACTATAGGGGAGTGGAAGAAGGGAGACGAATTTGGAGGCCTTTGCCAATCCAGGAGACATGATGGTAGGGCTTTAATTGGGGCAGTCACAGTGAATGTGATGAGAAGTGATCAGATTCTGGATACACTGTGAAGGTGGAGACGGGCTTCTAATGGATTAGATGTGGATAGGAGATAAAGAGAGAAGTGAAGAATGATTCCAAATTGCTTTTGTCCCAAGTACTAGCAGCACAATTGCTTGGCACTGAATTCTTACCTGAGACAGCCCAGGAAAGGGGACAAGAACTCAGACATCACAGCAACCATGTATTATAACTGTGAAATTCAGTTTTTCTTCATTTACCTTCTAGAATCTGCTTTCTGAAGCTTTCTCCCACACCTGGAACTCATTGCCCGATTTCTTCATATGTACCCCATAAATTGAGTCTATTCTTAGGAAATGATCAATAAATGTATTCACAAGATACATATTAAAAGTTAATATTAAATATTTTATCATTCTAAAAAGGTATACACAGTTTAAAAGAAGAAACCAAGATTAAGCCAAAGAAAGAAATTTCTAACGGTGGGAATACCTATTCCCATGAAGAGATAGAGGAGACAAATTCTGGATTAGGAAAAGCTACTTGAGGGCCAGAAATTCAATCGCCCGGGTAGCCAGCTTGTCTTCCTGAGAGTAATGTTGTCTAACCCAAGGAATCCTGTATTCAAACCATTCTCCAAATTGATGGGGGGAGGGCAAAAGCAATAAGGAATGAATGCATTGTTCTGAAGCAAGGAATAGAGATATCCTAAATTAGCACAGCCAAAATTAGAAAAGTAGGCACATTTAGTGACTATTTTTAGAAGACTTCCATCCTACTAAGGTGACATAAAGTGATTCTAATGGCAGTAGGATGGCAGGACCATCAGAGTTTTATAGCAACCCCTGCCCTTTAGAATGCATGCTTTGTCCCTTTCAGAACGCTTAGAATTGCTTACAAAATGTGAATTTCTTTTCTCCTTCTTCTAAAGGCTTAGATTTAAAGCAAAGCAACATGGAATAGAATCTTGAGTGATTTAATGATGACAGACTGAAAGAACAATTGCATTAGTGAATGGTCCTGTTTTGACTAAGCACATCTAGATTTTCAAACACCCTTGGAATTGAAACCCTAGTGCAAGGTATTCTAATTAAATGCACGTATATTAAAAATCAGTGTACTGCAGCAAGACTAATTTATGATAATATCTGTTGTCCTTTTAAAGTTGTAAATTCATTTAGAAAAGAATTAACTTGTCATTTTTTGCTGAACAGACGACCAAAATAAAGGGAGCCAATCAAGCTTTATACATCTTACGCTCTAGTAATCTTTTATTGAATAGAGTGGGACTATTGATTATGGAAAGCTACTCTGAAGTGCAAAGCTCTTTGCTCTTTGGCAGATGGCTTTGCTAGCCAAACTCCACATATGTATTATTAATAGATTTCTATCACTACCGCACAGCACTTAGTAGTACATTAACTTTCTTACACTAACAGGGGAACAGATCTTCCATCCAGGAGAGGTGAAAGTGGCACAAGGGGAACTCATGAAACAATATGCACCAGTAAAAGCTGGACTCAGTAAAAAGGCATCAGTCTCCTTCTGCTGAAACAATTTACAGATTCTTTGAAACTGTCGTTTCTTTCCTGCAACAGATTCTCCTGAGGGTTCCAAGTCATGACTCCTTTACTCCTTAAGTCCTGCAAAGAGCTGCTTAATTAAAACAATTTTTTAAAAACCTTCCTTAAAGAACCCATTAATTCATTTAACAACCATTTATTGAGCTTCTATTATGTGCAGGGTGTTAGGTGCTGTGGTAGACGAGCAATTGAAAAGATACATTAGAGATGGTAGGTGACGGTGTGTGCCATTCTTTTCCAGAAGGCAAACTTACATATTCAGATTGTGATCTCATTACTCACCCTTCTCGAAGCTACTCTTATAACCAATGAAGACAGAAACTTCTTATCTGGAAAACCAGACACACTTAGCAAAAGCAAGGCAGCCGTTGGGGACCAAGTCACATCAAGCTCTGTGTGTTTATTCCTTCCCTGGGTAGGCATCCTTATGTAATCTCCTTGATGATGCCAATTTTAGATGCTCTTTATAAGAAATGACTTTGAATCCTTCACACACATCATATAATAAGTATCAGCCTGGAATAAAGTACCCTGTGCATAATATTGCTCTGGATCTGCCCCACAGTTAATGATTCATCCATTGTCTGCTGAGCATTTACTCCGAGCCAGGCACTTTTATAGGTGCTACCCGCTCTAAAGTTTCTCTAAAGAGGAGAAAAATGCATTAACAAAAAAATCCAGATACATATGTTTGGAATGATGTGCGGGAACATTACTAACTATGAAACACTCTTAAAGAACATGGTTATCAGTTCAAGATGCTCTAGTTTTTAATGAGTATATTACACAGGATTCTAAAGATGAATAAACTAAGTGAACACAGACTAAAATTTTCTGAATTCTCCAGCAATTAGCACAGTGACAGTCTGAAGCAGGTGTTGAACAAACATCTCTTCAAGACATGTCAACCCTGTTCCAGCACTCACTTCGTTCCAGTAGGCAGAGGAAGCCAACTACCAAGCCAAGTTTCACTCACCATCCCTTCTGCTGGCACCATTCCTGGCTTCAACACTCATCTAAAAAATCCATCAACTAATCCCCAGAGTTTTCTCAAGGAAAACTTGAGAAAATTTTAGATTTTAGACAACCTAAAATCGGATTCAGTGCCTTAAAGAGATGGTAGAAAAAAACAGGCTGGTCACAGGGGGTTGTTTTAGAAGCACATCGAAGTGGGATGCAGGAGACCCAGATAGATCTCTCAGTATGAGTCTGCACAGACAGACCTTTTGCGAAGAATCTCTAGTTCACCCATAATAAACTCATACATACCAGAGATAAGGAGGGACAAATTATGAGACCTCATCTATTCAGTGCCAGACTGGAATGTTGAAGCAATGTTTAGGAAATTGGCTTTTCTGTGCAGTAATATCACACAGTCTATGTAATACTATCAGCCATGCAGCTTCTGCCTTGAGATCGTCTTTAAAGTTTTACTCTATGTTGGTCTTTATAACAGCACTGTCTTATATTCAATTTTAAACTCTAAATGATCATTTAAGAAGTAGAACAGCCATTTTGGTGTGAAAGCCTCCTGGTGAGGTGGTGGAAGTTGCTGGTAGGTCATCTGAGGTGTCGCTTCCAAGAAAGATGTTGACATTTTTCATTATTCTTGTGTGTTACAGTGTCTTCAGCCAAAAGAGGCTCTCTGCTTAAGCACGAAGGATCTGGAGTCGTAGCTGTTCCAGCATCAAGTCATGTCTCAGCTATCTGTGTCCTCTGCCTTTCCTTATGCTATCCAGTAAACAGGGCCACCTTATCATTTATGGTCTTAGAATGCTTTTCACCTCCCTCTTAGTTGAGATGTAGGATCTAATACTTTAGATGTTAATTAGGACAAAAGAAAGAACCCAAGTGCCAAGGCATCTTATAAAGCACATATCTTTCAGTGTTTTGAGGCAGGGAGTAACATAATGCCTAAAGCCATGATGACAATGATAAGAGATAAACACACCAAGAGAAAAGGTAGCCAGTGACAAGCAGATTTGTCCCATCTCTCTCATTTCTATCCCAACCCCATAATGTACAGGTGAGCTCTTAGTGTTATGTTGGAGGGGGGGAGCACAAAATTTCAAGTAGACTGTATAATACTGAAGAAAGGAGTCTTATCTGTGTTTCATGGAGTCTATATATATCTTGGTCAAAAAGAGCATACTTTTGAGACGAGCTTAAGGCTACCCAATGCTAACTCCCTTATACAGTTGACCCTTGAACAATGTGGGGTTAGGGGTGATAATCCTCCATGCAGTCAGAAAATCTGCTATAACTGATAGTCACCCTTTGCATCCATGGTTCTGCGTCTATGGATTCAACCAACCTCAGATCATGTGGTGCTGTAGCATTTACTATTCAAAACTATCCGCCTCTAAGAGTACCTGTGCAGTTCAAACCCCTGCTGTTCAAGGATCAACTGTAGTTCTAAAATTTCCCAAGTTAGCTTAACATAGGTTGGCCTCTGACTCCTTTCAGGTTAACTTACACTAGCTGCCCTGAGGCGCTTCCAAAATGTTCAGTCTCAGGGAGCTCTTCGAGAAGGGGTTCCTCATGGTCACAGTTCCTTTCATGGAATCGTGCCTTAGGGATTGGCACACATAGTGTTCATAGTGAAAATGCTGATCAGTGGAGTCCAGCTGGTGAGATGCGTAGCCCCCAAACTATGCAACTAAAAACCGTTGTGAGCATTATGAACATGCAGGAACCAGAGCACATCTCTAGCTTATCTCTTCTTGGAATATTCTTCCTCTAATTACCTGAAAGGCTAATTTCCTCACTTCCTTCAAGTCCTCCCCCCAGATCCTGCTAGTTCAAATGAGGCTTCTCTAAGGACACTCTCTTTAATTCTGTAACCTGAGCTGATCCCCCATCACCGCACCCCAAAAGCCTCTATCTTTACCCTGCTCCAATGCTTCATTTTTTCCATATCTTGTACACAAAGTATATAGTTTATTTTATTTATTTTATTTATTTGGTATATCTTCACTAAAATTTAGGTCCCACAAGGGGGAGGGAACTTTGTCTAATGTGTTCTCTGAGGTATCGGAAACACTTAACGTACTGCTGGGCACATAGGAAGAGCTCAGAGTATATTTATTGAGAAAAGCAACACATCTCCTATAGCAAATACGGTGGAAGGGTAAAAGCCAAACCACATTCTAAGAGAGGACATTTCCCTGCTGGGGAGAAGGATGGTGAATTAAATTGCTTGATGCATATGAAGTGCTCATGAATTCTGGGAAAGGAAAAATGGACATTTTTGTTCCCTAAGAGATTTTTGTTTCCATTTCCCTTGTTCACAATGAATTTTAATCACTGGTGTCCAAGTAGAAACAAAGTTAGCACACGGCCTTTATGCTTTCCTGTGATAGAGGCCACAGCTCGGATTTCAGACAAATAAGAATGTCAGCCAATGTTAATTTTGTTGCTATTATTTATACATGCTCTTTTCCACCACAAAGTGGAATCATTAGTTAACACATCAGTCTCCCTAGGAAACACTGGTTGGTATTCAGTGAATTTTAGAAGACTCCTATTTCCTACAAATTCACTATTTGAGAAGGTTTTTAGAAAATGTCATACTCAGTAACATTTCCAAACAGCAGAACTAGAGGCCCAGGTTCATCTCCAATGAACTTTGTCAGGCCCTGTTTTCAGATGTTAAGGTTCAATCAAATGAAAAATACAGAAATTAATCTTGGGTACATCTTGAAGTATTATCATTCCATGGTATATTGTTGGAAAAAAATGATACATATGAATACACGTATATGTGTGTCTATACCCTTATCTGGGTGTGTGTCTTCACTATGATTATCATTAGGGTCAGTGTGATGTATTGGAAAGAGCACTGACCTTGAAGTCAAATGGACTTCAATTTGAATCCGAACAGTACCGATTTACATCCCTTTTACTCTCAAAAATGTTCTATTTGGATAATACATTCTATGTTATTCTAAATAATCTTTATAAAATCTCTGATATAGTTATTGGCCAAAAGTAGATGCTCAATAAAAGGTAGTCATTCTTTAACAAAAGGTTATCCAACTCAACTTTCTCAACATCATCAAGGAGGCACCACTCTGGTGATTCCAAGAGAATCATAATAGCTATTAACAAAGAAAAGAGAAGAAAATAAAAAAATAGGGGGATGTCTATAAATCAAAAACCTGTTAAAAATATCAGGAAGAGGTCATGCCATTCCGTGAAAGGAATGAAGAAAAAAGGTGCCAAGGTCAAGGTCATCATTAAACCCAGATTCTATTCCTAGCAGCCTAACATTGAGAACCCTCCTAAATAAGGCCTCCACGGGGAAAAAAAAGTCTCCAAATCACCCAGAAGAAATAACTTTCTACTCCATTAAATTACTACAGTATGCCTTCCAAGGAAAGGAGGGATTCTCTTACTGGAGGAAATGAAACCAAAACCCACCTGCAAAGAGCAACAATAAGAGTCGGTATTCGTGCAGTGCCTCATGTGCTGAGCACTGGGACAGACAGTGCTAGTCTGTAGCTGTTCAACCTTCAACACAGGCAGTATAATTAGACACTTTTATTGAAGAGGGAAATGTCTTAGAGAAGTTGTATAGCTTGTCCAAGGACACACACTTTAAGTGTGATGGTGATGCAATTCTAACCCAAAGCCTATCCAAGTTCAAAAGGGACAGAGACCTCAGGTTTTCTTTCCAATCCCATGTTGCCCCAAATTAGTGTCTTGAAAGACTGGACACAATCTCAATACAATTAGGGAGGATTCTGTGACAACAGGTTAATCTGTCAAGGATCGTGAACTACATCTGCTTTCTCTGCTTTTTAGGCAAGAAATGATGTAAATCTAAGGAGTCATTTTAGTAAAAAATGAACAATCAATATGTAAGGAGTATGTTGAATCGACGCTGATTTCAATGGTGAGGTGGAAGAAGTGAATGACTATGAATGTGTAAACAGGAACTTGCTTCTCTATACCCACCCCAAACCTCAACCTCTGCCCTGCCCATACATGCTTTATTTCAGGTTTAAGGAATAACCAGGCCCATCAACAACACTAGCTGAGTTTGTAACCCACTTACCCTTCACATATCTCCAGATGATTAATTTCTATAAGAAGTTATTTTTTGCCTCATTTTATTTTTCACCAAGGGAGTGATCTCAAATCTCAGAGACTATAAGAAATTATAGAAAAGTTCTATCTGGGCTTCCCTGGTGGCGCAGTGGTTGCGAGTCCGCCTGCCGATGCAGGGGACACAGGTTCGTGCCCCGGTCTGGGAAGATCCCACATGCCGCGGAGCGGTTGGGCCCGTGAGCCATGGCCGCTGAGCCTGCGCCTCCGGAGCCTGTGCTCCGCAACGGGAGAGGCCACAACAGTGAGAGGCCCGCGTACCGCAAAAAAAAAAAAAAAAAAAAAGAGAAGTTCTATCTAAAATAGCTATTTAAATCTAAAATACAGATTTAAGATATAGTTCAGGGCAGCTGTCCAGCAGGAATTATTACAAATTCATCCCCAACAGACTTCTAAACAGCCAGCCCCAGTGATTTCCGTCATTATCAGACTGAGCCCACTGTAAGCCAACAAGCAGAGGAAAATGCACTGGAGGTCTTCACCAAGGGCTACACAATCAGGCAAAATATAACCAATATCAAGATATTAAATTTAGCTACTAATTTATGTCAACCCTTTTCTCAGCATTCTCTGGTTCCCTAGGGACTCTGAAATAGAAACAATGCCCAGAGCAGCAGTGACTTTCAGAGAAAGAGCATCCTTAGAATCAGGCGGCTGTCACTCATTAACTATGTAACCTCAGAAGTTATTTAATCTCTCTGAGCATCAATGGCCTTATTTGCAAAATGAAGATGCTTATGAATGGCTTCTTAGGTTGGCATAAAAATTAGGTGTGACATGTCAGGTAATGATAACTAATGGTTATTAAGCATTTATGATATGCCAGGTGCTGGATGAAGTAAGTACTGCTAGTAGAAGAGTAAACTGAGGCACTAGATTTAAGTCACGTGCCAAAATTCACATAAATTAGAAAGTAATAACATAATTAGAAATAGGATTGGAGCCCAGGCAATCAACACAACCCATGCTCTTACCCCCCTAGGCTTTACTGCCTAATATGAAACTCTGCACTGAGTAATAAGTCACAGTTACAGTTATTGTTAATATCGCTATACTACATAAAATGAGATTATATAGAACAACTGAACACTCATGCCAAAGAATACACAATACCTGGGACATGAGTGCAAAAGTTCTCCTTCAACGATGCAGGCCTCTTTCTCGAGAAGTTCAGGGCAATCCTCTCCACCTCCAACAGCAACGTGCTTCACGTTCCGGCTCCTGCTCCTAAATCCTGGCGAGAGGCTCCCTGAACGGCACGTCTTGGAGCAGGGGCTCCAGGAGGACCACTCGGTGGTTTCGCAGTCTTTCGGCATGATGCAGGACTGGATGGTCACAGGCAAGGCATCTTGCGTGCAAAGGCTGAAGGAACAGAAACAGAAAACAGTAGGCCGTAGACTAAATGGGTACAACCAACATTATGAAGTGCCTATTCTGGATGAAAAGAAAAAAAAAAACCTGAAATCTGGGATAGCGTTCAAGTAGGAGAACTTTTTTGAAATGTTAGAGGCATCATGATAAAATATTGAAGGACATACATTTTAAGAATGAACGCTCTATTTCATCTGAAACTGTGAAGTTATTTCACTCTCGCAAGACACATGTGTTAAGGTCAGTCCACATTGTACCTTGTCCAAAGCATCATCAGAAATAATGGAGGTTCTTCTCATGCGCTTTCACCTCTGATACAGCCTAGAGTTACCCTTCATTCAGTGGTTCCTAGGTGTCACACACTGTCCTGTACTTCACAGGCACTTTCTTACAACAGTCTCTTGAGTATACATATTATTCTGTCCATTTGTAGATGACAATACTTAAGGTCAGGAAGGCTAAATCATTTGTCTAAGGTCAAAGAAAGGTAAATGTAAGCTTTCGAGTATTATTCTGTCCATTCTTTTAAATACTGAGCGATTAACAAATAAATAAATGCGGTATTATGTTTCCCCATACTGTTAGGCTCTGTGCATCAATTTCCTCATCTGCAAAACTGAAGTGCTTTCAAATACTAACAATGTAATTGGAAAACAGATAAATAAAAAGATAACATGATAATGTGATGAACTCAACATAAAAGCACTTACAATGATGAGGAGAAAAACTGATGTGGCAGTGATAGACCACCTGGGAAAGCTGGGGGTAGGGGTGAGGCAGGTTCTAAGACAGAAGGACATCTGAGATGAATTTTAAAAGATTAATGGGAACTTCTCAGGCACGGAAAGAAGACTATTTTAACTCAAGGAAGTTGCATATTTGAAGCCCTGAGATAAAATTTGTGGGTATAGGAACCAGTGGTATGCTAGAGCTGGATTTACTGTTTAACAAGGACCAACTGTAAAATTTTCAGGAATTTTGCAAGCCCGTTGATTTCATGTAAGTAGCTTAAAATTAGCCATGGTGGAAGTATTTACACTATAGAAACCAGCAAATGCCATAAATCAAGTCCCTTTACCCTACCCTGACCCCTTCAACCCCCAAAACTGGTGGTCAAATATTCACAAGCACACCAATGGGGGAAAGTAAAAGCCAACTTGTCAATTGTCATAAATGTGTCCATTTGTGACACATAAAGTTCAAAGAGGAATGTGGATAAATATTAGGTATGTAGTTCTTCAAAAGGGATTTCTGGAAAGGCTAAGGAACTTGGATTTAATTGAGCATTAAATAATTTTAAAGGGAGAAAATCAGACTCATATAGGGAGACAATATTTTAAGTATTATTGGCATTTTTTTCTTTTTTTCACTTTGTTGTTGTTAGTATTTCCCTTATTCAGTCGAAGGCATCCATTACTTTGGGGAAGAAAATGATAATTTTGACAGGAATGTAAATCAAAAAAAGAGTCAATGTTCAAACACTGACTTCCAAAATTGAGCCTATGAAACTTGGTGGAATAATACACAGGGTTTGGCAATAGTTCCTTTGTATGTGTTTAAAAAGAGAGAAGTATTAAAATGTTTCCAAATTTCTGACTTGGGAAAGTATGTAGATTAAGGGAGCCACCAACAGAAATGGATTATAGTAGACAGTGTGCAAGGAAGAATGAAATATGTTCATATTTGGCCACAGTGATGAGTAAAATATAGTGAGATTTCCATACTGATATTCATCATGAAGCCATAGAGGATTAGTATGGCTTTCAAATTTCACAATGATATAAGATAAACCTTTGGTCCAATATTTTTTAAAAGTCTATTCAGATCATATTATCCTCTTCAAAATGAAAAAAAGCAATGTATACCTCATTACCATCACTCACTCCAATTAGATATTTGAGGGGCCTGGGATCAAGACAAAATAGGAAGAACCTCTCTTGAAAATGCCCCACATAAATCATAATGTATCATCACTGTACAATGTGGAGGAAAGAGAGAAGGCCCACCTATTTTGGGTTTATGATATAACAGAAAGCTGTTAATCAACAAGTTTCTAGGTTTTGACATTTCAGAAATTATTATTGGCTGAGTTATGCCCCTCTCAAATTCATATGTCAAAGTCCTAAACTCCAGTGCTTCAGAATGTATCTGTACGTGAAGATAGTCTTTTAAATGTGGTCACTAGGGGTGGCTCCTAATCCAGTATGACTGGTGTCCTTATAAGAAGAGATTACGACACAGACACACACAGAGGAAGAGTATGAGAAGGCTTGGAGAGAAGACAATGATCTACAAGCCAAAGAGAGGCCTTAGAAGAAACCAACCCTGCTGACACTTGATCCAGCCTCCAGAACTGTGACAAAGTTAATTTCTGTTGTTTAAGTTACAGTCTGTGGTACTTTGTTAAGGTAGCCCTGGCAAACGAAAACAGAACTTTAATAAAGTTTTTAATTTGTGTATGTTTTTAGATAAGGAGTTTTAATTTCTCAGAAGGATTTTCTTCTTCCTTTCCTAAAGAAGGTCCCATACTATACAGTTCTCTGTCTACAAAAGTAGTGGTTTGGTTCTTACCATTTCCTAGCTGTCACTCTCATCTTTCCCGAACTGACTTTTCCTATTGGACCAGAAGAAGGGGTAAGACTCCAACAGTACAAATACTTGCATGGAGTTGCAGGGATTAATCAAGGCTTTTGTAATTTTGAAAAGGGCTCCTAATTCTTGGAATTAGGAAGGGCATATGTTCCACTGATTACATATTTACTTATTTTTAAAGTTATTTCTATTAACTTGCCTCCTTGGTTAAAAAAAATAATAATAATAAAAGGTATGACATAGGGCCCTGGTCTAATGTGATGACTGAGATTTCTTTTTACCGAAATAGTGGAATAAGCACTAAATGGTGAATCAGAAATATGTGTCCTGAAATTTGCATCACAATACATTAGCACAACCTTAGTCCCATGGTTACTTAGTTTCATTATTTGCAGAAGAAAAAAAAAAAAGAATAATAAAATGTGATCTGCTTAGATCTCTAGAGTTACGGTACCCTTCAGTTCAAATAGAATCACCTTATAAACTATAGAATCACCTTATAAACTAAAGTCCAAAACAAACATTCCTGCCTATACACAGAATTGGGACTCAATCTTTCCACAGAAAGTGGTATGTCTTTTTAATAAAACAGACATATAGTGTTGATTTATCTTTAAAAAAAAGAGAAGCTTCGGTAATTAAACCTCCTTGAGATTTATAGAGTACCTTGTCATTTGTAAATTACTTCGCAAGTATTCAACTGTAAAGGAAATCATTGAAACCAAAAATAACTCTAGTTATTGTTACTTCCTCTGGAAATGTAAGGAAATCTCTTTACATACAAAATAAGGGCAGAGCTCTTAAAAGATAAAAATCAACAGAAAAATACCCTCATTTCATTAACACTTCAATTACCACTTTAAAATAGTATTAAATATCTCAAATATTCAGAAGAGTAGAGTAATGTAATAAACACTCCCATACTTTACTAGCAAAGGCTAACATTTACTTCAGATTTCATTAAATAAATAAAAAATTATAAATTCATATGAATCCCCTGTGTCTTTTGCAATCCCAGTTCCATCTCTCTTCCCCAGACAAAGCCACTATCCTGGAATTGATTTTTATTATGCTCCACCACATTTTTAAACTTTAACTAAATATGTACATCTTCATAAATAGCATTCATTGTCTTGCATGTTTTTACAAGTTTTACTTAAATATTATTTTGTTACACATATTACTGTGGAAATTATTTTCCTCACTTAATATTATGACTTCTAGATCTATCCACATTGATAAATGCAGATAATGTACATTCATTTTCATTAGTGAGTAATATCCCCATGTGAATACAGGGCAATTTATGTATTCATTTTCCCATTAGTACACCTTTTGGTTGTCCTTAATTTCTTATGATTCCACAGGATTATGTATTAAACCTTCTTTTACATGTCTCTACGTTGTCACACATGTGTGAGAGATTTCCTGAGTATTTTTGCCTGGAGTTAGACCATAAATAGTCATGTAAACAAATATAATAGGTATTGTGGTATTTTCCCTTTCCTACATGCTCAAAATTCTTGGTTTTATCAGACTTATTTTTTCCAAAATATTGAGAAAGTGCACTTGGTTTTTTAGGTAACCACTGAGCTTTATTCATATTTTTCTCAAATCATTAGTGATTACTCAGATTTCCTATCCTATGAATTAATCATGCATATTGTTTGTCCATTATGGTAGGTGGACTAATGGTGCCCCCAAAATGTCCACATCCTAATCCCTGAAAGCTGTGAATATGTTACCTTACATGCCAACATAAACTTTGCAGATGTGACTGTTAAGGATTTTGAGAGGAAGAGATGATCCTGGATTATTCAGGTGGGCCCAGTGTAATTATAAGGGTCTGTCTAAGAGGGAGGCAAAGGGGCCATAGACAGAGAAGGAGATATGATAACAGAATCAGAGGCTGGGATAATACATTACCCAAGGAATGTGAGCAGCCTCTAGAAAGTGAAAAATGCAAGAAAACGGATTCCCCCCTAGAACCTTCAGGAAAAGAAAAAACAAAAAACAAAAAACACAGAATAATGTCTTCATTGCAAGATTTCTTAACTTTTAGGCTTCTGACCTCCAAAACTATAAGATAATACATTTGCATTATTTTAAGCCTCTTAGTTTGCTGTAATTTGTTACAGAACCTGTAGGAAACTAATACATCTATCTTTCCATTTGGCTGCCTTTTTCTTATTGAATTTCAAAAGTACACACAAAAATATGATGATGACAGTAAATAGATATATGGAGAGAAAGACAGATTCTTTATAGTAATCTGTTGTTTTCTCTATATGCTACAAATAACTTTTCCCATAATTTTACTTTTAATTTTATTTATAGTGTCTTTTTGTGGTACATAACATTTTAGTTTGTTTTTCAGTCTTTCCCTTAATAGTTTGTGCTTTTTGTACCACAAACAAGATTTTTTCCCCATCCCAATGCCATAAGTTGTGCTCTCATATTTTTTCTTCTAGAAAAGATTTATATTTCCAATTTGATATTTAGCTCATCAGTCAATTTGATATATATTTTCATGTACTGCATTTTATAGGAAGGACCTCCTATTTTGGAAACATCAACATTAAACACATTTGTCCTTCTTGTTTAACCTATATAATTCTGATTTTTTTCCCCCAATTTTCAGTATTCTTTTCTTTCAAAGAGATTTCCTCAAAATTATCTTCAAACTTTTTATTAATTATTTTGCAAACATATTTTGCAAATTTTTAATGTCCAATATTTCTTTCTTATTTCCTACTTATTTATTTTTAATATTACCCTGCTTTTATTTCATGAATGAATATTTAATATCTTTGACAATATTAAATGTAACCTTTTTTTTACTTTCATGATCCTTTGCTCTTATGGATTAGAATGAATGAAGTATCACAAGCACAGATTGGAAGCTCTTTGATCACAGGTGGGTCCCATCAAATGGTAAACATTTCTGTTGTCTGATTATGTGGAACTCAGACCATTTTATTGGAGACCCTCAAATGTTGGTCTCCATCAGTCTTTATTCTTTAGTTCACCTTTTTCCTAAGATAAGAATTCTACTATCTCTTGCACTATGTGTATAGAGCTAGCTTGTCAGCCTTATGAAAACTGATTGGAGAAAGAGCTTTCAGGACACTCTCACAAACTATGGACAGATTTTCACTTAACCTGCATGTTCACAGGATGATGTTTCACACACACTATGTTCTGCAGGTAAGGGAGTAACTTTTAGGCACACTGAACACATTTTTCTTCAGAGCTGCTTACTACTACCTATAATTCTTAAACCTTCCAAGAATCTTGTACTAGAACAGAATAGGCTATACTGTGGTAACAAATAAACCCTGAAATCTCAATGGTTTAACAAAATAAGTGTTCATTTTCCCTTCTCAAAGACTTTGATGCAGCTTATTCAGCCCTCTTAGAAGGCTCTTTTCTACCTGAAGACTTAAGGACCCAGTTTGTATCCATCTTAAAAATTCACCATCTAGAATACATGGCTTCCAAGTTCATCATTAGGTAGAAAGGCAGAGAGACCAGGAGGATGGCCCAAAGTGATTTATGATTTTACCCTAGATATGGCTTATGTTACTTCCGTCCACATTGTATCAGTCAGATCTCAGTCAAATGGCTCCAATATAAGTCAAAGAGGACAGTGAAATATCTTTCTATGTGCTGTGAAAGAGGCAAAAATGTGAAAGGCAAATGGGTTTGTGTCTGGTACAGCTGCGTCATGTAAACTGATTTGCTTCTTGTAGATCTTCCAACTGAAGGGGAGCATTCAGCTTTTTCTACTCTGCTAGGTAAACTACCACTCATTCATCTACTTTCCAGCTCCCAAAATTTGTTGACATTTCTTTTTAGCTATTATATCCTTTCCTATTTTATTTGTCCTTGAGAGTTCATGCCTTTTTTATTCCTTTACTGTTATTTAAGTGGGGTTCCAGAATACAGCAGTAATAAATGATTATGTTCAGTTGCCACCTTTAACCAGAAACCTAAAAAGTTCTTTGACAAAAAGCTTTGTGAAAGCACATAATGATCTAATCTATAAATAAACAAATTCCTACAGAGCTAAATCTGCCCTACGCATGGAAAAAAATATTGGTTAGAAGTAATTAAAAATGGATGAGTAAAGTTTTAAATTGTGAAAGAATTTTCATTTCCATTATACTTGTTCTAAATTATGTAATATTTGTTTCTAGAATTTAGTACTTGCAAAATGTGCTTTACAGTTAAAAAGTTATTTTTATAGAAGTAAAATTGCAACTAACTAAGAAAGTACTTTAGCAACCTTTATAAAACTGTGGGTCATTCAAAAGTACAGTTATTTCAACTATTTAGCAAAAATACTGCTATCCATATGGTAGCAGCTTACCCAAATTATAGCATAATAACAAGGGAACAGTTGCTTCTAGAGCTTACGTATTCTAACTTAGAGAATGACTGCAAGATCACACCATGAAAATAACACCAGGGAATAAAATGTGAATGGTGAAATGAAGAGAAAAGAACCAGAACCTAGAAAGGCTTAAAAGAGAATAGATTTGGGAAATCAGTTATAATATATGCTATTTATTTAAATGATTTTGACTGCAAAGTGGTAGCATTTTTCTGCTGTAAGTCAACCTAATAGGAATATCTGAGAAAAACAACAATAATAACTTGAAGAAGGAAAACATGCACGTACCAAGGTTTATGTGAAATCCCTGGCTGCTTTAGAAACTAGACTAAAAGTAAGCTGCCGGCCTTCCCTGGTGGCGCAGTGGTTGCGCGTCCGCCTGGCGATGCAGGGGAACCGGGTTCGCGCCCCGGTCTGGGAGGATCCCGCGTGCCGCGGAGCGGCTGGGCCCGTGAGCCGTGGCCGCTGGGCCTGCGCGTCCGCAGCCTGTGCTCCGCAGCGGGAGAGGCCACAGCAGGGGGAGGCCCGTATACCACAAAAAAAAAAAAAAAAAAAAAAAAAGTAAGCTGCCTACTATATATATGATTCAGCAAGTGAAGACCTTTGAAAAAAATGTGAGTTTTAAAATTATTTTCTGGAAGACAATTTTGAAAATTTAAGAAATAATTTCAAATTACCAAGAAAAATATTAAGGATTACTGAGAAATTTTAGCTGGAGGATTATGAGTTTCCTTTTCTAAACTCCCTTCATGGACAAAGTAGCCTGAGGTAATTTATGTCTTATTTGACAAAAAATATTTATATTACGTTAGAATTTATAACTAATGGGGGCCTCTGATTGAGATATACAAACTTTTTCCTTCTAATTCTCAATAAAATAAAACTGAGCTATTAAAATGCCCCTTGGGACTTCCCTGGTGGTCCAATAGTATATCTGCCTTCCAATGCAGCAGGTGCAGGTTCAATTCCTGGTCATGGAACTAGGATCCCACATGCCGCGGGGCAACTAAGCCCGCATGCCACAACTACTGAGCCCATGCACCTCATCTAGAGAGCCCACGTGCCACAAACTATAGAGCCCACGCGTTCTGGAGCCTGCACACCACAACTAGAGAGAAGCCCGAGTGCTGCAACAAAGAGACCGTGCACTGCAATGAAAGATCCCACATGCCTCAACTAAGACCCGACACAGCCAAAAAAATAAATATTAAAAAAATAAAATAAAATGCCTCTTAATGTCTTATTTTGATTTATACCATTTTGAATTGTTCAATAGATAATAAACCTAAAATTATGCACTAAAGCTAAAATAGCAATATGAAATTATACTTTAAATATGCTGTTCAGTTGCTTCTGTAGGATAGAGAGATTTTTCTATGGATAAAGAGATAAGAGCACAGATATACTGACACATTACATTCTTGAGAAGAAATATCCTTGAGAGTGATATTATATCAAAATGGAATGCTTTTAGTATTGTGCTCATTTCCTGTTACCAGAAAACATTATTCAACAGAGATTTAAAATGCAGTATAAGTCTCAGAATAAAAGGGATTCTATCTTCTCCAAATTTCTTAGAGTACTAAGAATGATATGTTGATACATATTTGTGAATGCTTAGAGATGAAAGCAATATCAGCAATCATTTGAAGGTCTTAGTTGCTACCTTCAATTTACAGAGAAGTACACTGATGCCCAAAAATGTTATGTGACTTTCTAATGGGCACACAGCAAAAAAAATACAGAATGGCCAAGACTAAAATTAAATTTCTCTGTCTTTTAGGCCAAAATTATGTTTACAGCTAATCCATGTGAGAGCTCTTCTTTTTAGAGACTCAAATTTATAAGACCTGAAAGTTGCATTAAAAAAAAAAAAAAAAGCCTATCTTGACTTTCAGGTTTGGAGAACATTGGCCGTTGCCTGATTCTGAATTTCTCCTACCACCATTACCTCCCCCAAAATAATAAGAGTAAAAAAAACCACACATTACCCTTGTGTTCACCACTACTGGATAAAGAGAACACACAGACACAGACACACACACACACACACACACACACACACACACACACACACACACATACACCCCTTCAGATCACAAGTAAGTAGAAACACATTCTAACAGACAACCCACTGACCTCCTTCAGATGCAATTTACTGGGTGTGGAAAGTAGAGGAGAGGCATCCTAAAAGAGTCTTATATAAAAATTACTACAGAAATTATCATACTAAGTGAAGTAAGCCAGACAGAGAAAGACAAATATCATATGACATTGCTTACATGTGGAATCTAAATAAAAAGGATACAAATGAGCTTATATACAATACAGAAATACACCCACAGACATAGAAAACAACTTACAGTTACCAAAGGGGAAAGGGGTGGGGAGGGATAAATTAGGAGTTCGGGATGAACAGATACACACTACTATATATAAAATAGATAAACAACAAGGATATAGCACAGGGAACTATACTCAATATTTTGTAATAACCTATAAAGGAAAAGAATCTGAAAAAAATATATATATATACATATGTATAACTGAATCACTTTTCCATACACCTAAAACTAACACAATATTGAAAATCAACTATACTTCAATTAAAAAAAGAGAAAGACTACAGAGGAGTTAAACACTTAGATGAATCATAGACAAATCTTTTCCAGAAAAAGTAAGTTAACCAAACTTCAAAACACACAATACAGGTCAGAAATTGGTAGTCGTACCACACATACACAGGAGGGCCTTGAAAGTGTGCAGGAATGGAAGTGGCAGTCTTGGAGAAGCATACCTTTGGAGGATAATCATATATAGAGAGGATGGCTGGTAGTCCATAGAGATGACACAGTGAAGGAAAGGAAGGAAATAGTGGAGGAAATTAAGAATCCTATACAAACAAAGGTGAAATAAGACACACCTGGGACTTCCCTGGTGGTTCAGTGGTTAAGACTTCTCCTTCCAATGCACGGGGTGTGTGTTTGATCCCTGGTCAGGGAGCTAAGATCCCACATGCCTTGTGGCCAAGAAAACAATACAAAGAACAAGCAATATTGTAACAAATTCAATAAAGACTTAAAAAAAATGGTCCACATTAAAAAAAAAAAAAGGCACATCAATCTTTCCCCACCACCACTACAAGCAATAAGGTCCATAAATGACACATCACAAAAGATGGCAGTACTCACAGAAGAGGATGTTTTTGAAATAGGAACTGTGTTCAAGAAATGAATGAAAACAGAAATAAAGCAGACTACATCCATTCAAAATTACAACAAAAAATCAGAAAGTGTGAAAGATTTTCTGCTGGTAAGAAATTTCCTCTAAACAACCAGAAACAAAGTACTGATAGAAAAATACTGTCATTCAACACGTAAAACTGCAGTAAATATCCTCAAATAAACATTGAAAGATATTAAAAATAAACAACCTAACGTGAATCAGAAATACAAAAACTAAGACCACAGTGGATTTAAAGCAAGACATAAAATGAGAATTCACTGAACTCAGAAGGAAAAAAATCATTTAAAAATGAATATCGAATTACAAGATGCCCAAGAAAGAACAAATTCAAATGAAAACATAATATAGGGTACTGAAGGAAAGTAGGGGGGGGAGAAAAAAGAGAAATAAGATGAAACAAAGAAGTAAAATGGGTCAGAGAAAGTAGGAACATAGGCAGAGATGTCCAACACACATATTAGATATACTTGGGAAAAAAGAAGTCAATACACCTCAAAAAGCTAATGTTTACAAATATAACCCCCCAAAAAACCTTTCCAAAAATAAAAGAAGATTGGAATCAATACGTTTAAAGGACCCATTAGGTACCCTGGAAATCTGACCCAGAACAATCAACTCCAAGACACATACTAGTAAAACCATTAAACTTTAAAGATAAACAATCAGGTTTTCAGGCAAAAAGATGAAATAATTTACAACTACCAAAAAATTAACTGGCAACAGACTTCTCAAAAACAACATGAAAATCAAGGCTACACTGGAGTAGCAATTTTCAAGAAAAGTAAAGAGAAAATGTGAACTAAGAATATTATATCCTGGGCTTCCCTGGTGGCACAGTGGTTGGGAGTCCGCCTGCCGATGCAGGGGACACGGGTTTGTGCACCGGTCCGGGAGGATCCCACACGCCGCGAAGCAGCTGGGCCCATGAGACATGGCCACTGAGCCTGCGCGTCCGGAGCCTGTGCTCCACAACGGGAGAGGCCACAACAGTGAGAGGCCCGCGTACAAAAAAAAAATAAATAAATAAAAATAAAAATTAATATTATCCTGCTAAGCAGTTCTTCAAATAGTTTTTAATCTACCAAATTCAGAAAATACTGTACACTGTGACTTTACATAGGAATCTACTGGATGTTGAGCTTCAATCTACCAAAGACAACTTGTAAAGCTGTGGCAAAAGAACTGACCTTAAGCATTTCATATATATAACTGTAAAGCTAAGACTACAATGAGAGTGGGATCATGGGTAGAATAATATATAAACACTACATGTTCTGACAAGTAGAAAGAATTCACCTAAAAGATGAAAGGATAAGAGAGAGAAAAAAATGGGAAGGTAAAATAAAATTAAAGGTCTTAGTTGGGAGTCATTTAAAACTGATGTAACACATAATAATAAATTAGATTAGAAAAATGGGAGTGAAGAGCACTATAAAAAGTTTTAATACAAAGATAAACCCTAAAATTAGAATGCACCAAAAAATATTTAAAAGTGAAAGCTATACACCAAACAACAATACAGTAAATATGATATTATATATACTGCAACTCAATCTAATATGACAAAATGAGATGAAACAGAAGTCAAGTCCACAAATGTGAATAAACTTAATTCATTTATTATAAGAAATTTAATGTTTACATTGACTCAGGAAGCAAAACCTAACTCCACACTGATGCTGAATATGAGACATACCTAAAGTGTGATGATTAAAAAGGCTAAATATAAAGGGATAGAAAAATATTTTTCAGGCAATTGAAAACACTAAGAATGCACATGTTGTAATACTAATATCAGGCAAAGTAAAATTAGTCAAAAAGATTAGAAGAAACAAATAAGGATACTTTATAATGCTAAAAAGCTACATTCCACAATGAAGATATAGCACCAAATTATACCAACAGACATGTATAGAAAAAAATATAGAAGATACAGGAGAAAAAGAAACACACTAATAATAGGAGAATTTAACAACCATTTTCAATATAAGTCAGGCTTGGCAGACAAAATATAAGGAAAGATATAAAAAACCTACAAGGTATAATCAATAAGTACAAATACATCAAACAATTCACACCAGTAACAGAGAATATACCTTCTTCTTAAGTGAACATAGAGCATTCATAAAGACTGATAACAGATTATAACACAAAGAAAACATCAGTAGGTTCTATAATGTAGAAGTATTATAAACAGCAATCTGCTTACAATGTAAATAACTAGAAATTAAAAATAAACAAAAAGCCCTTCCTATCTGGAAATTAAAATATCTTGCATCAAACACATCTTGGGTGAAAGAGGAAAAACAAAAAGAATCTATAAAAATTTTTAAATAAAATGATGATAATTAAAAACACTACATGTTCAGAATCTATGGGATCCATTTAAAGCAGATATCAGAGGAAAATTGATAACCGTAAACATGCATGTCAATATGAATAAAGATAAATTAATTAAACACCCTATCTAAAAACCTAGAAAAAGAACTAAAATAAACACAAAGTAAACATAAAGAAGTAAATAATGTAGATAACATAAAAACAATAAAGTAAAATCCTGTTTTTTGTGGGGTTTTTTTTGGTCAACCAAATAAACAAACCATTATTTTAAACAAAACTGAAGAGAGAAAGCACACATACATAAAACTAAAAAATGACAGGATAAATAACTCTTTGTACAGGATATACACCAACCGATATAAATAAATTTGAACATCTGGAGGAATGAGTCATTTCTCTTAAGAATATAGTCTATCAACATTATTCCTAGTATGAACAGATTAGTCTCCATAGAAAAAAATAGAGAAAATTTTCAAAGAAATACCTCACAACAAAGCATCAGGTCCAGCTGGATTCACAAAGAAATTCAACCAAACTTTTAGTGACCAGATGGTCCCAAAGCTATATTAATTGTTTAGAACATAGAAAATCAAGGAAAACTTCCACATCATTTTTATAAAGCAAGTATAATAATATCTCAATGAGCTAAAAAGAGCAAAAAAAGAAAGAAAATGACAAACTGGAGTATATATTACAAATGAAAAAATGGTTCAGTATTCAAAACTATATTGATATAATTCACCATATCAATAGGTTCAAAGAAAAATATCATATGATCATCTGCAGTGACACTCAAAAAGCCTTTGACAGAATTCAATATTAATTCCTAACACAAACTCTTGACAAAAACAGAAATGGATGGATACAGCCTGAATATGATTAATTACACACACACACATACACACACACACACACACACACACACACACACACACTTGTGACAGGTAGAATACCACTCCCCCAAAAGGTCCATATTTTAATTCTCAGAACCCTAAATGTATTTTGCATATGTGATTAATTAAGAATCTTCAAATGGGAAAATGACCCTGGATTATCTTGGTGGCCCCAGTGTAATCTCTAGGTTCCTTATAAGTGAAAAAGCTGTGCAAGAGAGTGTGGGTCAGGGAAATCTTTCAGACAAGATCTGAAGAAACTACACTGCCAGCCAGAGAACACAAGCAGTCTTTAGAAGCTGGAAAAGGCAAGCAACCAGATTCTTCACTAGAGCCTCCAGAATACATCAGCCTCAGCCTGCTGAGAACTTAATTTTATTCCAGTGAGATCCATTCCAGACTTCTGACCTCCAGAACTGTGAAATAATAAAGGTGTTGTTTTAAGCCACGAAGTTTGTGACAATTTGTTATAGCAGTAATAAAAACTAACAGATACCTCAATCTTAAAACCAGAATCTTACTTAATGGGGAAATTCTGGAGGGATTCTCAATGAGATTTGAAAAAGGGAAGAATGCTCACTGTCTTCACTACTATTTAATATTTTTATATTTTAATATTTTTCTGAATTCACTAGACTAGAGAAAACAATGAGTCATGATATTAGAACAGAAGATCTAAAACTCTGTGTTTACTGATAACATGATATTATATTTGAAACTGACTAAAAAATAAATGATAAAAAAGACTCAAATAATAAAAGAATTCAGCAAGCTACAAACTCTAAAATTAGTATCTATAAATCAATAGCATTTTCTGTTAACTACTTAGTGAATACAACAGATGACAAAACATCTACAGTAGCAACAAAAATATAAAATACTTAAAAAAAAACAACTTAAGAGTTGTTCAAAATCCCTATAAACAAAACTATAAAACACTAATAGACACAAAAATAGATTTGAGGGACTTCCCTGGTGGTCCAGTGGTAAAGAATCCGCCTTCCAATAGAGGGGATGTGGATTTGATCCCTGGTCAGGGAACTAAGATCCCACATGCCACAGGGCAACTAAGCCCGCGTGCCACAGCTACTGACCTCACACGCCTCAACTAGAGAGCCTGCATGCTGCAAACTACAGAGTCCACACGCTCTGGAACTCGCACCACAACTAGAGAAGACAAGACCTGCATGCCACAACTAGAGAGAAGCCCGTGCGCCACAACAAAAGATCCCGCATGCCTCAATGAAGATCCCTCATGCCGCAACTAAGACCCGATGCAGCCAAAAAATAAATTTAAAAAAATAATAAATAAATCTTTAAAAATTGATTTGATACAAATGAAGAGACATCCCTGCTTCTAATTATGATCTTTCAACATCAAATGTTAGTTCTTTGTACTATCAGAAATTAAATTAAGAAAGCAAATCCCATTTACAATTGCATAAACAAGAATAAAATACCTAGGAAAAATTTTAACCAAGGAGATGAAAGACCTGAATAATGTACTATTAGACATTAGTGAAAGAAATTGAAGAAGACATAAATAAATGGAAAGATATTCCATGCTCATGGATTGGAAGAATTAATATTATTTAAAAGTCCATACCACCCAAAACAATCTATAGATTCAATTCAATCTCTATCAAAATTCCAACAGTATTTTTCACAGAAATAGAACAAACTATCCTAAAATTTATATGAAACCACAAAGGACTCCAAATAGCCAAAGCAATCCTGAGAAAGAAGAACAAAGTTGGAGGCATCATGTTTCCTAATTTCTAACTATATTACACAAATATTGTAAGCAAAACAGTATGGTACTTGCAGAAAAACCGATGCACAGATCAATGGAACAGAATGGAGAGCCCAGAAATAAACCTCCACCTATATTATAAAAAGAGATAGCCCAGAAATAAAATTACATCTATATGGTCAATTAATTTACAACAAAGGAGCCAAGAATATACAGTGGGGAAAGGACAGTCTCTTCAATAAATGGTGGTGGGAAAACTGGACAGCAGCTTGCAAAAGAGTGAAACCGGACCACTTTCTTACACCATATACAAAAATTAACTCAAAATGAATTAAAGAGTTGAATGTAAAACTTGAAACCATAAAACTCCTAGAGAAAAAAAAAAACACAGGAGTTGACATAAGTCTTGACCATGACTTTTGAATTTGACACCAAAAACAAAAATAAACAAGTTGGACTACATCAAACTAAAAAGCTTCTGCACAGAAAAGTAAACCATCAACAAAATGAAAAGGCAACCTACTGAATGGGAAACAATATTTACAAACCATATATCTAATAAGGGATTAATAGCCAAAATATATAAAGAACACATGCAACTCAATAGCAAAAAACAAACAATCCAAATAAAAAATAGGCAGAAAATCTGAATAGATATTTTTCCAAAGAAGGCATATAGATGGCCAACAGGTACATGCCAACAGGTACATAAAAAGCCACTCAACATCAGTAATCATTAGAGAAATGCAAATCAAAACCACAATAAGATATCGCCTCACACTTGTCAGAATGGCTGTCATCAAAAAGAAGAATAACAAATGTTAGCAAGGATGTGGAGAAAAGTGAACTTTTGTGCACTGTTGGTGGGAATGTAAATTTGGTGCAGTCACTATGGAAAGCAGTAGGGAGGTTTCTCAAAAAATTAAAAGTAGGACTATCATATAATCCAGCAATTCTACTTCTGTGTATCTATCTATCTATATTTTATATTTTATGTATAATATAATATGTTATATATATATAATGGAATATTATTCAGTCATAAAAAGAATGAAATCTTGTCATTTGCAACAATATGGGTGGTCCTTGAAGGCAATATGCTAAGTAAAATAAGTCAGAGAAAGACAAATACCATATCATCTCAAGTATATGTGGAATCTAAAACAAAACAAAACAAAAAACCAAACTCATAGATACAGAGAACAGATTGGTGGTTACCAGAGGTGGAAAGTGAGGGGAGAAATGGGTGAAGGAAGGTATAAACATCCAGTTTTAAAATAAATAAGAAGGGGGATATAATGTACAGCATGGTGACTATAGTTAATAATAATATTGTACTGAGTATTTGAAAGTTGCTAAGAGAGATCTTAAAACTTCCCATCACAAGAAAAAATATTTCTGTAACAATGTACAGTGATGGATGTTAACTAAACTTATTGTGATTATTTTGCAATATACACAGATATTGAATCATTGTATACCTGAAACTAATATATTATATATCAAATATTTTTCAGTATTAAAAAATAAAGGGACATATATTATTAAAAAATGTTAGTTCTTCCTATGTTAATTTATAAATGTAATATAATCACAAGAAAAATTCCAATGAGCTAGTTTTATTGAGCTAGACAAATTGATCATAAATTTTATAAGGAATGATTATCTTTCAAGTAAGCTAGGAAATACAGAAAAAGAATAGTTATAAGAAAGGACTACCCAATCAGGTATTAAATTATGTTAGCAAAGCCCATCTAATTACAATAGTGAGGGACTGGCTCATAAATAGACAAACAGAATAGAAGTCCAGTAAGAGACCCAACTATATATAGATATCTAATACATGATAAAGATAGTATCTCAGTTACAGGGTCAAAGAGAGCTTTTTTTATAAATGGCACTGGAACACTGGAACGACTTTTGGGAAAAGATAAATTTAGATCCATTCCCCACACCATATATAAGAACACAGTGTAAACTGATCAAAGATTCAAATATAAAAACAAAATTAGGCACACACTAGGAGAAACCATGTTATATTTAAACTGGATGTGTAAAAGAACATGACTAAATTTCCAAATGCAATAAATTAAATAGAGAGACCAATATGACTATTAAGAAAATTTATTTAAACTTTTGCATAATAAATATTACCATAAGCAAAGTTAAAACCCGAATTGCCAACTAAGAGACAATGTGAGAACACATATCCCAGATACAAGGCTAATATCCCTAACTACAAAGACTGGGAAATGAGAGCCGAGACAAAACTTCCTATAGAAATACAGGCAAACAACACAAACAGGCAATTAGCAAAATGATCTAGAAATATGGCCCCTGAATACATGGGCAAATGTTCAAATTCACACATATGAAGAGAAATGCAATTTTGATACATTTCTTATATTTCAGATGGTAAAAAATTTCAAGAGCTTGACAATACACTCTTTTTATAAATTTGTTGATGGACATGTAAGATGGCATCACTCCCACGAAGGAGAATTTGGCAATATCTAACAAAACTTGTATGTATTTATCCTTTTACCCAGCAATCACACTTCTAGGAATTTATCCTGAAGATATACCTGCAACAATATCAAACTATATGATCCAGAGTTTATTTACTGAAGAATCATTTGTAATTGAAAACTACTGGAAACTACCAAGATGGCCAAGCATAGGAGTTTGTTCAAATAAGCTATGGTGTAGAGTCAGCAAAGTACTATGCAAATGTAAAAAAAAAAAAAAATGAAGAAGCCCTTTAATAACTGATGTGGAGCAATTTCCAGGAAATAATATTAAGTTTTTAAAAAATGCCAAAGAGATTAGATAGTATGCTCTCCTTTGTGTAAGAAAGAAGAGAAAGTATAAAGAAACACAAGGAGGATAAACTAGAAAACAAGAAAGTGCATTATCTACAAGAGGTAGAAGACATAGGATCAAAGTATTGAGGACGGAGTAACACTTCTCTGAATTTAACTTTATGTATACATTTGGCTTTAGAAACATGCTAAAATTAAATATATGTTTAATTGAAATATATATTAAATGTATTTTTAAATTAAATCAATAAAGATGAGGAGGGAAAAATATATTTTTAAATTAAATCAATGAAGATGAGGAGGGAGAAAAATAAAAGTTAAGGAAAACTGGAAAAAAGAACAAAAAGTCCTCTATTCCCATTCCCACCAACACAACAAAAGCAACAAAATATTCTCTACTGTTTTCAAAGAACAATGTATGAAAATAACGTTTTTGTTTGGGGTCTGCATGTGTTTGTGTCTGGGGAGTTATAAGAATAGAAAATTTCTTTCCAAATCTACTACAGTGGTAGAGATAAAAAGCAAACAAAGTAATAATGATATTTGAGCTTTAGGAATGATGCTTCTTTTATGGTCTTAAAATTTACTATCTTTCAGGATTTCCTTTCAGGGGAAATCACAGAGTATTCAACTATAGTGGTCTGAGAATTTAAGGTATGTTTAACATGTACCATATGATCACAGTGCTTAAAAGATTGTCCATGTTCCGTTATATTAAAAGTAAAACACATTCGTCTGAATTTTATTCATCCAAACAATAAATAGGAATCATTTTCCTACTCATATAAACAGATTGCCTAGTCTACAGCTAAGAATTCCTAACTCAGATGTCCTCCTACTTAAAAAAAAAAAAAAAAAAAGAAACAGTAAAACAAACAAAAAAACTGAATAGAGAAGACTACTTCATTTCATTAAGTTAAGGTGCGGTAAAAGTTCAATAACAGCATCACTCATTATCTGAGAAAAAGAATGGCTGTAGGACAGCTATTTTAAAATGTAATAATGGAACCTCAGAGAAAGTCCTGTCAAAATAAAAGAAAAAATAGGATTTGCAATGAGACAATTAATAGATCTTTAAACCCAAGAGGCAAATCAATGATGAGGGAGCAGAGTGGCACCAAGAGTAATACAAACTGCCTACCACATTGCAAATAGAACTGTGAAGGGAAAATTGCTTGAGGTGATTATCAAAAGTTACAGTAATCAATGAGAGAGCTACTACAGGGCATCAATTAAAGCTCTGTGGTGTCCTCGATGAAGAAAGTGACTTTCCAGCAAGGCACAAGCAGGAGCTTGCATTATGGAAGTAAAGACGAGGTCCTCCTATTCTAAATGCTAGGACAACCAGCCATTGCTATAATCAAAACAGAGGAAGCAACATGACATTTGTCCCTACAGTATCACAGAGTCTACCAAAAGGAAAGTGATCTAAAGGTGCATACAAGTACAGAGTAAAAGGAATCTGTACTTGAGGATAATTTTTACCTATCAAGGGAAACAAAGTTCATCCTAGAAGGCAACAGTTACACAAAAATGACAATGTTTTCTTGAATGAATGAGATCCACAAAAAGAAAACTGTATACTTTTTAGAGTTGGATTTGAGCCTTTTTAGCAAAATCCTGTGGACTATGTTCACATAGTTCATCAGGTTTGATAGAAATAAGACAATATTGTCAACAACTCAACCACACAGTTGTCAAGGATAATGTTTCTGTTTATTGCAGTGGAAGGTAGAGGAACAGAAATGTCCCCACTGAACACCATATTTTCCTAGTAACTCTAGTAACACCATATTTCCCTAGTTTGTGAGTCATTTTTATAATTCTTTGATGGCTGAATGGAATTAATAGTATAGATCTCATGGGATAATGGTTTTTAAAAGTTGCTTTAGCTCAACATGCTGCCTAGTACTCAAAAGAGAACAGGGTGACTTCTGGTTCCCATTTCAGCAGGTAAGCAGCTTAGAAGGTATCACTTCAGTCCTCACAACAAGACTGGACAAACTGAAAATCAACAACGTTTCTTAGATCCATCAGAGAATTGTAGTCATAGGGCAGATAACTGCTCCAGAAATTGGAGAGACAAAGGTAGATAAAGAGTATCACAAATTACTATTGGAGGAGAAGCCCAGGAGCAGAAACTGCCACTGTAGCCAGTGGCAGGGTAGGAAAACTTGAACTGAAATTGACAAATTACTGGTGGTTCAGTATGGACAAGCTTTTTAGTTAAAAACTCCGGGGGACGGGGGGCAGTCCTGTTAAAGAGTCCACATTTTCATGAGTTTCACCTCCAGAAGTCCTACCAGGTTATCACAGTGAAGACAAACATCTCTTCATGCTTCCAGCAGGGAAAGGGAAAACTAGCCATTTTGAAATACACCCAGAAAATTCTTAAAAAGGTCTGCCCTCACAGGAAACTATTTTACCAAAGCCTAACCAACTGGGATTTTATCAGAGCCTAATGGACCTGGGGGCAGGAAAATACTCAACTTCAGCCCCCTCTGGCCTTCCTGTTTTACCTAAGTGGGGAGGACAAACTGATAAATATTTGTGAAGACCTTATCGCAGGGGCACATGTTCAATAAAAGATTGAGACCTAGTCACAGGACTATAAAACACTTCCCCTCTCCTCAAAATTTGACATATCATCAGTAAGTCTCTTGCACAATAAAAGGAGATTAAAACAGAAATAACTGTATGTCCCAGACTTTATTTAGTAAGAATTCTCTAAGTAATCCCCCCCAAAAAAGGAAGGAAAATAAAAACAAGGACACCAGAGGAAAATTTTGGCCTTTAACACCTATAGCAGTAGCAAACATAGCCTAACTCCTAGCTAGATAAATACAAAACCTCCCACTAAAAGCCTATTTATCTCCATTCCTTATACCCAATACATCATATGCAGCTTTCAACAAAAGATTACAAGGCATACTAAAAGACAAAACACAGAGTTTGAAAAGACGTAGGAAGCATCCAATTCAGACTCAGATATAGCACAAATTTTGGCATTATCACGCTGGGAATTTAAGACAACTATGATTAATATGCTGAAGGCTCTCTAATGTAAAAAATAGACAATATACAACCAAAGATGGGTATTATGAGCATAGAGAGTGAAATTCTATGAAACAATCAAAAGGAAATGATAGAAATCAAAAACACTGAAACAAAAATGAAGAATGTCCCTCAATAGACTGGACAGAGCCAAAGAAAGAATCACTGAGCTTGAAAAAACATCAAAAGAAACCTCTAAAACGAAAATATAAGGAAAAAAGAATGAAAAAGATATAACAGAATATCCAAGAACTAAAGGACAATTACAAATGGTTTCACATGCATGTAATGCGAATACCAGAAGGAAAAAAAAAAAAAAGAAAGGAACAGAAGAATTGCTTGAAGTAATCATGAGTGAAACTTTTCCAAAATTAATGACAAACAACAAAATCACACATCCAGGATAGTCAGGGAACACCAGGCATAGGATAAAGATATTTTAAAAAAAAATCAACACTTGGGTATACTATATTCAAACTGCAGGAAATTAAACACAAAGAAAAATCTTGAAAGAAGCTGGAGGTGAGGATGGAAGGTGGAGAAACATCTTACCTAGAGAGAAACAAGGATAAAATTACATCAGATTTGTTTTTAACATCTTTATTGGAGTATAATTGCTTTACAATGTTGTGTTATCATCAGATTCTTTTTTCAGAAACCATTCCAGCAAAATGAGTGGAGTGTTGAAAGAAAAAAATACCGCCTACCTACCTTTGATATCTAGTGGAATTATCTTTCAAAAGTTGAGAAATAAAGACTTTCTGAAACAAAAACTGAGGGAATTTGTCACCAAGAGACCTGCCTTGCAAGAAATGTTAAAAGAAATTTCTTCAGAGAAAAGAAAATAATACAGCTCATGATGACATATTTAAGATCATTTAAAAATAAAAATGGAGGGCTTCCCTGGTGGCGCAGTGGTTGCGCGTCCGCCTGCCGATGCGGGGGAACCGGGTTCGCGCCCCGGTCTGGGAGGATCCCACGTGCCGCGGAGCGGCTGGGCCCGTGAGCCATGGCCGCTGGGCCTGTGCGTCCGGAGCCTGTGCTCCGCAACGGGAGAGGCCGCAGCAGTGAGAGGCCTGCGTACCGCAAAAAAAAATAAAATAAAATAAAAATAAAAAAATAAAAATAAAAAATAAATAAAAATGGAGTAACTATGGTTCAGGCATCCAAAATGGAGCCAGGTGGCTATTACGGATATGGTTTCAGACATGTTCCTGCATCACTGAGAACCTGAATTTTCTGAAGTGTATCAAACTCAAGGACACCACCAACCATTTTCAAAACAACACCTGCTAGCAGTTGCCAGCTGCAACCTTATGGTCTCAAGGTCTCCCCTTGTAAAATATGCAACCATTTTTGGACCCTAAATAAACCTTGCTTATCAAGCGCCCTTAGTTCTTGACAGTTCCAATCCTAATTCTTGACAAACAGCTATGTAACTTTGTGGTTTTACCTCCATTTTGTAGTCCGGTGGAACACATTTCAAGTACTTCTTGAATATGTGTCTCCCAGGCTATAGTCCTCAGCTTGGCTTGAATAAAACTCTCTTCTGTTCCTTATTATAGATTGTTTACTGATTATTTGTGTTGACACTCAGAAACTTGGATCTACATAAAGAAGGACTGTTTGAAAAGGAATACATGAAGGTAAAATAAAATATTTTATTTTTCTTATTCATAATTAATAGATACTTTGTTCAAAATTATAATAATAATGTATTTGGTGGTTATAGGTTATGGGTAAGTGAAATTAATGACAATAGTGTCTTAAGGGATGGGTAAAAGGGATGGGGAATACTCTATTTATAAGGTACTTGCATTATGTGTGACGTAGTATAGTGTTATCTGAAAGTCACTTGGATTAGCTGTAAATTTACTTTGCAGACTCTAGGGCAACCACTGAGAATGGTAAAAAGAAAAAAAAAAACATAACTGATATGCTAATAGAGGAGACAAAGGGAATAATATAAAATGATCAATTAAAATTAGAGAAATGGAAAAACAGAGGAAATAAAAAAGTGGAACAAAGAACAAGGGCAGTGAACAAAAAATAATAAATATGGTAGATATTAATCCAAATATAGCAATAATCATTTTAAATGTCAATGATATAAATATAGCAATTAAAGGACTGAGACTGTCAGACTGTCAGGGTGGATAAATAAACACAATCCAACTGTTATTTATAAGAAACTTACTTTAAGTATAAAGATGCAGACAGATTAAATGTAAAGGCATAGAGAAAACTATATCATATTATCAGTAATCAAAGGACCTTGGAATAGTTATATTAATTCCAGACAAAGCAGATGTAAGAGCAAGGAAAATTATCAGGAATAAAGAGAAGCATTACATAAACATAAAGGGGTCAATTTTCCAGGAAGACATAGCAATCCTTGATATGCATGCACCTATCAATACAGCATCAAAATATGTGAGGCAAAAACTGATAGAACTGCAAAACAAGAATAGATGAATCTGCTATTATAGTTGGAGACTTCAACACCCCTCTATCAGGAATGGACAGATACAGTAGGCAGAAAGTCAGTAAGAACATAGTTGAACTGCACAGCACCACCAATCAACTGAATATCATTGACATTTATAGAATACTTCATCCAACAATAGCAGACTATACATTCTTCTCAAAATTATACAGACCATTCACCAAGACAGACCACATTTCTGGGCTGTAAAACACACCTTAACAAACCTAAAAGAATAGAAATTATACAAAATATGCTCTCAAGACACAATGGAATTAAACTACAAATCAAAAACAGAAAGATGGCTGGGGAACCCCCAAATACTTGAGGATTAAATAGAACATTTCTAAATAATACACAGGCAAAGAAGAAATCTCAAGAGAAATTAAACACTTTGAATTAAATCAGAATGAAAATGGAACTTATTAAAATTTGTGGGATGCAGTAAAAGCAGCACTTAGAGGGAAATTTACGGCACTGAATTCACATATTTGAAAAGAAAAATTATCTAAAATCAGTAACCTAAACTTCCACCATAGAATACTACAATATCAAATTAAATCCAAAGTCAGCCCAATGAAAATAATGAAAATTAGACTTGAAAGCAATAAAATTAGAAACAGAAAATCAATAGAGAAAATAACTGAAACCAAAAGCTGGTTCTTTGAAAAGTTCAATACAATCGATAAACCTTTAGACAGGTTAACTAAGGAAAAGCAGGGAGGGGGGAGAGGGAGGAGAGAGAGAGAGAGTGGGAGAGAGATAAAGATATAGATATAGGTATAGATATAGATATATATATAGAGAGAGAGAGAGAGAGGGAGAGAAGGAGAAAACACAAAGCACTAATATCAGTAATGAAAGAGAGGTCATCACTACCACTAATGATCCCCATTGACCCCAAGGATAACAAAATAATATTATGAACAAGCCTATACCCACAAATTTGTTAACTTAGATGAATGGACCAAGTCCTTAAAAGACACAATCTCCTAAAACTCACCCAAGAAGAAATCTACAATCTGAATAGATCTATTATCTATTAAAGAAATTTAATCAATAATTAATAACCTACCAAAGCAGAAAACATCAGGCCCAGATGGGTTTAATTCTACCAAAAATACAAGGAAGGGGCTTCCCTGGTGGCGCAGTGGTTTAGAGTCCGCCTGCCAATGCAGGGGACACGGGTTCGCGCCCCGGTCTGGGAAGATCCCACATGCTGCGGAGCGGCTAGGCCCGTGATCCATGGCCGCTGAGCCTGCGCATCCGGAGCCTGTGCTCTGCAACCGGAGAGGCCACAACAGTGAGAGGCCCGCGTACCGCAAAAAAAAAAAAAAAAAAAA
>NC_041215.1:44510963-44513311 GCF_002837175.3 Physeter macrocephalus | reverse complement strand
AAAAAAAAATTAGAAAATAATATGCAACAGTATACTTGGCTATACATGTCATATAGCCAAGTATAATTTATTCCAGGTATGCAAAGAGGGTTCAACATTTGACAGTCAATTAATGTAATCTATCCTATTAACAGACTAAGTAAAAAAAAATAATATAATCATACCTATATATGCAGAAAAAGCACTTGACAAAAACCAACACCTATGATGATAAAAATTCTCAGCAAACTGGCAATAGAGGAGGACTTCTTCAACTTGATAAAGAATATCTACAAAAGCCTACAGTTAGCATCATACTTTTTTTTTTTGCGGTACGCGGGCCTCTCACTGTTGTGGCCTCTCCCGTTGCGGAGCACAGACTCCAGACACGCAGGCTCAGAGGCCATGGCTCACGGGCCTAGCTGCTCCGCAGCATGTGGGATCTTCCCGGACCGGGGCATGAACCCGTGTCCTCTGCATCGGCAGGCAGACTCTCAACCACTGCGCCACCAGGGAAGCCAGTTAGCATCATACTTAATGGTGAGAAACCAGGTGCTGTCCTGCTAAGATCAGGAGTAAGGTAAGAATGTTCCTTCTCACTACTCCTACTGGACAGCATACTGGAAGTCCTAGATAATGCAATAAGGCAAGAAAAGGAAATAAAAGGTGTACTTACTGGAAAGGAAGATATAAACTGTCTTTTTTGCAAATTATATGCTTGTCTACATAGATAATTCCAAAGAATCAACAAGAGCAATAATAACCAAAAAGAAAAAAATAAACCCTCCTGGAACAAATAAGAAATTATAACAAGGTTGTAGGATACAAGGTTAATACACAAAACTCAACTGCTTTCTTGTATAACAACAATGAATAATTAGAATTTGAAAATAAAAACAATACATTTATATTAGCACCAATAATATGTAAAATCCTTAAGTGTCAGTCTAACAAAATATATACAAGACCTATATGAGAAAAAGTACAAAACTCTGATGAAAGAAATCAAAGAAGTTTTAAATATATGGAGAAATATTCCATGTACCTGAATAGAAAGACTCAATATCATCAAGATGTTAGTTCTTCCCAAATTGTTTATACATTATAAGCATTTCCAGTCAAAATCCTGGCAAATTATTCTGGAAATATCCACAAACTGATTCTAAAGTTTATATAGAAAGGCAAAAGCTCCAGAACACTCAAGACAATATTAAATACAAAGAAATTCAGAGGACTGACACTCCTCAACTTCAAGACTTACTATAAAGCTTCAGTATTTAAGACAGTGTGTTATTGGCAAAGAACAGATAAATAGAAGAATGGAATAAAGGTACAGGGCCCAGAAGTAGATCCACACAAATATAGTCAACTGATGTTCAACAAAGAAGCAAAGGCGATTCGATGAAGAAAAAGTCTTTTTAACAAATGGTGCTAGAACTGGACATCCACATGTAGAAAAATGAATCCAGACACAGACCACAAGATTTTCACAAAAATTAACTCAAAATGGATCACAGACCTAAATGTAAAATGCAAAACTAAACCTTCTGGAAGATAACATAGGAGAAAATCTGGTTGACCTTGGGTTTGGTAATGTTTTTTCCGATATAACACCAAAGAATGATCCGTGGAAGAAATATTGACAAATTGGAATTCATTAAGAAAAAACTACTTCTTTTTTTTTTTAACATCTATATTAGAGTATAATTGCTTTATAATGGTGTGTTAGTTTCTGCTTTATAACAAAGTAAATCAGTTATACATATACATATGTCCCCATATCTCTTCCCTCTTGCATCTCCCTCCCTCCCACCCGCCCCATCACACCCCTCTAGGTGGTCACAAAGCGCCAAGCTGACCTCCCTGTGCTATGCGGCTGCTTCCCACTAGCTATCTATTTTACGTTTGGTACTGTATATATGTCCATGCCACTCTCTCACTTGTCCCAGCTTACCCTTCCCCCTCCCTGTATCCTCAAGTCCATTCTCTAGTAGGACTGCATCTTTATTCCTGTCTTGCCCCTAGGTTCTTCTGACCATTTTTTTTCTTTTTTTAGATTCCATGTATATATATATGTTAGCATAGAGTATTTGTTTTTTTTCTTTCTGACTTAATTCACTCTGCATGACAGTCTCTAGGTCCATCCACCTCACTATAAATAACTCAGTTTCGTTACTTTATATGGCTGACTAATATTCCACTGTATATATGTGCCACATCTTCTTTATCCATTCATCTGTTGATGGACACTTAGGTTGCTTCCATGTCCTGGCTATTGTAAATAGAGCTGCAATGAATATTTTGGTACATGACTGTTTTTGAATTATGGTTTGCTCAGGATATATGCCCAGTAGTGGGATTGCTGGGTC
>NC_041215.1:44478781-44510519 GCF_002837175.3 Physeter macrocephalus | reverse complement strand
AGATGATATCTCATTGTAGTTTTGATTTGCATTTCTCTAATGATTAATGATGTTGAGCATTCTTTCATGTGTTTGTTGGCAATCTGTATATCTTCTTTGGAGAAATGTCTATTTAGTTCTTCTGCCCATTTATCGATTGGGTTGTTTGTTTTTTTGATACTAGGCTGCATGAGTTGCTTGTATGTTTTGGAGATTAATCCTTTGCCACTTGCTTCATTTGCAAATATTTTCTTCCATTCTGAGAGTTGTCTTTTTGTCTTGTTTATGGTTTCCTTTGCTGTGCAGAAGCTTTTATGTTTCATTAGGTCCCATTTGTTTATTTATATTTCCATTTCTCTAAGAGGTGGGTCAAAAAGAATCTTGCTGTGATTTATGTCATAGAGGGTTCTGCCTATGTTTTCCTCTAAGAGTGTTATAGTGTCTGGCCTTACATTTAGGTCTTTAATCCATTTTGGGTTTATTTTCGTGTATGGTGTCAGGCAGTGTTCTAGTTTCATTATTTTAGCTGTGCAGTTTTCCCAGCACCACTTATTGAAGAGGCTGTCTTTTCTCCATCGTATATTCTTGCCTCCTTTATCAAAAATAAGGTGACCATATGTGTGTGGGTTTATCTCTGGGCTTTCTATCCTGTTCCATTGATCTATATTTCTGTTTTTGTGCCAGTACCATACTGTCTTGATTACTGTAGCTTTGTAGTATAGTCTGAAGTCAAGGAGACTGATTCCTCCAGCTCGGTTTTTCTTTCTCAAGATTGCTTTGGCTATTTGGGGTCTTTTGTGTTTTCATACAAATTGTGAAATTTTTTTTTCTAGTTCTGTGAAAAATGTCAGTGGTAGTTTGATCGGGATTGCATTGAATCTGTAGATTGCTTTGGGTAGTGTAGTCATTTTCACAATGTTGATTCTTCCAATCCAAGAACATGGCATATCTCTCCATCTATCTGTATCATCTTTAATTTCTTTCATCAGTGTCTTATAATTTTCTGCATACAGGTCTTTTGTTTCCTTAGGTAGGTTTATTCCTAGATATTTTATTCTGTTGGTTGCAATGGTAATTGGGAGTGTTTTCTCAATTTCACTTTCAGATTTTTCATCATTAGTGTACAGGAATGCCAGAGAGCTCTGTGCATTAATTTTGTATCCTGCTACCTTACCAAATTCATTGCTAAGCTCTAGTAGTTAAAAAACTACTTCTCTGTGAAAGACACTGTTAAGAGAATGAAAAGACAGGTCAAAGACTAGAAGAAAATATTTTTGAAATATATATCTGATTAAGGACTGGTATCCAATATATATAAAGAACTCTAAATTCAATAATAAAAAAATAAATTAAGAAAAAATAGACAAATGATCTGAACAGACACCTCACCAAGGAAGAGAAAGATGGAAAATAAGCATATGAAAAGATGCTAAACGTCATATGTTATTAAGGAACTGCAAATTAAAGCAAGGTACTACTACATACCTATTAAAATAGCTAACATCCAAAACACTGATAACACCAAATGTTGGCCAGGGGGTGAAGCAAAAGGAATTCCCATGATAAAGCCGCTTTTGAAGAGACTTCGGAATTTCTTGCAAAACTGAACATAAATTTATCATAATATCCAGGAATAGTGCCCACTGATATTTAGGCAAATCACTTGAAAATTACATTCACATAAAAATCTGCACCTGAATGTTTACAGCAGCTTTATTTATAACTGCCAAAACTTGGAAGTGACAGTAAAATGATCATTGGTTTCCAGGGGTTTGGGGAGAGGAAAGGTGGGATCAGTAGAGGCAGCACAGGAGATTCTTAGGGCAGTGAAACTATTGTGTATGATATAGTACAGGTGGATACATGCCATTATACATTTGTCCAAATCCACTGAATGTACAACACAAAACATGAACTCTAATGTAAACTATGGGCTACAGTAATGTATCAGTATTGGCTCAGTATTGGCTCATCAGTATTGGCTCATCCATGAAATGTATTACACAACTTGTTCTAATGCAAGATGTGTGTATGAAACTGTGTATGTGTGGAGAGGGAGTGATGAGGAGATACATGGGAGCTCTAGATCTGCTGTTCAATTTTTCTGTAAACCTAAAATCACTCTAAAAAATAAAGTCTATTAATTTATTGATAAAAAATAGAACATGGTAAAAAAAAAACAAGTAAACTATAGACTGAAAACATTCTGTGTAATATCTAATATAGGAGATTAAGAAACAATGTTTGTACAGAATCACACATACGTATTCAAACACTAATCACCCAAATCATCTGCTTAATCTTTTGGGTTTCACAGAGGCAGTCAATGAAAGGCAGAAAATCACTCTTCAATGGACTTGCCAAGTTACATCACATAAATCAGAAAGAAGCATCAAAGATAAAATATGCTCATTTGTGAAGTCGAATGGGAAAAAAAAAACCCCAAAAACAATCATCACATTACTTTGTTCTGAAATAGCAGAGGTAGTCCTTTGAGCCAACTGTGGATCCTAAGAAAACAGTAACTGATGCTAATGATTAATTCTAGCAATGAGTATTTCATTGTTTGGTAATTCCAGTACTACTGAAAGGCATCTTAATTTGGAAGAAATTTGGTAATATATCAGTGATTTCATTTAAGACCTTCCAGGAAAAAAGTAAACAGATACTACTTTTAACATATTTCTATGATTTACATCAAGATACGACCATGTAAAGTAAAGCAATTACAAATAATTTTGAAGCCTAAACTATTGTTTTTAAAAGTTTTAGTCCATTACCTCTATAGGTTTATAATTCTTATTATTGCTGTGCAAATTAATATTTTTATTAAATCAATGCCAAAGAAAACATTCTTGGATTAACTTATTGGTATTATCACTACTATAAAATATCTACAATTCAGATGTAAAAGAACCTGCTTAATAATCAAAACAAAGTAAACAAACCAAAAACAATTTTAAAAAACGTAAACATTAAGAACAATAAATACATAATTTATATGCCAAATTTGAAAGTGAACTTGAATTTTTATCATTATAATAAATGGTTTAGTCTCTTACTACTGTAGTAACAAAAGACCAATTTTTTATGGAAGGAAAGATTCTTTAAATTCTATAGTGCTTTACAATTTTCAAAAATTTTACACATATGATTTCATATAATCCCATAATAACCCCATTTTTCCCCTACCCCTATATTGCCCCTACCCCTTCCTTCTCCCCCACTGGTAACCACTAGTTTGCCTTCCATATATATGTGTCTGCTTCTTTTTTGTTTCCATATAAAGTTATAAAATATTGGCTATATTCCCTGTACTGCACAATATATCCTTGTAGCTTTTTTATTTTATACATAGTAGTTTGCACCTCTTAATCCCCTACCTCTATCTTGTCCCTCCCCCTTCCCTCTCCCCACTGGTAACCACTAGTTTGTTCTCTATATATGTGTCTGCTTCTTTTTTGTTTTATTCACTAGTTTGTTGTATTTTTTACATTCCACATATAAGTGATACCATATGGTATTTGTTTTTGTCTGACTTATCTCATTTAGCATAATGCCCTCTGAATCCATCCACGTTGCTACAAATGGCAGAATTTCATTCTTTTTTATGGCTGAGCTATATTCCATTATATATATATATATACATACCACACCTTCTTTATCAATTCATTTGTTGATGGATAGTTAGGGCACAAGATCTATTTTTTTAACTGACATATTGATAAAATAGATATGTGAAAATAGATGACTTATCCTATATGGTTGCACTACTACACTAATTACACCAGAGTACAGAGCACTGCTGGCCGAGACTCTAAAATACTTATATTTGAAATTGAAAACTTCTCAAATGAAACTTTTAAAAACTCAAATCGCAAACCTGATTACGATTTTCCTGTTGTAGAAAATCATAAAGAAATCTTATAAAATTACACTGTAAAATATTTAAGTGAATCAAAGATATAAACACTGAAGGCCTCCTACCTTAACGTAGCATTTTTTCCGTCACTTCTCGTACACCAAACCTGGCGGGTTTGATAACCTATCTCTATGTTGCAGGACTTGGAATGGTGATGTGCCTTGTAACTTTGATGTCTAAAGGTGACCAGCTCCTTCGAATCAGAGCTAAAATCCAGAACGGTTCTTCCACTTAGGTTAAGTTCTTTGAGAAGAGGCAGTCGACATTTACTCCATGGTCCAACTTGAAGGCTAAACGTATATTCCTCTGCCCCAAGAGGACAGGAAATGGAAGCATCACAGGCTCTTGACTCAGTCAGGTTGGGACACTGCAACCCTCCATAGAGAGGGGGGGCAATGGCTGAGCGAGTTCTATGCTGTAACTGCTTCCCACATCCCTTGCTACACCTGGACCACTGTGAGAACTCAGAGACCACGCAATCCCGCGGGCAAGGGATGAGACAAGCTTGTTCCGTGGGGGGCTGAGGGGCAAAGTGTTCACATATCTCATTCACAGCCACGGTTCCGTTCAGCTTCTGAACACAATGCACCGTCCGGTGCTGCAGCCCATGCTGGGCTGTCACGCACTCTGTAGCCCGAGGTCTGGCTTGCCCCAGGGTGGGAGGAACAAGCACACAGTGGTGCCAGTCAGAAACCTCCCACTGGAAGAGGTCTCTGTGCCAGTCACAGACTCGGAAGCAGCTTCTTTCCTTAGGAGGCCTATTGTTCTCATCACAGTTAGACAGGTGACTCGTCCACCCTTCAAAATGGAAACACCAAAGGGCACGACTCTGGATTCCTCCTGGCCCACAGTCTCCTGTACACCTTCCCCAGGGGCCTGCAGGCAGAAAGACAAGGGTGTCAGTTACTCCAAGATTCCACACCACCATCCACACAAAAACGGGTCAATCTGCATACCTCTTGACACAACCAGTGTGAAATTATGAATTATGATGAAAAATATAATTGAGTGGCTAAAAATGTGGATTCTACATCAGCTGGCCCTTCTTGAAATCCCCAATCCGTCTCTTACGGCAGTATCAACTTGGATGAATTACTTCAACTTTCTAAGCCTTAGTTTCCTACATAAGGGAGAAGATAATAAAAGCACTGGCTTGTAAAGATGTTCTGAGGATCAGTGACATAATGTGATGGGAAGTAGACAATACACATTTAATAAATGATTGGTCTCGTTATAATTATTATGTTCCAAAGCCTATATACCTAACTCAATATTAATACTTTCTCGTTAGGCAGAGTTTCATCTAAAAGAAAAGCCCTAAATCCAGGATTTTAATAAACTAGGATTTTTCATGTTTCCAATCCTTCAGCTCACACCTTAAGTAGCTCAGAAGAGAAATACATTTTTAAAAATAGCTTGCAAAGCATCCTAAATATATTTTCATTTTCTAAATAGCTCTCCTCAGTTCTGGTTTTTGCTTGCAGAGTGAATTGCGTGAAAAAGAAAAATCTGATACAGGGGGGCGGGGTGTTGGGGAAAGGTAAGTTAATAAAAGAAGCAGCAGTAGTACTGAATTGTCTCTGGAAATTCTGCCCTGACAATCCTTGAAATATACCTGTTGGGTAAAGCTTCCAATGTTAGCTTGTAATATGACAAATCTTTTCATTAATGAATTAGTTTTGTGAGAGAGGGTTCAAAAAATGTACAGATGAAAGAGCTACCCACTGATTTTTTTTTTTTTTTTGCATCTAATCTATAGACATACCAGCTGGCCTCATCCAGAAGGTTGATCATCTATCTTTCCATGAGGACAGCAAGTAATCACATTTTGTGTCAATGGGGAAAAAAAAAAGTTTCCTCCCTTTTGCTTTACTTAAAAATGTAATATGAGCCTGAAAAAAGTGTATCAGCTTAAGCATGTTACGTTTACCCCTTTACTAGGTTTGTGATCATCATAAAGGCATTTCACACACCGAGAAACATTTTAATTTACACAGGCGAGAAAAAGAAGGTGCAGTCTTTCTTTCCTTCCCCAAATCTCATCAAACCCCAAATGCCACTTAATTACTTCCTGGAATGTATTTTCATGCACATCCAGTACATTTCTAGTAGCAATAAATGTGTACACAGGCATGTGCATTTAGGAAGAGACGTGCCTCCCCAGAGAAGCAGGTATTTGCACTTGGGGCCACATGCTGCAATGAGGATCTCTCACTTTAGCAGGACAACAGTTTGGGGGTTCTAATGTAAATAGTCCTCCTGGTTCTTCCTCCCAGCCCTGTTGTGGGTGTGCAAACCTGCTGTTCTAGGCAATACCATTTAGGTACAGTGCCGATGACGTCTGTCTCCTTTCAGTGACCCCACGCTAGAGTCTCCTCTTGATGAAATGGACAGAGGAGTTTTACTGGATTAAGTCAGTCTATAGTCACCAAAATGCCCTTGGGTTTGCCCACACTCTTCCCTAGGTGAGTTATCCCAGCACTGCCTGCTCAGTAAGTGCACATGGAAAGTGCAGCTTTCAGCACAGGATGAGTCAATCAACCATCCTTAATTCTGATGGTTTCCTCTTCAATCACCCACGGTTTAGTACTCTGCAAAATGAGAAGTTCATTGTTACATGACAGCTATTTGCAGGCTCCATATGTCTAGATGTTCTGGAGCAGTTTCAGGTCCAGTACGCCATTCCTTATCTGGAATCTCAGACCACGCATACAAATGTTTATTATTACCAAAAACAAAACCAGGTTACTCAGTAAAGGACTATTTCAAAAAATACATGGTTGCAGCAAACTTCAAAAATCTAAAATCTTTCTTGACTTATCTAGGAGTTTGGGATTAACATATACACACTACTATATATAAAATAGATAACCAATAAGGACCAATAAGGACCGACTGTACAGCACGGGGCACTGTGGTAAATATTTTATAAGAATCTATAAGGGAAAAGAATCTGAAAAAGAATATGTATATAAAGAATATATATTCAGTTTATATATATATATATATATATATATATATATATATATAAAACTGAACCACTTTGCTGTACACCTAAAACTAACACATTGTAAATCAACTATACTTCAATTAAAAAAAATAAAATAAAATCAGTTTTGAATGATACAAAACAGTTATTGCTTAAAATGAAAACAAAGCTTTTTTGTAAAGCACTGGGTTTTAAAATATAGGCTGTCAGTTTCTCTCTGTTTAGGTATCAAATACATGCAACTCTCTACTTAGGATTTGTTCACGTAAATTAAAGAATATAAGACCAAGAACGTGGAGCCCCTTCTAACCAATCTTGAAAAGCTAACATTAAATTTAATCAATCTAGAACATCTTACAAAAGTGATCCTTATTCTTACTTTTAAAACATCTGATTAGCACATTTTCTTATTATTAATATTCTGTTTTCTTCTTCTAATTTTGCCTACTTTCAAAATTGTTAAGGTAGCTCCCTTTTATTTGAAATCATTAATATTGTAAACTGTATAAATTACTATTCTTCCCTCAGCTTTCATATCTCCATCTATACAGAATTTCACCAAACAGCCAGATTTTTTTCTAGATCAATGGAAGACAAAATATAACAATTAAGAAATAATTACTACCATTTGTTAAAGACTAGCGGTGGTGTGCTGGGCTTGGCTGCTACCAGGGGACTGTTAAATATTCAGGAACTTTACCAGGTGGTTGTTAAATCATTCATGATTTAAAATCAGCCATGGTGGGAGTATTTACACCACATTACAAATCAAGTCACATCAAGGCTTTTTTTTTTAAAAAAAACCAGAGAGCCAGCTGGTTTATAGTACACCAATGGTGATTTCACAGGTGCCTTCCTTCCTTCCTTATAACAATCCCATGAGGTGGGGCTAGTCTGCTCATTTTATCAGTTGTGGAAAATGAAACTCAGAAGTTACAATGCACACCCAAGGTTACACAGCTAGTGCATGCTAGGCTAGAATGGGACTCCAGATCTGTGGGACCCCAAGCATGGGCTCTTGGCCTGTATTTGAAAAGCATCTTTTCTAGGGTGTGCATTGGTGTGTGTGATCCTATGATCACAAGGCAGATCCGTTTGTTCGCTTAGCTATGATCTCTCCTATTTGTTTGTTAATATTCCTTTGGATATGAGTAGAACAAGTCATCAAGGTGGTGTGTGCACCATGATTTCCCCCTCTTGGCCCTAGAAATTTAGGGCAGCAGCTCTTGCATAGTAAGACACGTGTGTCTTTATAAATATTGGTCAATGCATTTAGGAAGGCACAGTCAAGGGAGAATAGTTTTTCCGCATGTTAAAGAGAACTCTGCAGACAACTGAAAAACATGTGAAAAACAGGCAAACGTAAAGTGAATTGGGCATGCTTGGAATGAATGAAAAACAAATTGCAAACAAGACGTCCAAGATACAGACAAGACCTCTCAGCAATTGACCTATAACAATTTGCATTTCTCAGGCATGGAGAGAAAATGTGTTCCAAGATTTATTCAGTTGTGTTTGGATATGAACTTTAAACACACACACACGCACACATGCACACACACACTAGTGAAAATCACACAGCCCTGAGGGATTTTGCCATTTCAAAAGACATGCATATTGAAGTAATAAAATGTGACCTGCAGTTTGAAAAATCTTAAATCCCTTGTCCAAGTTCAGAAATAGAAGAGCCAATTAAAATTTTGAGCAGTTGCATGGAGAAAAAGAATATCACTTTTAAGTTTGACATATATATAAAACATATGGTTATATTCAGAATATATATCTGAGATAAATGAATTAAAGAAACAATAAGAAACCTATGTGTAAACAGCAATCATTTTATACTTCTTAATTGGAAATAGGCCTCAAGTAATACAAATAAAACAAAATTTTCATTACTCTAGGAGATGGACCCTAAAAGATATTGCTGTGATTTGTGTTATAAAGTGTTCTGCTTATGTTTTCCTCTAAGAGTTTTATAGTATCCGGTCTTACATTTAGGTGTTTAATCCATCTTGAGTTTGAAGGTTCCCTAAAAAGCTAAAAACAGAGCTACCATATATGATCCAGCAATCTCATTGCTGGGCATATATATGGAGAAATCCATACTTCGAAAAGATACATGCACCCCAATGTTCATTGCAGCACTGTTTACAATAGCCAAGACATGGAAACAGCCTAAATGTCCATCAACAGATGAATGGGTAAAGAAGATGTGGTACATATATGCAATGGAATACTACTCAGCCATAAGAAAGAATGAAATAATGCCATTTGCAGCAAGACAGATGGACCTAGAGATTATCATACTAAGTGAAGTAAATCAGACAGAGAAAGACAAATATCACATGATATCAATTATATGTGGAATCTAAAAGATGATACAAATGAACTTATTTACAAAACAGAAACAGACTCACAGACTTAGAAAACAAACTTACGGTTACCAAAGGGGTAAGGGGGGTAGGGGGAGGAATAAATTAGGAGGTTGGGATTAACATATACAACTATAGGTAAAATACATAAACAACAAGGACTACTGTATAGCACAGGGAACTCTACTCAATACTCTGTAATAACCTATATGGGAAAATAATCTGAAAAAGAATAGATACATGTATATGTATAACTGAATCCCTTTGCTGTACACCTGAAACTAACACAACATTGTAAATCAACTATACTCCAATATAAAATAAAAATTTAAAACAAACAAAAAAAGAAAAACAAAATTTAGAACAATTAAAGGATTAAAAGTTTAATCATATACATAATGGGGCTTTAAATTAACACTTGAAAACATTTCAATGGTATAAGAGGAATAGTAATTTTATACTTGTTTATGTGCACAAAGAATATGTAAAAACACCATCCACCTGCAACTCACTATCCTTTCTATGAGATAAGCACAGCTACTCTGGAATAAACTGTGAAGTATTTTAAGTCACATCAGTTTTAATTAACACGTTAACATTTTGGTTTAGTAAATATTTTGGAGAAGGAAGGGTAGCATCGGTGAATTCTCAGGTTATATTCACCTTTAAAACTGTGTGATTCCTCTTTTTTTGCCTGTGTTTTTGCAGAAAGTGCAAATCTGTGAATGCTCTTATGTAATATTCCTCTAGAAGCAGAAAAGTGCTGGCAAATTGTATTCTCTTAATTAAGTTATCCTTAAGTGGAGTAGTTTAGATGAATGTATCACCCGAACTAAATCATCACAGGTAAGGCAGCCCGCTGGATGCCTGAATTTTAGGTGTAGTAATCAGTAAGAAGCCTGCCACAAAGAAAAAAGAGTATTCCAGAGAACGGGGAATAAACATATTCCCAGGAGCATTCACAGAGTACTCGCCACTGTTTGAGGCAGCAACCCTGATTTAATACCATTCATGCAAAAGGAAGAGATGTTTGTTTTATTGTTAATTTTTTTTCAACCACAGCTCTTATTACCCTGACATTGCTTTATATTTAACTTGGGTAAGAGTACTGACATGAATGACAAACCTGAGCGTTACAGCCCTAAACAAATTACTGGTGGATAATTACTATGCCAAAGCACTCAGAAGCCTCAGCATTATAAAATGTGACATAAAACAGCGCTGATCTACTTGTAAGATGACTCACCTCCAAGAAATGGCTTGAAATTTCTGTCATAATTTTCACATCTCAAAAAGCTTTCACACTGATCATGGAGGAATTAAAGTAATATCTCCATTACATAGTGTACAATTATCTAGGAAATCACACTTTCTAAAATACATCAAAGAACCCAAGGGATGAAAACAAAAGTGGCCAGCGAGCATTCATTCAGTGAAACAACCATTATTCTTTACCTGCCAGTTGATAAGTAGTGTGTTAGACTCTGGGAATATAAAAATGAATGAGACATTAAACACATGTCACGAGAACTGTGCACCAAATATAATGCCAACATGCTCATGAAGAGGACATCTGGCCACTCCCTCAGGCCTAGCTACACTTAGTTTGTTCACATTATTAACAATCTTAATTTGGTTTCCCAGAGCTCATTAGATAGAAAGCAGCAAACCAGAAGTTGAGAGGGACCACTGGAGGCAGGTACACTGATGAAAGTCAGAAGAGATGATAGTTCCTGAGTCTACATTTCAAAATCTATCATGATAATTAATAACGTCCACTAGCAGGGGATGTATAAAGTCACCCAACACTTTCTAACCTCTCAGAGCAAACCTGCTTATTAGATATATCCATTTGTGAGTTATGCCTCTGATAGACACAGATACACAACATAAAAAATGGAGAAACAGAAAAAAAATTTAATGGGAAGGAATTTAAAACCTAATGCATTTCATTTATTTCTTTTGTATTTTATTTTTTAAAATATTTTATTGGAGTATGGTTGATTTATAATGTTGTGTTAGTTTCAGGTGTACAGCAAAGTGAATCAGTTATACATATACATATATGTATATATATACATATATCCATATATATGGATATATGGATATATGTATATATATACATATATCCATATATATGGATATATGTATATATGTATATATGTATATATATGTATATATATACATATATCCACTCTTTTTTAGATTCTTTTCCCATATAGGGTATTATAGAGTATTGAGTAAAGTTCCCTGTGCTATATGGTAGGTCCTTATTAGTTATCTATTTTAATAGTATGTATATGTCAATCTCAATCTTCCAATTTATCCCTCTTACCCCCTTACCCCCTGGTAAGTTTGTTTTCTACATCTGTAAGTCTATCTCTGTTTTGCAGATAAATTCATTTGTACACTTTTTCTAGATTCCACATATAAGCAATATCATATGATATTTGTCTTTCTCTGTCTGAGATACTTCACTCAGTATAACAATCTCTAGGTCCATCCATGTTGCTGCAAATGGCATTATTTCATTCTTCTTTATGGCTGAGTAATATTCCATTGTATATATGTACCACATCTTCTTTAATTCCTCTGTTGTAAAAACAAAAAACACATGGAGGCTTAACAATATGTTACCAAATAACCAACGGATCACTGAAGAAATCAAAGAGGAAATCAAAAAATAGCTAGAGACAAATGACAATGAAAACAGGATGATCCGAAACCTATGGGATGCAGTAAAAGCAGTTCTAAGAGGGAGGTTTAAGCAATACAATCTTACCTCAAGAAACAAGAAAAATCTCAAACAACCTAACCTTCTACCTAAAGCAACTAGAGAACGAAGAACAAACAAAACCCAAAGTTAGTAGAAGGAAAAATATCATAAAGATAAGAGCAAAAATAAATGAAATAGAGACAAAGAAAACAATAGCAAAGATCAATGAAACTAAAAGCTGGTTCTCTTAGGGAAGATAAAATTGATAATCCTGTAGCCAGACTAATCAAGAAAAAAAGGCAGAGGACTCAAATCAATAAAATTAGAATTGAAAAAGACATTACAATGTACACCACAGAAATACAAAGGATCACAAGAGACTACTACAGGCAACTATATGCCAATAAAATGGACAACCTAGAAGAAATGGACAAATTCTTAGAAAGGTACAACCTTCCAAGACTGAACCAGGAAGAAATGGAATATATGAACAGGCCAATCACAAGCACTGAAATTGAAACTGTGATTAAAAATCTTCCAACAAACAAAAGTCCAGGACCAGATGGCTTCACAGGAGAATTCTATCAAATATTTAGAGAAGAGTTAACACCTAGCCTTCTGAAACTCTTCCAAAAAATTGCAGAGGAGGGAACACTCCCAAGCTCATTCTATGAAGCCACCATCACCCTGATACCAAAAGCAGACAAAGATACTACAATAAAAGAAAATTACAGACCAGGCTTCACAGGAGAATTCTATCAAATATTTAGAGAAGAGTTAACACCTAGCCTTCTGAAACTCTTCCAAAAAATTGCAGAGGAGGGAACACTCCCAAGCTCATTCTGAGGCCACCATCACCCTGATACCAAAACCAGACAAAGGTATCACAAAAAACGAAAATTACAGGCCAATGTCACTGATGAACATAGACGCAAAAATCCCCAACAAAAAACTAGCAAACCGAATCCAACAACACATTAAAAGGATCATACACCATGATCAAGTGGGATTTATCCCAGGGATGCAAGGATTTTTCAACATCCACAAATCAACCAATGTGATACACCATATTAACAAATTGAAGAATAAAAACCATATGATCATCTCAGTAGATGCAGAAAAAGCTTCTGACAAAATTCAACACCCGTTTATATGAAAACCCTCCAGAAAGTGGACATAGAGGGAACCTACCTCAACATAATAAAGGCCATATACGACAAACCCACAGCAAACATCATTCTCAATGGTGAAAAACTGAAAGCATTTCCTCTAAGATGAGGAACAAGACAAGCGTGTCTGCTCTTGCCACTATTATTCAACATAATTGTGAAATCCTAGCCATGGCAATCAGAGAAGGAAAAGAAATAAAAGGAATAAAAATTGGAAAAGAAGAAGTAAAACTGCCACTGTTTGCAGATGACATAATACTATACATGGAAAACCCTAAAGACGCTACCAGAAAACTACTAGAGCTCATCAATGAATTTGGTAAAGTTGCTGAATACAAAATTAATAAACAGAAATCTCTTGCATTCCTATACACTAACAATGAAAGATCAGAAAGCGAAATCAAGGAAACTGTCCCATTTACTATCACATCAAAAAGAATATCATTTAAGAAATTCCATTGCACTTTTTACAGTAATCAAAAAAAATCCCTTATTAATACTAAAACTATTTTCAAGATACATATTTGTGGCCTGAAAAATAAGTGTGCTAAAGAGTTCTAACAATTATGGGGCTTCCCTGGTGGCGCAGTGGTTGAGAGTCCGCCTGCCGATGCAGGGGACACGGGTTCGTGCCCCGGTCCGCGAGGATCCCACATGTCGCGGAGCGGCTGGGCCCGTGAGCCATGGCCGCTGAGCCTGCGCGTCCGGAGCCTGTGCTCCGCAGCGGGAGAGGCCACGACAGTGAGAGGCCCGCGTACCGTGAAAAAGAGAAAAAAAAAAAAAAAAAGAGTTCTAACAATTATCTTCAGAAACATTTAACAGCAACAGTTAAGAGCTACCAAACATTATTTTCATGAGTATAAAGATACACTTTTGAAGACAGTTCATGATTCCAAGTTCAAGACCACCACAGAGTATCTGGACTGAATATTTATCCTTCCAGTAAGCATACGTACTGCTGCTAACATCCCAAGCTCTTTTTGCATGATTGTGTTTTGTTTGACACCTAACAGCATGTTCTAAGTCTATTTCATCATTGTGGACAGATGCCTCTGTCACTTATCATTTATGATTATAAATTATTAGTTGCCAGTGACTAGAACATCCATTAAAAGAAGCCTGACAGCAGAGCAGATTAGAAATATATCTGAATGGCTAATCAGCTAATGCAAACACCACAGAGACAGAAAACCACCTTTTAAAAACTATTTATCAATATTTCTGGTTTTTAAAAATTCTGAATCCTAAAAGGGCATCTCAAACCTCATATACTTCACTGCATCTTGACACAAAGTGGGTCTTTTCAGATTACTCAAATCTACAGCCTGCTAACGAGCTAGATTGTGGGAATGGGAAGAAAATCTTAGAGGCCACGGTTTTTGGAGGAGGAAAATGAAGTCCCGACAAATTCAAGGACTTGCTCAAGGTCACATAGTCATTTGGAGCAGAAATGGAACTGACAATTGCCTTCCAGAGGCCCAATCCAGTGATCTTTCCAGTATATCACACTGGCTTCCACTGTAACACTCTATAAATGTAAGGGAAGAAAAAGGGCTCCGTCAATGGTTGTAATCCAAGGTGTAGGGAAGGGGAGGGAGGAAAAACGGAACAAACAAATGGAAATTACATAAAAACACACATTGCACAAGCAATGAACTGCCCGTGAATGCTGAGGGAATTTAGTCTCCTAGATTGGCACCTAGGAGCAGACAGCTGTTCCCAGGGGCCCTTCACAATTGATTATGTGAAATGGGATCCTTCCTGCCTCTGCATGATTGAGAACACGGACAAAGCTACTGTTCAGGTACATCCAGCAAGGCTCCGGGGTTCAGTGCACAAAGAAAGCTTCAGGCACCAATAAGAATGGTGTGTCCCTAGAATAAATACAGCAATAATAGTAACAGCTGTCATTTTTGAAATACCTACTATCTTCCCAAAACCATATGCATATTATTGATATTGTTGTGCTTTGCTAGATGAAATCATGAAAGCCTGGGGTCAAAGAGCTTTCTCAAGGTAAACTGCTCGGGTGCCCTGACACTGAACTCTCCACTTCTTTAGACTCTAAATCTTTCCCACAATAACTGCAATTTAGAAGCCATATCTCTTCAGCAAATGAAGCCTTGCAATGCCCATTGGGTAAAATATATTTAGGAGGGGATCCGTCCTGAATGCAGCTGGTGTGAGGAGCTCGGGGTCCTGCCCGGCCTCTCCTGCCTAAAGGCCCTCAGCCCTGCCTCAGTCCCAGCTCAACGGCCTGGCTCCCTGATGGCCCCGGAACTCCTGGGGCTCTGATACCTATCAAGGGATATTGATGGGGTGTTCTCATCCTATAAATATGGCTCCACTCAACTTTGACTTTACTTACAACAAACGCTCCAGCTAAGCCCTCTCGATTCCCTGGAGAAGCAGAAGAAAATCATTTATTCAGCTGTTTTTTATTGGCTCAGCAGGAAAGGCAGTGAAGAGTAAGCCAGACACGGAGTGAATCCCACCCAGTGTTTGTCTGAAGGACTTTCTCCCTTTCCCTGTCGAGCACTAGGCAGTGATGACCCTTCGGGGGGACCAGAAATCTGTTTGCTTTATACCACAAAGACAGCAAAGTGGAGCAGATACTTGGGATGCTGAAATTTTTAGGCTGTGTCTCTGCCCAAAAGACAAGAATCAGGTATTATTTCCACAGTGAATAATCAATATGTGTTGGGCTTGACGAAGGAGGCCTTGCTTACTGTTGTCTATTAGAGGTTCACAGGAAAGGCAGCAGTGTTGGCACTATACACAGAGGCTTTAAAAATACATAAAGCAAAAGGGCTGGATGGCATCCAAACATTTTATTTACCATTAAGCAACTCAAGAGTTAATTTTGCCTAGGATGAAAATTACACCAGAGCACACTTGAGATAATATTCTTTCTCAGTAACTTCAATGTTCTAATGGTTCCATGGAGTCTACCTGCTTCTTAACATATAATCTCTCTTTCTAGAAGCAGATCTTCATCTGGCTGATGAGTGAGAGAGAACAAAATGCAAGCTGCATTTGGGTGGACAGAACATCTAGTGCATCTAATTTTTTTCAAAGGAAAAACTACTTCTGTTTTGAACCAGTAATTTTAAGACTATTCAAGCTCTACTCTTGTCATCTGGAAAATAATTTCCAAGTAACTGCATTTGAAAAAATATTTCAGAAACTGCAGTACCATGGCATAATCACAGTATTTTTTTCTATCTAGAAACAACTGGAAACATCTCTTTATGCTGTAGAGTCTAATAATTATACTGAAGATTCTACAAAGGCTTTACAAAGATCAAACCCAATCAATTACTCATCAGCTTTATCTCCTCAACATCAATCCAATCTGTCCATGTTTCTTCATCCCTACTGTTACCACCCTCGGCAAAGTTAGCATCTTTTCTTACATGAATAAGAGGAGTAGCCTCCTGTCTGGCCTTCAGAATCCACTGCCTCACCCCACTCCCTGCCGCCAATACTTTCTCCTTATTACAGATATATATCTTTCAATAATTCAAATCTGTACCACTTTTGGTGCAGTATGTTGTCTATATATCATTTCCATGCTCAAAGCCCGTCGGCAGGTCCCTATTCCTCTCAGAATAAATAAAACCAAATTCTTAATATGGCATACAAGTGCCTGCCTGATCGGGCCCCATCCTTTCCCCTTAGTATCCCGATCGCCTGAGTCACCCACATTCACTCACTGCTCTCCCATGATGTTGGCCCTCTTCCAATTCCTCCGATGCTCCAAGCTCCCTCCCAAACCTCGGCAACCACATGTACTGTCTTTTAAGCCAAATCCCATGCTCCACTCCCTACAGCCCAACTCAATTTCTACTCACTCTTCACTTTCTTAGGGAACTCTTTCCTATTCTCTGACTGTACCTTACTCTTATACATAGCATTCATCACTCTTGCAGTTGCAAATCCAACGGTATGGTTCATTGTTTAATACTTGTCTCTCTCACTTGATTCTAAACTCCATGATGGCAGAAATGTGCCAGACCTGTTCACCACTCTGTTCCCAGCACTAATCCAGAGCTTGGCACATGGTAAGCATCCCATCAATACCACACATTATTGAAGCTAGAACAAACGGCAAAGTAGGAAACAGAATCAAGTCTTCATATAATTAGCCATAATGTCACCACTGAAAAATCATCACACCAATGGGTTGATGGTTTTACCCAAATGAGGAAAAAGTTAAACAGTCTCCTCTGTGTTTCCTTAGCTTATGCTTAAAAGAAGAAACTTCCAACATAATGCCCAACAGAATTCTTAAATACTGGTTTTTACAAAACTCCACATGTGATACCCATTACTCTTTGTTGCAACTCCCTGGACTCCTTATTGTCAGGTTCCATAAAGGCCATGCACTCAGGGATGGAGTATCCAGTCTTCTTATGGTGGTTAGCATGTTAAATGTACTGAAACACACATGTCTACAGAAATACCTTTGATCTTAGTCATAGCTCTAATCAGAATATACTAATTGCTTCAGGAACATCACTGAACAAGATGCTATTGTCTTTTTCTTCTTAGAGGATTCAAATAAATAAGAATTACATATCAGATCTTATCATCCCAGCGTACGACTCACATCCTAAAAAGTGGCAGGAGGCAGAATTATCACGGTGGTCACAGGATTGTTAAAATAACAGCAATAGCAGTGTGGCAGACGCTATGCCTGACACTTTATAACAATCATGTCACACAGTCCTCAAAGCAGCCTTGCAAAATAGGCTAATTTAAGAAGAAATTCTGGATGCCCTAAGTTCCTTGGATATTTTCAGGAAAATTGGCAGAAGGAATAAAAAGAGAGCGAATATGATCTTTTCAGAGTTTGTTGACATGATAACATTCTCATGCACCCAGGAAAACACCTAACAAGGGAAGGGTCTGGAAGGCCCGCGTTAAGACTGTTAACTTGGACCACTCCTCAGCCTGAAGAGGAAGCCTCAGAAGCAGAGAGAAACCTGAGAATCTGGCCAGGATTAGGTTCCCAGCCGGAACCTTGAAGATTCTGTGGAAATATCTTCATGTTCACATCCTAGTGGGGCTTTGAGTGGTACCATTATTCTGAAGGGTAAAGTTTAGGTCAGAGACCCAGTACCCACATTCGTATGGGGTTGAGGGATGGGAGAACCATGTTTAAAGGGTATGTTTTGTTAACAGAAACACAGAGATTTATTAGAAGGAAAATATTTTTGAAAATGAACATAGCCCAACTAGCCTCTGGCTTTTGTGTTGCCAGGAGTCTAGTCCATTAAGGTTCTGTTGGACGTTCCTGAAGAAATGTTTCCCTTCCCCTGGCACGTGCCTCCTGGCTCAAAAATAAAAGCTTCCCCTGATGCTTCTCCTGCCTGGAACAAAACTGATAAGAATGGAGATACTGATGTTAGTGAGAGAGAGATAGAGAGAGCCTGTATTTTGCTTCCCCAGAAAGGAAATGGCAGCTGTGGGTGTCCAGGCAGAGCAGGCCAAGGCCACTGGGCACCTCCTAGAGATCCAGGGCTCAGCACAGTGGGGAAGCAGCACAAAGGACCAGGTGCAGCACAGAAGTTCTAGAGGGGGTTCCCAGCCCACTTATCAGGAATAAGGGCCTTCTAAGTGGTGACCAGTATGAAGTGACGGCTGAGGAATAGGTGGATCTCCCAGACAAAAGAGAAAGGACCCTGGTGGTAGAAGGGTTCAAAACAATCAAACTAAGCTAAAGATGAATGAAAAATAGTATATTTCTTGCACACCTAAATTTTGGGGGGGTGTTTCACTAATTTATTCTGGGGAAATCTTGAAAGAAAGTAGAAATATAATGCCATAAAAATGCATACAGTCAGTAAGGCAGAACCAGGAGGGTAGAGAGGTAAAGCATAATGCCCACCAGGACTGGTCACTGGTGGTGTCCAACTGGAGAAGAACCCCCCCCCCCGCCGCCATTACCCATTCTAAGGCCAGTGCTTAATTCTAGGCAAAATGAGATTGAGGAACAAAATGAGAATCAATCACCAAAGAGCAGATAAAGCTGATTCATTTCTGAGCTGGTATAAAACCAGTACAAAGAACTTGAAGACTTGGCTGCATAAATATTAAACAAGAAATTCTGGAATAGACATTGTCCTCCTTGGAAGAAGGTGGGACCTCAAGAAAAGGTCCCAACCTTCCATTTGAGGTGAAGGTTGCTGCTGGCAAAACTGGCAGCCTGAGTTTTCAAGAGCTAGGGTGCATCAGACATTCTTATAAGTGGCCATGGATCAGCATGAACTGAAGAAAGCCTAGCTGGGTTCATTATCTATTCGGTCCACATAGTGGTGCACCCAAAGTTTTTAGCTGAGACGGGTACCCAGTATAATAATCACCACCACATATAATAATTAAAGGGAATCAGAGAAGTAATAATAGATACATCCCCCACCAGCGCAAGGGCTGACAGCCCCACAGGACATTCAAGCCCTTCGCTCAATAGCGCACTGAGAAAATCCATCCTCATGACCCTTTTCTAACTGGGTAATAAGCACAGGGCAGTGGCCTACAGCCTGTGTCAACTCCTTTTAGCCCCTCCACCTCTCCACTCACGCATGATTGGAATTTCCCAGAGTGCTTTGTGGGAATTCAACTTACACTGAAAGTGAATTGAAGAAATGTCATTTGAGATATAGGGGTACTTTACATTCACATAATGAAAATAATAATTATTATAAGGTAATAATCACTTGATAGACTTAATATTAGTATTTACACAGATGATTGAGAAAAAAACAAGCAAACTGGATTTTAACCGTTCCTGGGGACAAGTAAGTACTGTGCTGCCTCCCTGCCTTTCCTGTATCATCAGATTCCCACCGAAGATCACACATCATCATTCAGGGATTCCTAAAATGTTTTCAGTGGAACATGGCATCCTCTGAGATCAGTAGGCAGGGACAGGCTCTGTTATTAAATAAATTTGGGAACAATGCAGAGTTAAACCAAACTTAAGGTTTTCTTTTTTGTAGGACTCCTCCAGTGTATGTAAGAGCTTTTAATATACATGACGAATCCCCAAGAATTTATCCCTAGTGTGTAATGTTTACAAATTTCTTTGCCTACCTCACTCTTTTCCAAGACAAACAAAAAGAAAATATTTTGTATGTGTGATGTTTTGCTCTTGTTAGATGAGGTAGTTGATCATATTTTATAACCTTAACAAGTTGAAATAACATGAAATAAAAACATTTTTACAATTTTAATTTCAGGATCCATATCCTACATTAAGGTTGAAATGCAACTTCCTATTCAAAGACTAGCACTTACATCCCTCCCAGGATATGAACACACAAAACCACATAGCAAAGAACACATCAGAAGTCTAAGGTCTGCCACCTGTCGACAAAGAAGGAGACAGATGTAAATCACACAGCAGAGATTGCAGATTTGTTAGGCATTAGTTGAGTGATTTAAAAAGTCTAAGACACAAGACCAAAGCACATGGAATAGTGACAAGGCTTAATGCTGGAAAGGCACAAACCAATTCAGAGCAATCATTGAACATGTCACTAATTTACAGCCCAATAAAAGGATCTAGCATACAGTACCCATCATCTAGGTTTAGACTTTCTATATCATTTCAAACATAGCTTGTGTTATGCTGGGTTTTACTTCAGGATATGACAAGGTGTACTTTATAGGCCATGCATTAGTGAATTATAGCAATGCCATCATCAATTCCAAGTTTAGAACACAACTTACTGACTCTGTATGCCATGCTAGGAGTATTACATGAATCCAATATTCTGCAATAATACACAATAAGTAGGATTGGTTTATACATATTTATATAATTATATTAGCATTTTATTATATCAAATATATAGTACATATATTAATATTATATTAATACATTATATACATTTTAGCCAATTCAATTTCTTATGCATGCTATATTTTATATATTTCATTACATATATTATGTACTATACAAAATATATAAATATAACCTGTTATATAACCATAGATATAGTATGTATGAGTTTGTGTGTATGTGTAAACATATATATAACATACACACACATGCACATATGTATATTGCCCACTTAATCTGTTACGCTCTTAGTATATTTCATTAGTACATCTCAATACCCACCCCTAATATGTATCACCTCAATTAGAGACAGTCCTGCTTATCTGCAACTCCCAAGCCCATCCCACCACCAATAACCTCAAGAAGTCTTTTTCTGCTTCTCTTCCCTCTAACAAACAAATGGGTAACTATCCCCCTTAGTTAAAATTCTGTGCTTATGAATACAAACATCAGAGTACTGATATTCAACATGTGAGAAACTTTAGTTCTCTCTCCATACAGAGACCACACAGAAACTGATGAAACATAGGTATTTCTGAATCATGCCCAAAATGATTAATTTACATTCATTGTCATTTTAGAGTGAACTATACTCTGTTATATCCTTGTTCTCCAAAAATCAATACTTAATTCATGGTCTAGATGGGGCAAGTTAATGTGGACCGTACAATTCTACTCCCTGGGCAGTGGCTTACTGTAACACACTATTAGAACTCTTTATCCCCCTTGTGATTTCAGAGAATTAGTCTGAGCACCTCGTAATTCCTATCCTGATGAAACACATTATCAAAAGCCTATACCACTTGGAAGTAATTGAAGTCCACACTTCCTAATACACATTAAGATTTATTTGAGGTTTTTTTTTTTCTTACTCTGTTCAAGACAGATGTAGTCTCAGCATGAATCCCTGTCCTTTACCTTTTTCCAGCTGGACAACATAAACCATGGGATATGTTGGGCAAGGGATCTACTAGGTCCCAGAAATAGGTCACGCGACCTCTTTGTTCACCTAGGGGAAGGGAAGAATCAAAATTAGCTTTCATACTTAGTCTAGGGTGGGGGGAGGCTGGTGACCCAATAGCTCCTGTATGCCTTTCTACTGGAACACATTTTCAGCACTGTCCAACCTTTGGAATTCTCATTGAACAGTCCCTTTGGGAGTGAAACACCCCGACTCCTCTTTGACATGCTTCTTTCTTGTGACAATCACAAAAAACAATGAAGGTAGAGCATCACTCACAATGTGGCCAAATCTTTTGCTCTACTACAGGGGTGACTGCAGATGTGAACATTTTGTCTGTGGTCTGGAAGCCTGGCCAGGAAATCAGCACCTTCCCTGACCACCTGGACCTGCTAAAAGGACAGAAACACAGTAGAGTAGGCGGGGCTCCGTTCACAGCACCCCAACAAACTAGCCTGAAATGCTTACATTAATTTATTCTTCTAAAAATCTAAAGTGAAGAGTCAAGGACCTCAACTACTTTAAACTAGGAAGAAACAGGTTTGTGGGAAGTGCTTCATAGCTACACAGACTTTAGTCCAAATCTTGATTTTGCTGTTCAGCACTCTGTGACCTTGAGCAGTGCTTTTGGCCTCAACCTTCAATCACTGCAACCTGTAGGCGCGTGAGAGCAGAGGCAAAGTACGTAAAGCTCTTAACGCAGTGCCTGGCACAAAGTGAGCCCTGAATGAACAACAGGTCCCTGCGGGAGGTGCTGTCTGTTACCAAGCACTTGTCCTACACTAGTGTTGATCCCAAGTTTGCATTTGACACTTGGGGTCAGATAATTCTTTGTTGTGGAGGGTTGTCCTGTGCGTTGTAAGATGGTTAGAAGCATCCTTGGCCTCCATGCTTTAAATGGCACTAGCACCCCTCCACCCCCAGTTGTGACAGTCACAAATGTCCCCAAACGTTGCCAAACGTACCCTTGGGAGCAAAACTGCCCCGACTGAAAATTGCTGATCTACACTATATCATTAATTCCTAATAAAAATCCTGGGAAGTGGGTGACTCGTCCATTCTACAAAGAAGCTATATTACCTGTGCGGGACCCGGGCAGTACTAAGGGGGCAATTCAGCAGAGTGAGCCAAGAGGCTGAACTCCACCCCTGTGTTCCACATCTATAAAATGGGTATTTTTAAAGAAGAAGAATAGAAGTGCCACTGATGTGTATTCAGCATTCTAAGTTCAACTTCCGGCTGCCCAAAGCCAGAATGTTTATGTGATTGCAGGTTTCACCTCTCCTCCGTTTTAATTAACTTTCAATAAACAAATTTTCACAGCCACCCTCCCCATATACTTCAGTGCTACTTTATTAAGGTCCACTTTACCCTCCTCCTCCTCTGCTCTAGAACACAACCCAGACTTAGGAATCAGACAGATATGAACTGCAGCTCCTCCACTTTCTAGCTATGTGACTGAGGGCAGGTAACTTAATCTCACCTTTGTATCCTACATAAAAAACACACCAGATTTTGCAGACTTCGCAGTTGAGTGGACAGCCAGCTATCCAGGGCGGCCTGCTATGCAGAGCATAGGTAAAAGGTACAAAATTGCAGTTGTGGAGCAAAATCCTGCCCTCAACCCTCTTCTGGAGGGCCCTTGCCACAGGTGGTGTGATTCTTTCCCCCTCATTAAATGTACTCTGCCTATCCACAAGCTCTAAAAGATTAATTGTACCTTCCCCAGAGACACACAGATTAAAAATAATCCAACTTCCTCAACAAACTGAATACTAGTCAAAGGAAACCCAACTGCCCCATTTACTCTATGACAAAGAGACTGTGGAAATGGACCTGGCAATAGTGCCTGTTAGTGGCCAAAGGCAGCGGTGGCTCTTTTCCAAGGCAAGGGGCCAGGGTCATCAGCAGTGGGAACTGTCCACGAGCGGGGAGTCAAGACCTGCTGCCCAGCACAGAGGAATGATTCCTTTTCATCAGGTGCGCTTGAACTTGACCCTTTAGCTTTCAACCCCTTCCCTGTAGTGATTTTGAATAAGGAGGTTTTAACATGATGCTTAAAAATCTCATAGAGAAAATGTCAAATATTTCAATCATCTTTCACTCCTAGAACTTCAAAACTCATGAAACATTCTTAAGAGAGGACAGTTTTAAAGACACACAGCCCCTTAAATTCCAGACTGGGTGATAACTATATGAACATTTTGAGCCCCAAATGTAGAGTGAAATGAAAAATTATGGGTCAGAGTTCCATCTTGTGTTAAAATTTTACAAGGTTTAAAAAAAAAATCCTGAGTGATTCTCCAAAGGAAGAGACCAACAAAACATTTTTTATTTTTCTTAAGCATTAAATAAGATGAAAATCTTAACACATAAATAAGAACATTTGTAATTATCCTTCTCATGGGTGATATGACCAATGCGGAGTCTGCTTTATACATTATTCCTGATTTAAAACATCCTCCTTAACATCCCTAAAGTTATTTTAAATGTTCTCTGAATACCTTTTTCCATACTTTAAGAATGCAGCTAATACAAATTGCATTGCACTGTTTATACTACCTTGTCACACAATTGGAAACATGTGAGCATGAAGAAAAAAGCAATCCTTAGATACAACTTGTTAGTGCGGAAAGTACTTCAGCCAGATAAACCCATTTATCTTCTTAAGAGATGAAGAGAGGAGGGAAAAAAGCAAAATCGTGATTTCAGGCCCCCCAGGTCAAGACTTGTTGGGAAATAAAAACAAGACGTTCTCTCAGACATAGAATGTGAAAAATGAAAACAGCAGACTATAGTTACATGGAAAAACAAACTAGATTCATAAAGGTCCATTCCTTTAGCACAAAAGTACAATATTCATAGCATATATATAAAATATATCTATACAATTGTCCCTCGCTATCCACAGGGGATGGGTTCCAGATTCCCTATGGATACCAAAATCTATGGATGCTCAAGTCCCTTATATAAAATGGTGTAATATTTGCATATAATCTATGCACATCCTCTTGTATACTTTAAATAATCTCCAGATTATTTATAATACCTAATACAATGTAAATGCTATGTAAATGGTTGCCAGCATGTGGAAAAATCAAGTTTTGCTTTTTGGAACTTTCTGGAATTTTTTTTCAAATATTTTCAGTCCAAGGTTGTTGAATCTACAGATGTAGAACCTCAGATAAAGAGGGCCAACTGTATGTATATACGTGTGTGTGTGTATGTGTGTATTCAGTTCAAAATACATGAGCTCCATTTTTATATGGCCCTTCATAGTCCAAGTAAAAGAATCTAGTGTCCATTTATATTTAGATTATTTTAATATATAAGCATAAAATATTTTAAGAGTTGAAACAGTACCCACCTATACAAAATATTCAATTCAGTATTACTTGCTATAAATAGTATTATGTAGTATTTAAGTAGTATAAATAGCACTGTAATACTAGTTACTACTGTAGTATTACAGTATTAGTCATAGTACTCACATATACAAACTTAATTCAATTCAGTATTAAGAAAATGCTATGCAGAAAACATGGGTAACAAAATTATACCAGAAATATCAAAAATTGGTACATAAGAGGTCATTTCTGCCCTAAGATTGCTTAGAATTCCACAGGGAAAGAAAACTTAGCTCCAACCAATGTACAAAGACTTTAGAAACCTTGAATCAGAAAATTATTTTACTCAGAAAATGGGATGTCTCGTGGACAGTTGAGTGTGATAACTACACTTTCTTCTCAAAGATGGATGTGGAAAATGGGAATGAGGTGGGCACTTCATTCTAAAGGGTCTTGACCTTTTCAATCAAATGGAGAGAAGCGGAGAGAAAAGTTCAGTCCAGCCACTGTGAGACAGATGAGGAATCCAGTAGGGATGAGTAATTGTCCCTCTAAACCTGCTGGTTGGTATTACACTACAGAACTAGTTAAAGGTATTGCATCCGTGATAGATACCCTTTCAATGACATTCCAGTCCTTTGCTAAGTCCCTCTGGGAATGGAATGCACACACCATTCTGATTTAATACTTACAGAATGATGTTCTTCTACAGACACTATTCAGCAGTTGGAGGTATTTCAAAATAACCTTATTTAAGCAAAAGTCTACTGTGACAGGTATGTCTTCTTATGTTTGTGAAAACCATAGTCAGAGAGTTGTAACAGTTCCTTCAAGTACCATGAAGTGAATAAGCACTCTTTGGCAACATTGGTAATGATAATACATTTCCATCACTCACAGTCCCTCATAAGTTGAATAGTATAACTGAGAAGGAGAAATGAGTATTTCTCTGAAAAAAGTTGCAAATATAATATTTACCATGTTGGTGACATAAAACAAAGGTGTAACCAAAAGATGATGTGTGCCGACACTTCATTAAAAACTCTGTGGACATTTGTATACAGCTATTAAGCAGGAACATCAGGAAATAAAGATCACCTTTTTAAAAAAAGAAATCATAAGGTAGTTCTATCAAACATTTTTAAGTGAATAGTGAGTATTTCATGTGAATTGGTGAAAATAACTAAAAACTGCAGTATTCTTGATAGACTTAAAAATACTTAAATTCCACCTGAAAAAAACCTCTGAATCATTTAACTTTTTTTTCTGAAAGCAGCTAGTCATTTGTTTTAAGTGTTTGTACATTTTGAGTATATGGAAGCACATTTTATGTACTTCAGAGTACTGCTGATGTAGTAAGTAGTATATCATCAAACCACTGCTGCAGCAATTCTAAGGTCAAAGCTATTGCTTTTGGATTTGATACATTTTGTGTGTGATTTATGGACTAATTTTATGGAAAATATGTAGGCTATATGTCCCAAAAAGCATTTGATGGTATTATAACAATAAAACATTATAGTTATGGGATGCCCTTCATCTAGGCATATCAAAGGCCTTTCCTGACATTAGTTAATCCTTGCAATACCCTCAGACGCAAGGAAGTACACCTGCACCACCTTTTTTCAGAACATAAAGAGCACTGGAGATTTTCACAAATCTACCTAGGTTTAGAAATACTCTTAATCATTCATGCCTTTATTCATTCATTCTAATACAATAAGCTTCAGACAATGTGCTAGGACCTGGGGATAGAATGGTGTGGAAAAACTAGGAGCACCATCCCTGCGCTCCCTCTTGGAACTTACTGTGAAATATGTGAAGTGCTTTCATTTATGGGAAACAAAACAACATAGTACCTTTCCTCTTATCTAGGATTTTACCCTTACAATCTGAAAACACACCTCTCAACAATATCTTCTAGCAGCAAAGAACTAAGCTTCCAAGTAGTGAAAATGTATTACAAACAGGAGTGCTCTTCCTACCACAAATCTTTCTGAGAATTCACTTTACACGTATCCCTAACCCACATTGGTCAATGGGATTATAAGCAAGTGAGTCAAAGCTAAATAAGCTAAATGAGTTTCAGATTCACGTGAACTGGGAAATATTCAGTATTAAATCAATACCTGGTATTAATATTTGTTTGTTGATCTAATTAACATAGGCATGTCTTTAGAGTCATCAACATTAAGTATAACACTTTCACTGCACCTAAGTTTGATAGAAGTTAAATGAAATCTCTTGTTATATCTGTTGCAAATTTGTCAGCATGAAAAATAACTTAATATGATGAAATTTTAAAGTCTATGTAAACGAGATAAGAGCAAGAGAGACCTTCAAGATGGAGGAGCAGTAAGACATCGAAATCACCTTCCTCCCCACAAATACATCAAAAATACATCTACATGTGGAACAACTCCTGAATGCTGGCAGAAGACCTCAGACTTCCCAGAAGGCAAGAAAATCCCAATGTACCTGGGTAGGGCAAAAGAAAAAAGAAAAAACAAAGACAAAAGAATAGGGATGGGACCTGCACCTCTGAAAGGGAGCTGTGAAGGAGGAAAAGTTTCCATATACTAGGGAGCTCCTTCACTGTTGGGGACAGGAGGTAGGTGGGGGGGAGCCCCTTACCGGCAGGGATGGAGCTAGGTAGGGGGGAAGCTTCAGAGCCATGGAGGACAGGGCAGCAACAGGCGTGCAGAGGGCAAAGTGGTGAGATTCCCACACAGAGGATCAGTGCCGACCAGCACACACCAACCCTGAGATGCTTGTCTGCTCACCTGCCAGGGCAGGTGTGGGCTGGGAGCTGAGGCTAGGGCTTCAGAAGTCAGACCCCAGGGAGAGGACTGGAGTTGGCTGAGTGAAGACAGCCTGAAGGGGGGTAGTGCACCACAGCTAGCCAGGAGAGAGTCCAGGAAAAAGTCTGGACTTGACAGAGAGGCAAGAGACTGTTGTTTTGGGGTGCATGAGGAGAGGGGATTCCGCTCCATGTGCCCACAGAAGGCAGAACACTGTCTAAGAGAGCTCCAGAGATGGGCGCAAGGTGCAGCTATCAGGTCAGACCCCAGAGACGGATATGAACCACTAACGGTGAAATCTCTGCCACCAAGAATCCTGTGTGCAAGTGCAGGTCACTACCTATACACCCCCAGGAGCCTGTGGAGCACACCACTGCCAGGGTCCCATGTTCCAAGGACAAATTCCCCGGGAGAACACATGGCCTGCCTCAGGATGTTGCAACATCAGGGCAGCCTCTGCTGCCAGAGGCTTGCCCTGCATTCCAATTATGATGACCATACCCCTCCCTCTCCTCTGTCTGAGTGAGCAAGAGAGCATTAATCAGCTGCTGCTTTAACCCCCTCCTATCTTGGCGGGGAACAGATGCCTGAGGGCAGCCTACATGCAGAGGCAGGGCAAAATCCAAAGTTGAACACCAGGAGTTGTGCAAACCAAGAAGAGAAAGGGAAATTTCTCCGCGCAGCCTCAGGAGCAATAGATTAAAACCCCACAATCAACTTGATAAACCCTGCATCTTGGGAATACCTGAATAGACAACAAATGTTCCCAAAATTGAGGCAGTGGACTTTGGGAGCAACTGTAAACTTGGGGTTTGCTTTCTGCGTCTGATTTGTTTTTTGTTTTATGTTTACCTTAGTTTAGTTTTTAGTGCTTGTTATCACTGGTGGATTTGTTTATTGGTTTGGTTGCTCTCTTCCTTTATTTTATTTTTTATTTTATTATTTTTTTCCTTTCTCTCTTTTTGTGTGTTTGTATGTATATGTTTCTTTATGTGATATTGTCTGTTTAGTTTGGCTTTTATCATTTCTCCTAGGGTTCAGTCTTTCGTTTCTTTGTTGTTTTCTTTTTTCCCTTTTTATTAGTCTCTATATGTATGTTTCATCCTATGATTTTGTCTGTTTAGTTTTGCTTTCACCATTGGGTTTGGGGTTCTAACTGTTCATTCTTTTTTTCTTCCTTTTCTTCAGAGCTGTGTGGCTGGCAGGCTCTTGGTGCTCCGGCTGGGTATTGGGCCTGGGCCTCTGAGGTGGGAGAGCCGAGTCCAGATATTGGATATCCAGAAACCTCCCGGCCCCACATAATGTCAATCAGCGAGAGCTATCACAGAGATCTCTGTCTCAACACTAAGATCCAGCACCACCCAACAGCAAGCCCCAGAGAAGGAAACCCTATGCCAAACAACTAGCAAGACAGGAACACTACACCACGCATTGGCAGAGAGGCTGTCTAAAGTCATACTAAGTTCACAGACATCCCAAAACGAACCACCAGAAGCAGCCCTGCCCAAGAGAAAGACAATATCCACCCATCAACCAGAACACAGGCACCAGTCCCCTCCACCAGGAAGCCTACGCAAGCCACTGAACCAACCTCACCCACTTGGGTGAGACACCAAAAATAAAGGGAACTATGAACGTGCAGCCAGCGAAAAGCAGACCCCAAACACAGTAAGTAAAACAAAATGAGAAGACAGAGAAATATGCAGCAGAAGAAGGAGCAAAGTAAAAACCCACCAGACCAAACAAATGAAGAGGAAATATGCAGTCTGCCTGAAAAAGAATTCAGAGTAATGATAGTAAAGATGATCCAAAATCTGGAAACAGAATGGAGAATATGCAAGAAACGTGTAACAAGGACCTAGAAGAACTAAAGAGCAAACAAACAATGATGAAAAACACAATAAATTAAATTTAAAATACTCTAGAAGGAATCAATAGCAGAATAACTGAGGCAAAAGAATGCATAAGTGACCTGGAAGATAAAATAATGGAAATAACTGCTGCAGAGCAGAATAAAGAAAAAAGAATGAAAAGAATTGAGGACAGTCTCAGAGTCCTCTGGGACAACATTAAATGCACCAACATTCGAATTATAGGTGTCCCAGAACAAGAAGAGAAAAAAAAAAGTGACTGAGAAAATATTTGAAGAGATTATAGTTGAAAACGTCCTTAATATGGGAAAGGAAATAGTCAATCAAGTCCAGGAAGCACAGAGAGTACCATACAGGATAAATCCCAGAAGAAACATGCCAAGACACATATTAACCAAATTTTCAAAAATTAAATACAAAGAAAAAATATTAAAAGCAACAAGGGAAAAGCAACAAATAACATACAAGGGAATCCCCATAAGGTTAATGGCTGATCTTTCAGCAGAAATTTTGCAAGCCAGAATGGAGTGGCAGGATATATTCAAAGTGATGAAAGGGAAAAACCTACAACCAAGATTACTCTAACCCAGCAAGGATCTCATTCATATTCAATGGAGAAATTAAAATATTTACAGACAAGCAAAAGCTAAGAGAATTCAGCACCACCAAACCAGCTTTATAACAAATGCTAAAGGAACTTCTCTAGGCAGGAAACAGAAGAAAACCTACAACAAAGATTACTCTACCCAGCAAGGACCTCATTCAGATTCGATGGAGAAATTAAAACCTTTACAGACAAGCAAAAGTTAAGAGAATTCAGCACTACCAAACCAGCTTTACAACATATGCTAAAGGAATTTCTCTAGGTGGGAAACACAAGAGAAGGAAAAGACCAACAAAAACAAACCCAAAACAATTAAGACAATGGTAATAATAACATATATATCGATAATTACCTCAAATGTAAATGGATTAAATGCTCCCACCGAAAGACACAGACTGGCTGAATGGATACAAAAACAAGACCCGTACAGATACTGTCTACAAGAGATCCACTTCAGACCTAGGGATACATACAGACTGAAAGTGAGGGGATGGAAAAAGATATTCCATGCAAATGGAAATCAAAAGAAAGCTGGAGTAGCAATTTTCATATCAGACAAAATAGACTTTAAAATAAAGACTATTACAACAGACGAAGAAGGACACTACATAATGATCAAGGAATAAATCCAAGAAGAAGATATAACAATTGTAAATATTTACACACCCAACACAGGAGCACCTCAATACATAAGTCAAATGCTAACAGCCATAAAAGGGGAAATCAACAGTAACACAATAATAGTAGGGGACTTTAACACCCCACTTTCACGAATGGAAAGATCATCCAAAATGAAAATAAATACGGAAACACAAGCTTTAAAAGACACGTTAGACCAGATGGACGTAATTGATATTTATAGGACATTCCATCCAAAAACAACAGAATACACTTTCTTCTCAAGTGCTCATGGAATAGTCTCCAGTATAAATCATATCTTGGGGCACAAATCAAGCCTCAGTAAATTTAAGAAAACTGAAATCGTACCAAGTATCTTTTCTGACCACAACGCTATGAGACTAGATATTGATTACAGGAAAAAAAACTGTAAAAAAGATACAAACACATGGAGTCTAAACAATATACCACTAAATAACCAAGAGATCACTGAAGAAATCAAAGAGGAAATCAGAAAATACCTAGAAACAAATGACA
>NC_041215.1:44475948-44478600 GCF_002837175.3 Physeter macrocephalus | reverse complement strand
AGAAATCATAAAGATCAGGTCAGAAATAAATGAAAAAGGAATGAAGGAAACAATAACAAAGATCAATAAAACTAAAAGCTGGTTCTCTGAGAAGATAGACAAATTGATAAACCATTAGCCAGACTCATGAAGAAAAAGGGAGATAAGAGGGAAGTTTATAGCAATACAGTCCTACCTCAAGAAACAAGAAAATGCAAATAAACAACCTAAACTTACAGTTAAAACAATTAGAGAAAGAAGAACATAAAAACCCCCAAAGTTAGCAGAAGGAAAGAAATCATAAAGATCAGGTCAGAAATAAATGAAAAAGGAATGAAGGAAACAATAACAAAGATCAATAAAACTAAAAGCTGGTTCTCTGAGAAGATAGACAAATTGATAAACCATTAGCCAGACTCATGAAGAAAAAGGGAGAGAAGACTCAAATGAACAGAATTAGAAATGAAAAAGGAGAAGTAACAACTGACACTGCAGAAATACAAAAGATCATGAGAGACTACTACAAGCAACTCTATGACAATAAAATGGACCACCTGGAAGAAATGGACAAACTCTTAGAAAAGTACAACCTTCCAAGACTGAACAAGGAAGAAATAGAAAATAAAAACAGACCAATCACAAGCACTGAAATTGAAACTGTGATTAAAAATCTTTCAACAAACAAAAGCCCAGGACAAGATGGCTTCACAGGTGAATTCTATAAAACACTTACAGAAGAGCTAACACCTATCCTTCTCAAACTCTTCTAAAAATCTTATATGTTCTGGTATAATGTTATAAGTCATAATTGTAGTTATTACTTTAAAATGTATATCTCAGATATAACTAAATTTCCTTGTCAATTGTATTATTATGAACTTTCATCGACTCTTTAACCATGGTCATTTTTAAGTCTTTTGTCATTTACAGACAGTTCTGGGTGTACTCTGATGCTTTTGCAAATATGTTCCTATAAGAGGGTTTCATTTTCAAGGAATTCATGGAAAAGACTCTGACAAGTACAGGCTTCTGGTAACTGACTGTACTGCTGAACTGAATGAATAGGCATTTTCAGAACTCTAATGAAAAACTGATGAACTCATAAAAGTGCTAACAAAAGATCAAGATGAAAAAAAAATTGATTACATGGGACTGAGTGAACTGATGAGGATGATTATAATTTTTGTGACTTTCTGTTTGAATTTTAAAAAAAATCCTCCAAAAAAAAAAATCTTTCAACAAACAAAAGCCCAGAGCAAGACGGCTTCACAGGCGAATTCTATAAAACACTTACAGAAGAGCTAACACCTATCCTTCTCAAACACTTCCAAAATATAGCAGAGGGAGGAACACTCCCAAACTCATTCTATGAGGCCGCCATCACCCTCATACTAAAACCAGACAAAGATGTCACAAAAAAAGAAAACTACAGGCCAAAACCTCTGATGAACATAGATGCAAAAATTCTCAACAAAATACTAGCAAACAGAATCCAACAGCACATTAAAAGGATCATACACCATGATCAAGTGGGATTTATCCCAAGGATGCAAGGATTCTTCAATATAGGCAAATCAATCAATGTGATACACCATATTAACAAACTGAAGGATAAAAACCATATGATAATCTCAAAAGATGCAGAAAAAGCTTTCAACAAAATTCAACACCCATTTATGATAAAAACCCTCCAGAAAGTAGGCATTGAGGGAGCCTACCTCAACATAATAAGGGCCATATATGACAAAAACATATCCAACATCGTTCTCAATGGTGAAAAACTGAAACCATTTCCTCTAAGGTCAGGAAGAAGACAAGGTTGCCCACTCTCACCACTCTTATTCAACATAGTTTTGGAAGTTTTAGCCACAACAATCAGAGAAGAAAAAGAAACAAAAGGAATCCAAACCGGAAAAGAAGAAGTAAAACTGTCACTGTTTAAAGATGACATGATACTCTACATAGAGCATCCTAAAGATGCTCCCAGAAAACTACTAGAGCTAATCAATGAATTTGGTAAAGTAGCAGGATACAAAATTAATGCACAGAAATCTCTTTATTCCTATACACTAATGATGAAAATTCTGAAACAGAAATTAAGGGAACCCTCCATTTACAACACTCCCAACTGCAGCAAGAAGAATAAAATACCTAGGAGTAAACATACCTAAGGAGATAAAAGACATGTAGGCAGAAAACGATAAGACACTGATGAAAGAAATTAAAGATGATACAAACAGATGGAGAGATATACCATGTTCTTGGATTGGAAGAATCAACATTGTGAAAATGACTACACTACCCAAAGCAATCTACAGATTCAATGCAACCCCTAACAAACTACCAATGGCATTTTCCACAGAACTAGGACAAAAAATTTTACAATTTGTAGGAAACACAATAGACCCCGAATAGCCAAAGCAATCTTGAGAAAGAGAAACGGGGCTGGAGGAATCAGGCTCCCTGACTTCAGACTATACTACCAAGTGACAGTAATCAAGACAGTATAGTACTGGCACAAAAACAGAAATATAGATCAATGGAACAGGATAGAAAGTCCAGAAATAAACCTACACACATATTGTCACCTTATCTTTGATAAAGGAGGTAAGAATATACAATGAGGAAAAGACAGCCTCTTCAATGAGTGGTGCTGGGAAAACTGGACAGCTA
>NC_041215.1:44462492-44475845 GCF_002837175.3 Physeter macrocephalus | reverse complement strand
GAAGCAAATGACAGAGGATTAATCTCCAAAATATACAAGCAGCTCATGCAATTCAATATCAAAAAAACAAACAATCCAATCCAAATTGTGAAGAAGACCTAAATAGACATTTCTCCCAAGAAGATATGCAGATTGCCAACAAACACATGAAAGGATGCTCAACATCACTAATCATTAGAGAAATGCAAATCAAAACCACAATGAGATATCACCTCACACTGGTCTGAATGGCCATCATCCAAAAATCTACAAACGATGCATGCTGGAGAGGGTGTGGAGAAAAGTTAACCCTCTTGCACCATTGGTGGGAATGTAAATTGATACAGCCACTATGGAGAACAGTATGGAGGTTCTTTAAAAAACTAAAAATAGAACTACTATACGACCCAGCAATCCCACTACTGGGCATATACCCTGAGGAAACCATAATTCAAAAAGAGTCATGTACCACAATATTCATTGCAGCACTATTTACTATAGCCAGGACTTGGAAGCACCCTAAGTGTCCACTGACTGATGAATGGATAAAGATGATGTGCCACATATATACAATGTAATATTACTCAGCCATAAAAAGAAATGAAATTGAGATATTTGTAGTGAGGTGGATGGACCTAGAGTCTGTCATACAGATTGATATAAGTCAGAAAGAGAAAAACAAACACTGTATGCTAACACATATATATGGAACCTAAAAAAAAAAAAAAATGGTTCTGATGAACCTAGTGGTAGGACAGGAATAAAGAAGCAGATCTAGAGAATGGACTTGAGGGCACAGGGAGGGGGAAGGGTAAGCTGGGAAGAAGTGAGAGAGTAGCATGGACATATATACACTACCAAATGTAAAACAGATGGCTAGTGGGAAGCAGCCGCATAGCACAGGGAGATCAGCTCGGTGCTTTGTGACCACCTAGAGGGGTGGGATACGGAGGGGGGTAGGGAGACCCAAGAGGGAGGAGATATGGGGATATATGTATACATATAGCTGATTCACTTTGTTATACAGCAGAAACTAACACAACAGTGTAACGCAATTATACTCCAATAAAGATGTTTTTTAAAAAAATGAGATAAGAGCTTTTAGGTAAAAACAGGCAATTATCGTATATTAACACATATGTGGAATCTGAATAAATAGTATAGACGATCTTATTTACAAAGCAGAAATAGAGTCACAGATGTAGAGAACAAACGTATGGATACCAAGGCGGGGGGGATGAATTGGGAGATTGGGATTGACATAGATACACTATTGATACTATGTACAAAATAGATAACCAAGCAGAACCTACTGTATAGCACAGGGAACTCTACTCAGTGGTCTCTGGTGACCTAAATGGGAAGGAAATCCAAAAAAGAGAGGATATATGAATATGTATAGCTGATTCACCTTGCTGTACAGTAGAAAGTAACACAAGATTGTAAAGCAACTATACTGCAATAAAATTTTTTAAAAATAAATAAATCCAGCCTTGATTTAAAAAAAAAAAGTAAAACTAGAAAAGAGAGGGATATAGTTACATGGCTTTGAGAAGCAGGCACATCAACAGCAAAGATAACACAGATAGCCTAATGATAAGAAAAGAGACCCACGTACTCCCCCAAAAAAGCCAATAATAGAGCTCAAAGTTCACACTGTTCTGAGGCTAATTAGCTTCAGGAGCTGAAGTCTGAGTTCATGCTTTCTTGATGATGCTATAGTAGATTGTTGGCAAGAAAGCCCCTCACATTTTCAATACCTTATGCAATATGACTCCCTGTATCTATATACCTTATGCAATATGACTCTGCAGCAATTCCATCAAGATGTGGCATTTACTTCTTCATCCCCTGAAACTGAGCTAACCTTGTGACTTCCTTTGGTCAAAAGAATGTAGTGGCAGTGATTATGTCAGTTCTGACAGAGGTCTCAAGAGGCCTTGTGGACCCCTGCTTCCTGAGCACTCCTGCCACTGCCATGTGAACAAGCCTGGACTGGCCTGCATCACATAGAGCAGAAATGAATCATACCAGTTATGACTATCTTAGGTCAGCCAGCTTCTAGCAGACTCTCCCACTGACTAGAGATGCAAGAGCAAGTCCAGTCCAGATCAGCTGGGTCCAGCTCAGATAAGAAGAACAACCTAGCTGATCTGCGGATACAAATAATAAAACGATTGGTTTAGGCCACTGGATTTTGGGGTGTTTGTTACCAAGTAATATCTAACTAATGTAACTGAATTCAGCAAATATTATCTGTTCCATAATGATGAACTTGAACCACTAGAAAAAATATTAAATTCTACCCCGATCCTCTGTTGAATAAGGCGAAGACACATGAACACATTTTAGAGATATTTCCATCTGAAATGGCCGTGAAAAATACATAAAGGGAAAAAATCCAAAACCTCTTAATAACTCCAATTATCCAGTGTGGTTTATTCATGAGGTGGCATATAATCTCAATTTTGCTAGACATGAAAATCAGAATTATAAAAATGACAAATTAGAGGGTGCTAGACATATTATATGATATTTTCATGCTTTGTAAATGATCTGTTACATGGCTCCAATATGCATTTAAACTCTAATCTAACTTTTTGAAAAATCTACCTTTCAAGCAAATTTTCAGAAACACATCATATGATACAAAGAACACTTTATTATCTGGACTCCATGCCAACCAGGGCCTGCCTGGAGGAACTTTTGTGCCAAATTTGTGAAAAGATAATTTGACTAAGTATCCTAATATATTCTAGGGGAGTCACGAGGCTATTCTAAGAGAAGTGGGGCATTGGTGAGCATCTGCTGGAGATGCCTTTTTCCTTTGGGGGAAGACCTGGGATAGACAGAAAATATTATGAGTTAAGTCACCAGCTGGGAACTACTCAATCCCTTATGTAATAGGGAAGAGTAAATCTGACTCCATGTTGGATCTGTTTCTTTTTCTTTAACCTTTCTGCTCTGTGGCCTGTGCTTAGTCATGCTGGCTCTGCACCTTTGGTAAAAGAATGTTGCCTGTAGCCTGAAATATACAAGATAACCTTTTCCCAGGGCTCTGACCTTTAAGAGTCCATTCATACAGAGATAAAAAATGGCAGAACAGAGAATAACATTTGTCTTGTTGGAGGTTTAGAGCAACATGCTGACCTGACCTACGCCGACAGCTGCAAGAACAAAGGATTTCTGCACCAAGAAGTTTGCAAGAACCAACCACCCTCCTCCCCTTTTTTTAGTACAAAAGAAGCCTGAATTCTGACTGGGTTAAGACAGTTTTGGGGGACACTAGTGTGCCATCTTCTCGGTCTGCTGGCTTTCAGAACGAAGTCATTATTCCTCGTCCCAACAACTCATCTCCCAATTTATTAGCCTATCGTGTAGCAAGCAGAATGCGTTTGGACTCGGCAACACTTATAGACTCAAAAAATACTTCCTGAGCACCTATTATGTGTCTGGTACAGTGTTAGACACTAATATATACAGGGATGACTAAGACAGCTCCTGTCCTTGAGGAAATGTGATGTCTTTAAAGAGACCAAAAAGTCTGAGTCAGGGATCTAAGTGTCAAACAAAAGACCTGCAGTCAAATATCAACACACGACAAAAGATACTTTTTTAACCTCATGCCTCAATTCATCAGGGTGCTCTTGGAATGCTGTGTTAAGAACGTTTCTGAGACCCTATCCCAGCTCATTAAAAAACATGCAACGGTTGGTCAATAATGTAATATACGGGTAAGAGAATGTGATGTGGTGACACAGGTAATTTTAAAGCAAAAATATTTAACAAATATATTGTATTATTCTCCTTTGTGAATACATTAAATGAGGTACTACTATGAGCTAGGTGTTGTGCTAGTCACTGGGAATATGCTGGTGAACAAAACTTACGTGTCCCTGCCCTCACGGAGATTATAGTCTAATGTCATCCCTGTCATACTGCCTCTAGGGCAAGGTGTGACAAAATGCAAGGGGCTTCAGTAAAAATAAGACTACTCAGATCACTTTCCATAGAGAATTGGTAATGGTACGTAAATATTTTTTGCTGCTTTAAAATTTCATGCTAGTTTTTTATGGTATGCCAGTAGTAGGGGCATGAATATTTAAAATTAATATAATAGTAGTAATGACAAGAACTACAACCTAGTGTTTATGGAAAACTTACTTTGTGTCAAGTGCTTAAAATATGTTATCACTAAATGTTCACAACATAACCAATCATCCCCATGTGGGAAGCTGGGCCCCAGCAAGGTTAAAGTATCTCTTCAAGGTCACCCAGTTCCTGAATTGCAGAGATCAGATTTACATGCACAACTTTCTGATTCACAGCCCAGACTCTTAATCAGTAGGCCATGCTATCTTGAATGACATATTCTTGACATATTCTGGTTAAACCTAATATAATATTTCATATCTAATCTAATACTAATGATGAAGAGTTCCAAAGGAATGACCCCAACACCCACATGCATATTAAAATATGTTTTCCTAAGCTCTTCAGCAAGCTGTGAGATCTCCTTTCTCTAAGTATCCTGCATGTCCCTCTCCCGGAGTATTTATTGTGGAATGTATACAATACAGATATTTGCGTATTTGTGTTTATACCACCAACCCTTCTCTACATGCATACACTCATGCCACCCTGCATACACACACACACACGTACATGCACACATACACAGTTATCTTGATACACTAAACCCTTAAGAGCAGGATCTGCTTCTCATATGCTAACATACGCCCCATGGGGGTGTAGCACAGTCTTATACAGAGCACAGATATTTGACCAATATGAGTTGAATTAAGGCACAACCCTTCCCACCTTAGCTAATATCATCTTTCAGCCAGCAACAGGCTGCCTAAAAGTTATAATAAATCAGTCTCTACAAGTCTGTGCTCCATGGCACACTAGTCCTATGAGGAGTTCTACATAATCAGGATACCACGATCAAATATCTTTGGGAATCTCAACATAGTGATAGACCGCCTGCCTCTCTTGGAGATCAGCAATGAAGGTTAGCATATTAAGGGCACCAAGAAATCCCACAATAAACTGTTTTATACTATGCAACATTTTGATGGACCTCTTGGTTCACATAACACCGAGGAACAGAACATGATAATGACTCTAGAAGGATGATTGAGAGATCAAAAATATCAGAAGATTCTGTTTTGCCATCGTGTAACTAGGGACAATTCATTCTTCCTCAATTTTACTTTCTGAGCTATCGTCAGGAGATGTAGATTTTGCCATATTATGACAAGTTTTACAGACCTTGTAGACTAGGTTTAGAGACCTCTTTAGCTCATCCCTGTAAGCCCAATGTCAAGCACAGTGATTGGATGTAGATGTAAAGTGTTAAACATTTACTGAGTAATTGAAAGTTTGGATGTTTTCTCATTTCCTGAGTATGTTGCATAAAGTGTGGCAAAGATAATATAATATCAGTATTCTGGAACTAAAATGATCACTTCGCCCTTTACACGGTATCTTTTCTTAAGGCAGCTGATTTGTGGGGTAACTTGTCAATAATTTAAATTTCCCATGAAATTTTATCTACAAGCCATTTCCTCCACACCCAGTTAAAGGATAACGGGGATCCCTGACATTTGTTATATAATTCTATCAGCATGACTACCTAAATACTATAAAGTGACACATGCATGGGTGCCATTGGTTATATAATTTTATCAGCGTGACAATTTAAGTACTGAACGGTTAATATATGCTCCTGTTGAAGGCTCTCAATTTGCTTCAGATTAGAATACAATACTCGAAATTTTTGAATCCGAAACAGTGAACTGTTTCAACATCAGACTCCTGCTTAGGTCCAAAAACAACCATTTAAATAATGGACTCTGTTTTAATTCTACTTAATATTTAATTCTATTTAATTCTAGTGAAATGCTGTCCAGTTATCCTCAAATTTTCAAGATATAGTACTTGGGATAGATGTATACATATATAATAACAGGAATAATAATAATATTCCCTAATACTTACTAAATGCTTACTCTGTGCTGGGAATGATGCTGAGTGATATATATACCTTATCTAGTTTGACCCTCACTTTATGAGGTAGACAGTATGATTATACTCTTTGATGACGGGAAAATTGAGGCAACTATCTTGAGTTTACAATAAATGCCAGAGTCAGGATTAGGAACCCCAGAGTCCAGTTTGTAAATCACAGTCATTCCTTCTACAAATATTTATTGAGTACCTACTCTAATCAAGACATTGCTCTGTATCCTGGGAATATACCAATAAACAAACAGAAAGTCCCGGGGCTTCTAGAGCTTATACTTTAATCAAGATAGACAGAAAATTAAGCATAGGCATGTATGTGGCAAAGATGGCTGAAAGTCCACCAAAACATTTATTTCCTCTTTCATAGAACGGGTTTGTCACTGGGAAGCAGTTGTTCAGCCAGGATTAAAATCTCAGCTCCTCTTGCATATAGATATGGCCATGTGACTATTTCTTGCCAATTGAATGTGAGCTAAAGAGACTTGTTTTCCTTTTCAACAAAGGCTCCAAGGAATCAGGTATGGGGTGCAATCCCCACTTCTCTTTTTTGTTCTGTGATCTGAATGAAGACAATAATAATAATGAAGTCCTGAGAAATAAAGGAGCTTTCACAGGGAATCTGCCTGAGTTTCTAAATCACTACTTGGAGGAAAGATGCTTGCCAACCAGGAAGACATACCCTGGACTGCTCTGTGAGTGATAATAGCCATCTATGGGCTAAGGCATTACAATGCAAGGTCTGTTTGTTAAAGCAGCTAGCACCATCCTAAACAATATAGAACGTGGTGCTTTGATTTGGGTGCTGCCATGAAAATAACCTAAATATGTGGCATTGATTTAATGGTCAAGCACTGAGTGGCATGGAACAAATATCATAGGCTAGAAATATGAAGATCCACAATACACAGTTACAAAATACTTGAGAACACTCTTGCCTACAACAGCTGGGAAGGCTGACCAAGTATCTACTTAGCCTACAGCTCCAAGGAGCATTACTTCTGAGTATTAGTTTGTATTGGGTTATAGTTACTGCTTTTTCCAATGTACTATAAAAAACTAATAAGCTCAGGGGAAAGGTGACTGCTTAGTAAACAGAAACTAAGGGACTTGCTGGGATAGAGGGACAAATGATCAATGACCATAAATATGAGGAGATGAAAATAAAAAACGAGGACAAATGCTTATTAAAAATTCTAATTTAAACAAATAGACTCCACTAGAAACAAAAATATGATTATGAGTATTGCTTTCCAATGTATACATATTGTTTCAGGAGGCTGCCATAAGGCCAAGGGTGAGAGGCATGGATTTGAGGAAGCAAAGAACAAAAGCAGTTTTAAAAAGCATATATAGGAAAAAACCATGGATAGGGAAACAGACACACCACGCTGATCAAAAGCAAATAGATTTAAAGGCTAATAAGTTTTGAGGGAACTTTATTGCCAAAGAAACCATGAGTCTGGACTTTAAAAAGCCTTGGACTCTCAAATCCTTAAAGCAATCCTTGGTCTCCCAAAGGTCTCCCATGAGCAAGAAGCAAGTTGCAAAAATTGCACCGACTCTAAGGAAGACCAACTCCCAAAGCTCACTGCAGATGTGACCAGGGAAGAAACTGAGCAAGGAAGAGCTTCTGAGAAGGCAAAGCAAAGAACCACAGAGAACAATGGAGAAGGGAGTTCCTCCTAAACGCAATCTAGTTTCTAACCAGGTAACTTCCTTCACTGGAAAAGCAGAGTCTTCAAAACCCCTGTCCCAAAAATTCTGTCATTGCTCTGGACTATTGACTCTGTGTGCTTCTCAATCTTCCCTTTACTGAATGGGACTTGTGGTGTACATATATTGTCCCTGTTCTACCATTTATTTAGGGGTGGGAGAATAATAGCTCATCTTTCAATTAAGTCGTCAGAACATGAGGAACCATATCAGGACCTGATGGAAAGAACTGAGCATGACGCAGAGATTCTGGATGTTGAGATGGATGTAGTATCTGAAAGGGGGCTTTGGGTTGTCTGGCTTGGAGAGGACATGAGTTATGCTCTAGGTGGAAAGAAAAAAAAAAAAGGCCATGCAAAGAAATTTATGTTCAGAGGAGCAGATGTGGCAGACATGTCAAATTGCCAACAAAATCTGCTTCTCTCCTTCCGTAGTATATTTTTTGGTGGTGATCAGCTTGCCAGTTAGGAACTCAATGTCATCACCTCCACCGCCTTGCAAGTAGGTAAGGCCATGTGACTAGTTATCACCAAAATAATCTGAACAGAAGTGATATGGGCCAGTTCTGGGCCAACCATTTTAGGAAGTGAGCATGCTTCCCACACACTCATTTTCTCCTGCTGACTTCAGGCTCGGGAGGATTAGCAGAGCTACAAGAAGAGAAGCATCTGGGTTCCTGAAGCCTCACAGGAAGGAGAATGGCCAGCCAAACAGGAACGCTCACCTTCAACTCTTACACGAGCAATAAATTAACTTCTGTAGTGTTAGAACTAGGATACTATTGGGGGATCTCTTTGTTACTACCACTTAGCCTACCCTAAATAATTCACCATCCACACATAAGATTCCGAAGAGTGACGTTCTAGGAAAAACACAAAACCAAACGGGGTGATGGATACAACTATATCCCAATTAGTTGGGGCGACTTACTGAAACATGAAGATTCGAGAAGGTCTCTCTGAAGAAGTTACATTTTAGTTGAAAAAGGAATAGTCTGGCAATATCTACGGGACAAGCATTTGGGGCAAAAATTAGACCACATAAAACTTTTAAGGTAAAAACCAATTTTTATGGTTTTAAGGAGGAACAAAAAGGCCAGTGTGGAAGACACAGAGAGAGAAAAGGGAGCGAGACAGGGCTAGCTGGTATTTGGGTCTTACTGGCTTGGTGAGAAGATTAGATAGATTTTAAGTCTAACAGGAAACTTTTGGAAGGTTTTAAGCTAAAGGATGACATAAATGATGTAGTTCATCCTTCTGGCTGCATGGAGAATGGCTTTAGGGAGGCAAGATGGAAGGATGAGATCAGACAGGAGGCTACTGCAGGACTAGGCCTGGGGGGATGGTGGCTTCTGAAAGGGTGGTGGTGTTGATGGTGCGATGTAGCAGTTTGGGCTATATCTTGAAGCTAGAGCTGAAATAGCTTGAATATGGATGCTGTGGGTGAAGAAAATAGCCATAGATTGGATATTATGGATGAAGAAAAAATGAAAAGCCAATGATACTTATATTTTTGACCTGAAAAGCTAAGTGGATGGTGGTATTCTTTACTAAGATGTGAAAAATTGAGGGAGTATTCAGTTGATTAGGTACGAGAAAACTAGAAATGGTGTGTATATTTTTATCAGAGTGCCTGACACAGGTTATGTATTAAATATGAACTTTGAATACAAGTATGCTAATACACGCTATTTTTGCTTTCAGGTCACCCCTATTATAATAAGAGAGGGCTGCTTACTTTTGGAGGTTTTAAATAAATATATCACATCTCCCTTCTCCTCCTAAATGTGAAATCGACTGAGAAAAAAATCCAGGGAGCAACTGTATGGAGATCTAAATATCACTTGTATAAAGGTTGATGCTGATTAGAGAATACAAATTTAGACCCTCAACTAAGTACCCTTACTAATTCTAAGCCCCACTTCCTTCCCTGTCACAGGCAGCTCTGAACAAAAGCATGCCGACACTGTAGGGAAGTCCATAAACACAGAACCTGGAACACATCGTCAATGCATGCTTTCTGAGAAACAAGCCCAGAAGGGCCTGAGCCACACATACTTAGATTATTCCCCCAAATCCACCACCAGTCAGTAAAGTCTGTCCTGAGAAGAGAGTGAGGCAATAGATCAGGAGTTCAGGAATGCTACCTACACAGAAATACAGAGAGAAGGGAAAGGAGTTTCTTTCTTAAAACAAAGACAAATAAGTGAAAGTTATTGACGTCTGGAAAACATCTATACAGGATACAATGGGGACAAAAGAAGGGAATTTTCAATGGATGGATGTCATTTCAAAGATGAATGAACATGTCCTCAATGGCCTTTGCCTTTACACTTTCAAACCCAGTTCTTGGAACTCAGGAACAGATTGAAGCAAAATTGAGATTTTACCTTATTTCAGGTAGTAAAAGAAGAAGGAAAAAAAAAAAAAACTGGAAGAGAGGAAAAAAAAGAAAATGCCTTGTCCATTAGTTGGATTTGGAGTGAAATTCTGTTTTCCTATTTTCCAATCTCATATTACATGGGTGGCTCCTACCCAGAGGGAAAAACTGCCTCCAGCTTAAAAAATGCCAGCTCACATTCCATCACTGCCATCACATCTCCATGCTCCTGATGATTTACTGACAGAACTGATCATTCCATCTGAAGACTTTGTCCCTGGGCCTTTTATCTTATTCTTTCTTGACTAACCATCTTCCCTGAGGGATTAAAGAGTAAAACTACTAAAAAACAGTGCATGCAGTGGAAGGAAATATGCTGCACAAAATGCTGTTCTTGGCCACCAGGCTAGCTCAAAGCTCCTTACTTCCCTTTAAATTTAGGTTTAATCTGCGGACTGAAAAGGCATTGCTCTGAGGTGCCTTCCCCACACTTCCCAGGCTCTGCTGTGCGTTGGGGGGTACCACATTTCACAGATTCCCTTTCCGATGTAGGACCACCCACTGTAAGGCACCTGTAGAAGACTAGAGATGCAGAAGGCAGGGGGAAACTCTGGCAGCTACTGGACTTCTTCCAGAGTTTGGTCCCACAGGACAGCTGTTCTCTCTGTAGTCCCAACCCTGAACGGCAGCTCCCAATACGGCACTGGTTCCCACCAGGTGGTCTCTGAGAACATAAAGCTTATGTAACTTCATGACACACAGTGTCTAAAATATTAACCTGCTGGCCTTTCACAGAACATGTCTGCTGACTCCTGCAATAAATAAAACAAGGCCCTCTGTCGAGGGGCCCAGGTGGGCTCTGTGATCCAATTAGTCTAGACCAGCATTGTCCAGTAGAAACATGGTATAAGCCACCTCTTAATTTTACATTTTCTAGTAGCCACAGTCCAAAAAAGAAACAGGTTAAATCAATTACAAAAAATATACCTTATCTAAGCTAATGTATCCTATAATCGTTTCAACATGTTATTAATATACAAAACTGTTGAGATATTTTACATTATTTTTAGTAGTGAGTCTATAAAATCCAGGGTGGATTGTATACTTAAGCACATTTCATTTTGGATGCTCAATTTTCCTTACAAATATTTGATCTCTATGGGGATTTCATAAAATTTACAGTTGAAAAAGTAGATTCATACTACACACTTAGCAGAATGGATAAAACAAAAAATAGTGACAACACTAAATGCTGGCCAAGATGCAGAGAAACTGGCTCACTCATACAATGCTGGTAGACATGCAAAATCGTATGGTGACCCTGAAAACAATTTGGCAATTTCTTACAAAACTAACATGCACCTACACCACGATATGGCCTTGCACTCCTGGGTATTTATCCCAGTTAAATAAAAACATGTTCACACAAAAACCAGTATGCAAATGTTTGTGACAGCTTTAGTCATAATAGCCTGAAACTGGAAAAACTGCAGATGTCTTTCAGCAGGTCAATGGTTATGCAAACAGTGATGCAACCAAACCATGGACTGTTACTTATCAATAAGAAGGAGCTAACTATTGAAACATGGAACAATATGGGTAACTCTCAAATGAATTAAATGAAAGGACCCAGGCTCGAAAAGATGCTTAGTATATGATTCCATTTCTATAGCATTCTTGGAATGACAAAATTATAGAAATGAAGAACAGATTAGTGGTTGCCAGGGTCAGGGCTGGGGGAGGTGTGGAGAGATGTGGGTGCGACTAGAAAAGTAAAAAAGGGCACATGAGGGACCCCTGTGGTGATGGAAGTGCTCTGAATCTACATCACTGTCAATATCCTGCTTATGGATCTGGTGCTACAATTTTGCAAGATGTTATCATTGGAGAAACTGGGTAAAGGAGACGGGATTTCTCTGTCCTATTTCTTACACTTGCATGTAAATCTACAAAATAAAAAGTTTAATTTTAATAAAAGTAGATTCACATAACTGAGGCTCTGCAATAACTGAAAATCTTTCAATAACTCAAATATCATTTTTTAAATTTTAAAAATTAATTAAACTTAAAAACATTCAATCTTTAGTCACTCTTGCCACATTTCAAGTACACAATAGCCACACATGTAGCTAGCTAGTGGCTGAAGTATTACACAGAGTGACTCTAGATCCTCTTTTTGGGCTAGAATGGCTAAAAAAAGAGCCAAATTTGAGGCATTAGAGAGGAAAATGGCCACACAATACTACTCCCAGAAAGCACGCTTCCTACAAAGAAACACACATTTCTGCTCTAAATACTCTGCAGTTCCAAAAGAGGTAATGAAACCTCCATGGTATTAAAAGCTAACCAGTTGTGACAAACTGCTTATAGAGAGGCATTGTTCTCTAGACAGTTCCTCAGCCAGCTAACAGGATGTTGTCTCCTAGACAAGATGTGCCTTTCCTCCTTAAACTCACATGTTTGAAAAAAATGAATAAGATAAATAAAAGTGAATTATTTTAGATTACAGCTTTCCCCACCAACCCCTATTTCTGCATCAACAATGGAGTTTAGCATGATGAGCGCTGATGACACACGTTTACAAGAAGCTGACACTCAGCTCAGAAGGTCCCTGTCTTTGACAAGCTGACAGATGACATTGGAAGATGAAATGAAATTGTGACTCCTCCAAGCACTGGCTGCCCACCACACAGAAGGACCATGGGAAACAGGGGGGAATGGTCTCTGTTAGTGGACCGCTAGAGAGGGATGTGCAGGGTTCAGGGGCTCTGCTCTCCTTGGTGACCACTGTGGTTAGATTCTCCAGGAAATAATGGGAAGCCTGGCACAGCTTCATGTGCTGTTCTGCTTATGTGTGTTCTCCATGGTGGGGCCTTGGGTGACGCACGTGCCTTTTAAATGGACAGTAACAGATCACACTGCGAGAAAATCACCAGCAACAATGGTCTAAAGGGATGGCAGCAGCTGATCAGTTCCAGAAAGAAGTCAACAGACCCTCATTCTATTGAGCAAGATCCCCCACCATCTGGACCTTTCTGCCTGCTGGCTTTATGTGCCTCCAGCCTCCACTCATATTGGTTTACTTGCTTCCGTCCTTCAGAATCCTGCCTGGTTGACCCCTGTAACTTTGCTCAGGCTGTCTCTCTGCCTACACCAGTTTCCTTTACTTAAAAAAAAAAATTTTTAGTTGATTTACGATTTACAATGTTGTGTTAGTTTCAGATATACAGCAAAGTAATTCATATATATATA
>NC_041215.1:44453739-44462430 GCF_002837175.3 Physeter macrocephalus | reverse complement strand
TTTTCCTTATTTCATGACTTTTTCTCCCCAAAATATAGGTTTTAGGAATTAATATCTGGGTACATTTTTCAAGAGAACAAAATTTTTTAAGTCACAAACACACACACACACACACACACACACACACACACACACGTATATTCTTTTTCAGATGCTTTTCCCTTATAGGTTATTACAAAATATTGAGTGGAGTTCCCTGTGCTATACAGTAGGTCCTTGTTGGTTATCTATTTTATATACAGTAGTGTGTATATGTTAACCCCAAACTCCTATTTTATCCCTCCCCACCCTTTCCCCTTTGGTAACCATAAGTTTGTTTTTTGTGCCTGTGAGTCTACTGCTATTTTGTAAATGAGTTCAGTTGTATCTTTTTTTAGATTCCACATGTAAGTGGTACATGATATTTGCCTTTCTCTGTCTGACTTACTTAGTATCATAATCTCTAGTTCCACCCATGTTGCTGCAAATGGCATTATTTCATTCTTTTCTACGGCTGAGTAATATTCCATTGTATAAATATACCACATTGTTATTCATTCATCCATTGATGGACACTTACGTTGCTTCCATGTCTTGGTCATTGTGAAGAGTGCTGCTATGAACGTTGAAGTGCATGTATCTTTTCAAGTAAGACTTGATATAAATCCCATTTACTTTTTTTTTTTAACCCATTTACTTTTATTAGGGTCTCATTCCTCTGTTAAAGTCCAGGTAAAACCACACCTCCTAGAAATACAACCTCACTGTAAATGATCTTGCCTTCTGCAAGGTTTCCATTGCTAATAATAACAGCAGCATATCATTGGGCAACTATCTGTTCCCAGTTCTGTGGCTGGCATTTTCATACTCCCTAACTTAATCCTCATACACTTACTGGGTGTGAATTATTACCATTTTCCAGACAGGTAAACTGAGGATGTGAGCTATTAAGTAGCTAGGCTAAGGTCACACAGCAGGTGACAATCAGAACCAGTATTCAAACTAAATCTGTTTTTCTGTCTCCAAAAACTTATACTTTTATCCCTGTACTATTCCATTAACTCAGGACACAGTCCTTTAATCAAACCATATTTACAGAGCATCTGATAGATGCCAGGCCCTGAGCTAGGCTCTAAGGACACAACAAATAATAAATTAATGATGTTCACAATACAATCATATAAGTGCATTTGGTGAAAAAACGTACAAAGAATTATAAGGTTTCACAGAAATATGTCATTTACGGCGGGTTTCAAGATGTATGAAAGTTTACCAGGTGGAAAGGACCTGGCCAAATGCATGGCATGGGGGTGGGAAGATGAAGGGCGATATAGTCTACACCGAGAAAATGCATGTGCAAAGGCAAAGAATTAGAAAAGTCCACAGAGGGTTGCAAAATAATTCGGCAGCATGCTAGAAACACTGTCAAGGACAGGTTATAAGGGCTTGCTTTGTCACGCACAGGAGCTGCAAGGTATTCTGTGGGTAACAGAGCCACAAAAAAGGATTTTTCAGCAGAAGGTGATCAGAACACATAGGCACCCCTTTCATTTATTCATCAAGTATATATCGAGTACCAAGTATTGTGCTGAAATTGGAGACATAAAGAAGAGTTTTCAGTTCAGTGGTGGAAAGAATCAAATAAATCAACGATTAGAGAAAAACAGGGTAATTCCTGGACAGTAATGTGGGCAGGATGATACGCAGCACAGAGGATTGGGCACTGGTTAGAATGGCAGGAGGTGACAAGCGTCGGGAAAGGCTCCCTGTAGAAGATTGCACACTGGGGGTGGCTGGAGGATGGACTGGAAGGTGTTAGATGGGGGATACAATGAGGGAATTGAAACTGTAATGAGAATATATTTGGGAGTTATTTCATAAAAATTATTAAAATATTTAGCGGCTTGCTGGAGGGGGGCAGGGACAGGGCAGAAGTAGAGAGAAGAATAGAACTTGTGACTAAAATCCTTAGTCCACTGAGCTTATGGGAAGGCAAAGTATTGGGAACAGAAAAAGCAGTAAGTTTGCAGAGAAAAGAGTCTGCATTCAGTATTGTACACAATAAGAGAAAACCGTCAATAATTCACAAATAGGACAAACAAAAAGAGAATCGAATAGAAAAAAATATTGGAAAGAATAAATGGAAAGTCAGATAACAATAACATCATACTTATGTTAATTTATGTTATGTTAATTTTTAATACTAATTATTGCATTATTTAGCAATAATGGTAAATATTGAGCCATCTCACTTATCCAAATAGTACATGTTTGAGCTTACTAAAATAATAAATACTATTTTATTTGCTTTCTTGCTCTATAGGCTAAGTCTCTTGCACAGCGCAACATGAATTCCCTGCAACTTTGTAACCTGCACTTTTAAGTATACAATGGAGCCTTCTAGAAGCTATATTTTGTTTGATGACAGCATCACCCTTAGAGCATAAATGAGTGCTTATGCATCCTTGTGTGTTTCCAAAATTTTTCAATGTTTAGAGTATAGCTATAAACATTTCCAGAGATGAACTCAGCTTGTTTTCAGTACTACTACTGTGCTCTTATGACATTTCTTTGGTTCTACCTGCTATCATCTTTGTAACCTCATTACCTACCAATAAATCATTGTTTTGAAATCTTAAAAATGTTCTTCTGCCTACATGGAAACAAAATAAGAGGTAAGTATACTGTGTTGCCTTATTTTACAATATTTTAAAATATTTTTTGAAATTTTTCCAAAGCTTAAAATTTTATGTGTGCTATAATTTGAATTTAATAATATTTTATTCTAAAGTGAAATAAAATGCATTTATAATGCATTTTCCTTACAGTTTAAGGACACATTGCTGTTTTTTAAAAAGAGAACTCTGAAGACTCACCGTCTCAATGCACAGCAACAGAGATCTACATCTAAAGATGTTGAAAAAGATCAGAGTTCTTGACTGAAGAAAGGGGAAAATCTACTCCAAAGAAAGTTAAGATGAAAATAAGACAGAAAATCTCTTCGGCCTCATGGATGTTAATAATTTCTCTTGTTGAGTCTCATACACCGGAAACATTGGAAATATATTTATAATGGTGCAAGCTAAAATGCAGCATTAATTTTTAATCCACTTCTCAAGATTTAAAGAAAAAGGAATTGGATATATCTTTCTGATACGATATTTAGAAGTTAAAAATGGTTTTCTGCAGCTTTTCAAACTAGAAGTGAAAAAGCCACAGAAGCATCTTACGGGGTAAGACGTCGTATCGCATCAAGTGGAGAAGAGCCCACAACACCCGAGGGACTAATAAGGCCTGTACAATTGACAGAACATAAGGGATGCCCTGAAGTCAAAAGTTTAAGAACCAGGAATCTACACTTCAGCTGCCTCCTCTGCTCTGCTCTTCCACTTGACAGTCTGTTTCACACATCAGCATCTGCCCCTTCCAGCCCAAAGGTTGCCCCACTAACACTGAGATAACACCAGGCCCCTGTGATAAGAGAGGACGAGGGTACCAGAGCTGACCTCCATGTCCTGTCTCGGTTCACATCATACAAGCCAGCCGTTTGCCCACGCTCTCCTCCTCCTGCATAACAGTTGGCCATACTGGCCCTCCTGTTCTCTCAAAGGTATGTGTCTCTCTTCTAAGCTCTTCCCCAAATTGGTTCCATCCCTGCTAATAATTAATTTTTTCTTACAAAAAGAGACAGACAGAAAGCACACAGATCCTTCTCTTTCAACTCCAGTTTCGCCTCAAGTTACTATTACATTTTTTTGGTTTTCTCTCTGGTTAATAACAGTGGATACATACTACAAGTCCACAATCTCTCATCCACATGCTAATAGTACAGAAAGCTGTGAAAATAAATGATTTTGCAACTCATTTGAGGGCCACACCTGATCTTCAAATTTGGCAGTAAAATCTGATGGAAAGTGCCACCTGAAGTGAATAGTCATATTCTGCTGTGGAAACATCACTCTGGTTGGTTGATACAGTGCACTGGGTGAGGGGATTGTAACGTAAAGTGTACATGCACTCTATTACATTTTCAAAACATCTGTATTTTGAAAAACATCTGGCCCCAAGCATCTTGGGGAAAGGATTGTAAACATGCACTATCTTTCATAGCAATCTCAAGATTTAGGAGCAACTGCAAAAGTATTTACACTCTGTCTTTGATTAATACAGAGGCTGATATGAAACACCAGTGGTTTCCGATTTAAGAAGCCTGTCTATAGAACTGTGGTCGAATTCACATGGCAGGACGACATGAAGGTACAATAACATGTCTAGACACTCTTCATATACCACTTAATATTCTCAGAGGATGTCTCCTTGTGTAAGTACAGAGAGTTGTCTTAATGAAATAAACCTTGGTGATTCCCATGAGAATCAACAGATATAAAGAGAGAAATAACTATGGCCATTCTCCCTGCCAGAGGCTTTGCAGATGACTTTTCCCAGAAAGGTGGGTGGAGTAGTGACAGTGTTTCACACTCAGATGTCAATGTTTGTCCAACTTAGCATGGAGGTGAGTAAGAAGAGTATATGCACCATCATTCCAAACGGAGGTCAAAATTGAATCTCTCTAAAAGATGTAGTTCGAGAGAGATGGTGACAGGTGACATTTGTCAAAAATGTCTCCCAAAGTCTACTGGATACTGTGTTCTTCTATACCCTGAAACTCTCATATTTGTTGTTATTCTTTTACTTTAGAAAATAAAAATAGGGCTACCTGCTTGCAAAAAGCTGCTGGTAAAAATTCATTTTTATTATTAGGTGGTTAGGAAAGCTCTCAAGGGTCTCTTTTATCTAATTCTTCATTCAACAAATCCTTATCAGTCGTTGGAAGGGAAACAGCAGCAGAGGTAATATTGTAGGCTCTGAGGTGTGTCTGGCTGAGCAGGAATCCTCTTCAGTGACTTTAGGACATGGCTTAACCTTTCTGAGCCTGTATCCTCACATATGAGATTATTACCTACCTCAAAGCGTTCTTGTGAGGATGATATGTGATATTCTACGTAAAGCATTTAGCAGAGTGTCTGACACATAGTAAGCATTCAACAAACGCTACAGTAGCAGAATATGAACACTTGGGCTCCCTTATTATGCAGATTTAATTCCTTTGTTTTACCATTCACTGCTGTGCTAGAAGAAAGGAACACAAATATTTCCACTTCTCTTCATTTGCCAGGAGGCTTTGATGATTAAGCCCTCCCTGATCTCAAGGGAAAGGGAACTGATTGTTGTGCTACTAGTTTAGATTCTGAACTTTATAGGACACCGAAGTCTACTTTGGAAAGAAAAAGAGAGTGGCTGGTGTTTGGGAAGAGATAAAGAGTCAGAGAAGCAGGAGGCAAAGAGAGGTTTCCTGAAATTAGAAAGAAACTTTAAAGTACGAGTAATGGTACCAGAGAGGTCTTGGATTCTAGAATAATAAGGGCTCAGCTCTTATGACACTGACTGTACCCAGGGAGGCAAAAATTACCTTCAAGGAATGAAATATGGCATGACAAAGGAAGAACGAAGTTCATATGGAATTTCATATGAAATATGGTATGTCAGGGGAGGTGGGCTTGGAAGGCCTTGAGGTATCCATCCTCACCAATGATTTCCAGTGCCATTCATGACACTAAAGCACCAGAAAGCTGCAGAAATAATGGATGTCTCAGCAGTAACCTCTGTGGACACATGAGAGATAAGGGATAACTAGAAGATTTCCAATGTTATGGCACAACCAAGTTTAACCAAGTTGAATTTCCTAATAGTCCACCAGAGTAACTCAGAGTTAAAAAATATGTTGACTCGTAGCAATAAATAAAGGCCACATTTCTTGGATACCTGGTTCTTAGAATGAGACTGACATCCTCTACTTCAGTTATCACCATTATGACGCTGTACTCCTATCTGTGATAGATGCTGGGTGTACAAGTGTGAGCAAGAGATATGGTCACTGCCCGTGGGAGTTCATAGTTTAATAAGGGAAACAGATACAGTGGTGATATGATAGATGAAGTAGGAGATAAAAGTGGATTCAAGGGAACAGAATCAAGCCCAGGAGTCAGAAAAGGCCTCTCTGAGGGAGTGCAGATAAAACTGAGCCTGGCAATGTGAAGAGTTAGGCAGGTGAAGCGCTCCAGGCTGAGAGAACGGTGTGGTCAAAGCTCCAGAGACAAGAAGTAAGAGCATGATGGAGGTAAGGAAATAGAAGATATCTAGTTAGACTACAGCACAGAAAGCAAGGAGAAAATGGCTTGAGATGAGGTCTGAGGGATGCAGAGGTCTGATCATGGGGGGCCAACCTCTCTGAATGACTGTGATGAACTGAGCAGGGCAGTTCCCGGTTGGGTCAGGGCAGCCCTTGTTGTCATGACCATGAAAATCAGGTAAAGCCCTGAGGGGGCAGATGAGGGAGAGGCAGATGCTAAGCAGCCTGGATGGGGAGCAGTAAAGGGGGACCAGAGAAGCCTGGGCAAAGTATCAAAGAGCTGGATGTGGTGGCAGTGTGTAAGTATTTGTGTGGTATGTTTTCCTGTAAATTAATGAGGGCGTTAAATGGAAATTATTTAGGGAAGATACTCTCCCTTACTGGATAGAGAACATTTCCAGTCCAGGGTACTGATATGAACTGAATGTGTGTGACCTCCCTAAAATTCCTATGTTGAAACCCTAATCCTCAATGTGATAATATTAGGAAGAGGGATTTGGGGAGGGAATTAGGGTTAGATGAGGTCATAAGGATGGGGACTTCATGACGGGATTAGTGCCCTTCAAGGAAGAGACCAGTGGGCATTCTCTCTCTCCCTCTCCCTCTCTGGCTCTGTCTCTCTCACCCTTTCCCCACACCTCCCATGCCCCCTGCCATGTGAGGATATAGCCAGAAGGCAGCCATTCGCCAGCCAGGAAGCCGGACCTCCCCAGAACTCAAACACACTGGCTCCTTGATCTCAGACTTCCCAGCCTCCAGAGCTATAAGGAATAAATGCCTGTTGTTTAAGCCACCCAGTCTATGGGTATTTTGTTATAGCAGCCTGAGCAGACTAAGACAGGCATTTACATTTTTATGGACCAAATAAAAGCACTCCAGGGCTGAAAATCCTTGAAAACCCTAAGCTGAGAGAATGAATGGCTTTAAGTAAGCAGGCATGGCTCTCAGCTGTTGTGGAAAAACAGCAAAGAGAGTTGTCAATCCTGGCCTGCAGGAGTGGAGACATAGCCTAAGCAAAGGGTCCAGCTGGACGCAGGCACAGCAGCACCACAGTAAGGACCACCATCACTCAGCTGTCTGATCCCAAGACCACTCACAGCACATCTATCCTGCAAAATTATTTGCAGCCACACTAACCTGTGCTGATGGAAACCAGGACCATGAAAGTAGTTGCCATGACACGTGAATATTGAGCACAGGCCTTGAATCCTGACTCAGCCACATCCAAGCTGCACGGCTCTGGGTGAGTTACTAGGTTCTCTGAGCTTCACTTTTCTCATTAGGAAAACAGAGGAAATAATTTCTTTCAAGGCTCTGTGGCTGGCAGAAACCCAGTCAACAAGCCCAAGCAAAAGAAGATGACTGTTTTCAGAATGAGGATGATGACATGGAACCTGCTGGCAGGACATGCAGTCAGGTCTCCCCAGGGAAGGGAAGCAGAAACCAGAAAGCTGGTGGAAAGCAATTACTCTTTCAAAGACTCTGATTCCTGACCACTGCTTTACTTTCTCCTCTACATCCTCTGCTTCCCCAACAGGAACCTGGTGAACCGTGTCTCTCCATGACCCCCGGGTTAACATTTAGTTACTAGAAGAGGCTGACTAGTTTCTGTGAATCGTAATTTCTAATTCCCAGGAGAGCACCTGAGTGCCCAGCTCTGTCCTAGGGGCAGCAAGTCACACACACACCAGCCTGGCCCCCAGAGCCCTCTTAGAGGGAGGTGGAGAGTCGGGCTGGGGAAAGATCTTAAAGAAGGTTCTGTGAAATGACAAGTACCCCAAAGGGGGATCCTCTAAAGGGAAACCTCACAAAAGGTTGTGGTTAGGATTTATTTAATTATTCCATGTGGATCAGCTAGCACATAAAGTAATCCGTATGTTATAACCTAGCCCCTTACTGTACCCTCACAATGAATTTAGTAAATATTTGTTTTATACAGAAGGATCCTGAATGGCTAAAATGAATCTGAGTGGGTATGGCCTTCTTCACCACGTGGGCATTTCACAGGTAAGTCTAGACCACAGACAGTTTATACCCAGTTGTTATATTTGGAAATAATACGATTCACTTGACAATTTAAAAGAATTTATTTATGAGAAGTCTGAGATAGGGCTGTGTTTCAGAAATCCCTGCACAGTCTGTGAAATGTGCACCTGAAAGCAGAGGGATGGCTATCAATCACGACATAAGTGGAAGAAACACATCAGGAGATGTGAAGTGCTAGCAGGTGATGTTAGAAAGCCGTGGTTGTCCTACACTGTTCAAATGTCATTACAAAGACCTTGAATTTGGTCTGCCAACGTTCAATAATTACCTGAATGCCACATGAGTTCTGAATTTACTGAACAAACTGATACACTCTGAATAACAAGCTGTGTTCAAACAGAGAAAGAATTGAATGTGCAGGCTTTTCTTCCAGTGACATCTATGCACCTTCCCTTCAAAAGTTAATCCAGGGCTTTCTTGGTGGCGCAGTGGTGGAGAGTCCGCCTGCCGATGCAGGGGACGCGGGTTCGTGCCCC
>NC_041215.1:44452230-44453510 GCF_002837175.3 Physeter macrocephalus | reverse complement strand
CGTCCGGAGCCTGTGCTCCGCAACGGGAGAGGCCACAACAGTGAGAGGCCCGCGTACCGCAAAAAAAAAAAAAAAAAAGTTAATCCAAACCATCAACTTCTGGAAAGACACATGTGCGATTTACCTGAATGGATGACCCTTTCCATATATTCCCCTCAAAGGACCTTATTACCTTGTTACCAATAATGATCTACTTCAGGGTCCTAAATGGTTATGTAACCATCTTTTGCATAAAGAGCTAAATTAGGTGGAGCCTTGCTGCTGAGGTGGAAGACCATTACTTACAGTGTTTGACTCTCCAAACTCTAGATCACCCTGGGTTAACATCTTCCTTCAGAACAAGTAGTTCTATAAGCTCAGTCCCTCCAATATCAGTTACTGAACCTCCACTGGCATTAGATGTTAGTTTTACAAAAAATAATTTTCCAAAATGCTTGATTGTTATAAAGACAATACCAGTGATGTTATCTATCACTTCTCCAGGTTAACGATGGGGTTGCTGGTGGAGGTTTATTCTAGATGCTCATGAATATGCACAGGTGACTAAGGCATGGTCCTTTCAAATAATTCATAACCTAGTTGAGATTAAAAAATGTAAACCTTTCAATAAACAGTGGGCTCAGCTAATGGATGAAGATGGGAATGATCAAATAGACAAGCTTCAGAACAGGAATTCGGAAGCAGAAGAGGCGGAACAGGCTACAGTGCGTAGAGGAGGCTTTACGCAGGAGGTCAAGCTCTAGCTGAGTCTTAAAGGATGGGCAGGATTCAAGTGCTGGGAGAAGAGAAAGGAGCCTGTGGTGCTGCACAAGTAAACATGAGTGGGGCAGCAAAAGCCCTTGTATATAGTGCCCCCAACTGTTGTATATAGGAGGCACTACACACAGCAGCTGGAAAGACTGAGAAGGTTCCTAAAAGGGAGCAGTTTTCAGCTGAGGCTGACTCTGGTCCTCAGGCGACATTTGGCAATGTCCGCAGACATTTTCGATTGTTACAACTAGAGAGAGGGCTCTAGTGGGTACAGGTCAGAGATACTGCTGAACATCCTAGAATATACCCAACAGCCACCCACAGCAAAGAATTATCTGGCTCCAAACGTCAAGAGTGCCAAGGTTGAGAACCCTTGCTAGAAGAAGAGATTAAAAAGGATTTGAGGGGCTTCCCTGGTGGCGCAGTGGTTGAGAGTCCGCCTGCCGATGCAGGGGACACGGGTTCGTGCCCCGGTCCGGGAGGATCCCACGTGCCGCGGAGCGGCTGGGCCCGTGAGCCATGGCCACTGA
>NC_041215.1:44427280-44451331 GCF_002837175.3 Physeter macrocephalus | reverse complement strand
CCCGTGAGCCATGGCCACTGAGCCTGCGCGTCCGGAGCCTGTGCTCCGCAGCGGGAGAGGCCACGACAGTGAGAGGCCCGCGTACCGCAAAAAAAAAAAAAAAAAAAAAAAAGAAGGATTTGAAGTGGCTCACTGAAGTTGCCTTCTTTATACCAACAGAGAGACAAATAATTGGTGGGGGGGGGGCCGGCGGTTAGGAAACAAATAGTATATAAATTTACTTCTAAATTTAGAGGTAAAACTTCCTTATAGAGGGCCTCCTAGGCAGACTGGCTGATTAAGGCCACAAGTTTGATTCACTCTATGCTCAAAATCTCCAATTCAAAGTGGTAAGATCTACCCCCAACCCCATTTCCTACTGTTGGTCTCAAGGGGAACCAGGTCAGAGAACATGAATATTTCAGCATCACTATTAGGAAGATGAATCAAAGTACAAGTTCTCCTAATGAAAGACTAATAGCATCACCTTGATGATAATATTAATTATGATAATGATAAAAATTACAATGTTAATTACTTCCTGAGAAGCCTTCCTCTGCCACTCTCTATAAAACAGGTCCCTGCATCACTCTCATCTCATCTTGCTATTTTTTTTCATAGCACTTACCCATTTACAACTATCAGAAGTTAGGGAGATAGGTAAGCAGTTAGGTAGGTAAGTAGAGAGACGATTAACAGAGGTTTCAGTTCTTATTGACTGCATGACCCACTAGAATGCAAGCTCCATGAAGGCAGGCACTTTCATCTATTCCCTGCTATATGTATTTCTGGATCTAGAGAGTGCCCCAACTTGGCTTTGAAAAGCAGGTGCTCATTAAACATCTATTGAATGAATAAATGACAATTACTAACATTTTTACAGCATATGCTATTACAAAGCACTTTCATACCTTTACTTCAGGAAAAACATGCACTGGCATAGTGACCCAAACTCTGGTGAATGAGAGAGATCTGAGCCTGCCCCGTACATACCTTACAGGCCAGCAAGAGTGCAAGCAATGGAAAAAATAATTATAACCAAACGATGAGTATTCCAATACAGAATGTTGAGAATAAGAGGGAATCGCACAGCAGAGACCCAAAACAGGGTCAGAGGAGGTAGATTCCACTATTCTTTTAATTTTATCAGTGAGAAAACAGCAGGTCAGAGAACTTAGCAGAATTATCCCAAGTCATGTAGTTGAAAGGTGAAGATGAAACTCTTATAACTATATAATGACCCCTTAGATATGAAGATTCATACAGCGTTACTATAACTGAAGTAGGAGCGTTATCTTCACTCTGCCAATATCTAGTTTCTTCCACCTCTGCTGGCTGTGAGGGTGTGTATGCATGGCTCTGTATCTGATTGTAATGTATTCTACCACTTCTCAAATCAAAATGAGCTGGAGATGTCTACACAGTGACATGACTCGCTGTCAGCAGTCTGCCGGCATTGCACAGCTACAAGTCCTCAAGCAGAGACTTGAGGGAGGGCAGTGGGGTCAATAGGGAAAGTCATCCAAATTTACTGAGAGTTAGATAACAGAATTGGGGTTGGAAAATTGGAGCTGCCTTTCCACTCTGACATGACTAAATAATATTTTCAGAGCCATTCAAACCCAGAACAAACTTCTGCATTCACCAGTAGAGATGTTATCGTTTTATGATGTATCAATAATTGCACTTATTGCTTCAGAAAATATTTACTAAATGTCAACCATGTGCCAGCTCATGTGCCATGAGCTGGTTCTCATCTGGAGACATTTTTGATTGTTGTGACTGGTAGGCGGGGTGTGCTGGCACCTAGTCAATAGAGGCCAGATATGGTGCTAAACAATCTACAATGCATGAAACAGCCCTGCATCAAAGAATGATCTGGATCAAAGTGTCAACAGTACCACGCTTAAGAAACCCTGATGTAGACCTTAAAGATCAAAAGAAAGAATCCCCACACTCAAGGATTCAAGGCATGCAAATAATGCCAAACCAACACGCTAAGCCCCATAACAGACAATACCTAAGATGCCTTAGAAGCACTAGAGAAGCAGTACTTATATCCACAGTCCTGAGAGTCACAAGAGGAAATCATGGTCCTCTACCCTTGCTCTCAGATACTCAACATTGTTCCTATGTCGTAATTAAACTGGGTCTTAAATTCTGGTGCCAGATATCACATCAAATCTTAAGGAAGTTACTCCCAATGATTTTTAACTTATTCTGATCCTTCACTGTCTGCAGAAGAAAAAAGCCCCATGCGGCATTTCAGGTTTAGAGACTGTCAGAAGCATTTTAATGTCAACCTTTAAGAACAGACCACACTGATGTTTCAAATAACAGAAATTACACTGTAGTTTGCACATGAATGTGGAACAAAGGACTTAGTTCAGAAATGAATGAATGACAGGAGACCACTTTAAGGTCACTTATATCTCCAGTGGTTAAAAACAGGTGTAAGGTATGAACTATCACTATTACCTTCACAAACAACAATATCTTTACTATGGCACTCCTCATTTAAGTGAAACAAAATGTTCTACAAATTGTATAAAATAAGCTTTTGTAGAAAATTTGAGTTCTATCTTTTTACTTTGGACACACACACACACACACACACACACACACACACACACAGAGAGAGAGAGAGAGAAAGCAACCACATCAAACAAAAGAGTATACTCAAATTTAATCTTATGCCAAGAGACCATACTTCATCTGATGAACTAAAGAAATACACCAAGCACTTTTGATTCTCCAATAGGTCATAAATTCAGTTTTATTAACAGCTAACAGAGACATTTTACAAATTGACATCTAAAGATGCAATGTGCCCTAAGGGCTGAGTAATTTGTTCCATAGTTTTCCCTTAAAGTTGATTTCCATCTTACTTTTTATTTAACTTTTTTTTTTTCCAAAGTGGGTTTCTTAAAATAATGTTTCTACATGTTCAACTCACTGTCAAAAGGACATTCTCATTAAGACACGTTTCCACCCACTCCTCTATCATGACATCATTTAACAGTGCCCTGCAAAGGGTAGAGAATTTAGAAAGGGCTTTCCACTCTGGGGTGCAAATAGAAATTTTGGCCAAAGGGTATTTTCCTGATCCAGTCCAATCTAGGATACAGTCTTTTTCTGATAATACAATACTTATTCATGCCTTTGCTAATAGAATGGATTAAAGAGGAAAGCATTAAGCCTCATAGACTTAACGTCATATAAAACTTACCTGGATAGCTGAATCCTCTAAGTAATTACTGCTGAAAGCAAGCCAACTAACATCAGTTATGCTCAGAAAAGTAGTCCACACATCACTCCATATTTTACAATGGATATTTGTTTCATAGATATTTAAAGAACTAGTGATAACATCAATTGACCTGGATTTAAAGTGGTATTTAGGTGATTCATAGTTAAATAAAAAGACTTCTGGCCTCATGAATTCAACATATAGAGTTCTTTGTCCAACTTTTTCATTGGCAATATGATCCCTATAGAAACATTACTGCAGTGTTTGTCTTTATTTCTGCTTTTTTATGTTACCACCAAAATGGCACAAAAATGTCTTTGCAATTCTTATCTAACTAGGTTGTACCTCTGCAACAATTAATGGTCTGAGTGTAGAATTCAAGGTCTGACCGGGCTACAGACTTCACTTCTCTCTCACTGATGCAAATTTTACGAGCCATCTTCTATCACCTTGTATTTTTTTCATGAGTTGTTTATTCTTTGATATAGAAACATAATAAATGAGGCACCTCTAATCTTTTCTAGAGAGCCACTGCTTCCATTTCTCCATTAGGCGGGCATCTGTCTGTTTTGGATGTTACTGTGATTCAAATCCACAGGAAACTTAATTGCTAAAATGCTTCATAGTGTAATTTAAACATTCCTGTGATAATTAGTATACCTTTTAGTCGTATAAATTTTCTCAAACCTAATTTACGCTGCCCACAAAGTGACTTTCCCTCAAAGTGACATATGTCTGACAACTACAGCTTCTTTCACTACTTCCCCTTTTTGTAACAGGAATGTTTACCATCTTAGAACTGAGACAGCCTATACATTCACAGTCAGGAATGTCTGTCTGCATGCAAATTTTCACTATCAGTCATATGCAATGATATGACATACAAAAATTTTTTAAGTTACCCTAATAGATTTAAATGTAATACTTTCAAAACTAAGAGGACACTAAGATTAATTTGCTTCTCATCTACACAGCTAGGAAGAAAACATTTTGTACAATATGGATTTGAGTAAAATTTACATTTTTATCATGGAAAATTCTCTTTAAATTATCTACATTATAGTCTTTGACATCACAGTTTCATAGCGGCTGTGAGTGCAGGTTCAAAATTATTCAAATCTATGATGAGAAATATTTGATAACTATAGAACTATAAAGAACACTGAAGACTAGATGACTTGGAATTTGAAAAATGTAAAATGGTCAATAAATATGAAATGAAACACATGATATTTAATTAATTCGTATCTGCTACAGGGTTAACCTGGGCTGAGATAAATATTTAATTATTTAGTTACCTCCTGCTGATGTCTAAAAGGACTTGAGAGACTTGGTTACATTTTCTCTTTCAGCATTAGCGGCAGAGGGTGGACAGGAAGTATAGCAGGGACGTGTCAAACAAACCAGTAGGATGAAGATGACAAGAAGCGTTCTTTAACTTTCATTACACAAATTCAGGCCATGTCACAGTCAAATGCATATGCTTCACACAAACAGCCCATATTTATCCCTTAGAACAACTCAGATGGCACATTTTTTGAGACAGTTCTCATTGCTTTTGTATTTAAAGGTGTGAAAATGGTTCTCTATTCAATGTTGTTATTAGCTCAGGTCTTTCTTCTTAACAAGTTGAAAAAGATGTAAATTCTATGATTTATTTTAAATGTGTACACACACATACACACACACACGCATAAAATCTCAAATGAGTTCTCTCCCCACTCTGGTAACACCCAAAATTATGTAATCAATACTTTATTCGATTTAGTGTAATTCTAAGGCAGAGACAAAAAAAATCTTTTGAAGGTGAAACAAACTTCAGTTAACAATATACCACAACTGTGCTATTTGAAACATATACAAAAGAATCTAGAAAAATAAGCTTTTTCTTCCTCTTTGTATAACGAAAAGCTTAGATTGCGGGTTCATTTTTCTCTACACTAGAAGCCAAACTAATTGGCTAACATGAAATTCATGAAACTTGGCAACTGCCGAAGTCATTATGACACAGAGTTGCCAACAGTACAGGTGTACAATTACTTCTGCTCAGATATCTCAATTTCTTCCTACAATCATGCCAGCACATGCAGCCTGGTCTCCAAGCATTCTAACATCTCACAGCTCAACTGATGTAAAAAGTCACAAGGTGACTACAAAGTAAAGGACGGGCGGCTTCTCTGATGGCCAAGCAGAGCTACTGCCCTGGGGAGAGAAGATAGCGGATGATATTTTCTGGCTCATACCCTACTTTTCTTTTCCTTGGGGAATTCAAACATAAAACAACCGACATGCTTTGTCAGGCTTCAGAACCTTTCAACTCCACCAGCTGACTTGTTCATAAACATTTGCTGGCTCAAGAGGAAAATGCCTGGTAAAATAAGTTGGCCAAGTACTAAAATCATATTTTCATTTAAAAAGCCTGAAAACATTCCAGCTCTCCAGGTCTGTATCAAATAGTGCTTTAAGGGATTGGCAAAAGAGTTTCTTCTGATATATAATATACATATTTCAGAGGATTTTCTGAGCAGTAACATGTATTTGTTTAATAAGACTGTTTATTTTGTAAAAGTATGTTATAAAAGTTAAGAAGAGTTATAAAATGCACTCATGCATGAGGAAATGGTACTTTTATATTATATCCAACCTCAAAAAAAGAATATGATGATTTAATTATTTACAGATATTTAGAAGTGATCTGAGGAAGTTGGAATACATTTTACAAAAATATTCAGTGAATTCATGAATATATTTCAAATCATTATAAAAACCTAACAAAATAAAGACTGCATACTCTTGAGAGTAAGTATTCACAAGGAAATAGGAAATTTTACTCAATAGTTGGGTTCAATAAAATGGCCATGTAGCTGGCTGACTATTTTAAACAGAATTTGAAATTGTATCAACATCATCACAATACTTCTCCAAAAGAAGGCTGTTGTGATTTTAAAAGCAGATTTCTTCATAGTTTGGCACAGAGCCATAATTTTCCAGAAAGACAAACTATCTGAGTCAGACATGCAATTTTCCCCTTCATGGGGAAAGACTGTTCCTTTGTATTTCACTGTCTTTTTTAAAAAATCCATCATAGGTGGTACTTTGAAAGACTTTAGTGACCTCCAGGAACCCATTAGTAAACAATCGTTCCCTTAAGAATAATGTGACTTACAGAATAAAGAGCTATAGTCACATGACCTTATAGCGATTCTTCTACAATTATGAGTATGTGTGTGTGTGTGTGTGTGTGTGTGTGTGTGTGTGTGTGTGTGTGTATCGGATCAGGGAAGGAGGATAAAGGTGGATGAAGGTCAGCAGCCCAATCTATGAATGTGTAAATGTGCACACTTCTAATTTTACACAAAATTTTACACAAAGCCATCTTTGAACCCTCAACATAATGACATGTTTTCTTTTGACTGATGGAAAAATAATTCCCTCCATAATTATCAAATAATGTTGATTTTCCAGGGACTTCCCATTTTTTCACAACCAAGACATGAAGGCAGAGTTGTAACTGCACCAAATGCACCGTTACATTAAGGAGGCACTGGTGAGGGTGGGGAGGGGAAGGGTGATTTTTTTAGGCATCAATGGAAAAGAACAGACCAGGCAGGGTTTTGTGACTAGAGTTCATAAAATCTATACGATATGTTTAACACCAAGAAGTAATGTAGCCTAGAAAAAAAATTTAATGCTGTAAAGTCAGATAAATGTCAGAGTTGAATCTTAGTTTTACCACATGCATTGGTCAACTATGGACAGAGTGCTTGACTCTTTGTGACTCTTTTCCCTTGCCTGTAAGATGGAACTGATAACACTCCACCCAGAATTAGCTGTGATGACTGATGAGCTGATAAACGCAAAGGAAGGCCTAACACAGAGTAGGTACAGATTAAACAGGGGCTTATAAGGAGTCTTTCTATGTGAAGAAGGTCATCCAGAGAAGGTACTGGGTTGGTCAGAAAGTTCTTTTGGGTTTTTCCATAAGATCTTACAGAAAAACCCAAACGAACTTTTTGGCTAACCCAATACTTTAAAGAAATTCTTGTGAAAGTCAGAGCCTTTCCAGTCCTTCAAAGTAAAAGACACTTTCATTTAATGAGTTTGCATCCCAACAGTTGCCATGTCTTGCCTTATATTTCCTTTTGATACCAAATAGGAGATTTTGGGTCAATGGCTTCAAGAATTTGAGCAACTCTTCTATTCTTAGATCCTATTTTCTCTTTAATCCACTCTTTGATTTCTGTTAAAGGCAGGAAAACACAGTAACCTGCTCCCTCTCTCCCCTCCAAAGCAGTAAATCATGCCTTTTCTCATTCCTGGAATGGTCTTCCCACTTTCCTTAGCAAAACTTTCAACCTTCCTTTTTCAATATTGTTTTAAAAGAGCAGGACTCCAAGACAATCAAATTATATCTTTGAGTTTTGTATGTTATGCATTTATAAAGAGTAATGTCTGGATGCTTCCAGTTCATCAACACAGAAAAACAGCATCTAGTTCAACTCTTTCCATGAGGCACAATACCATATAGCTGTTAACTGATTTACAAACCAATAAATAGATTTCCCAGTGAAAAATGTCAAACACTTCAAAAGGTCACCAAGGAACTGCAGTCAGCTAGATAAAAGACTTGATGTTGACATGGAGGGTTAATTTATTCAGACTCCGTATAAATAAATAAAGCTTAATGATGTCAACAATACTCGACACCCTGCTATTGGTTTTTGCTGCCCACCTGCTAAAAAAAGAGCCATTAACTACCTACCTTTTATCGTCTAGCTGAAATCTAGTTATGATATAAGAAATATAAGAAAAAATATCTGAGCACCAAATGGAAAGTTAGTATGAATCAGATAACTATAATTTTAAAAGTAATGAGAATGTGGGAGGGGGGAAGGAATTAAGGTCAAAAAAAAGAGGGAAAAAAAATGAAAAGAAATGGGAACAAGGATATGGAATCAAATATATGGAAATTAAGGCAGAAAACAGAAAATAAAATTGGTAGAGTGATCCAGACAATAGCAATATTTAGGAATATTTAGGAATATTTACCAATTTAGGAATATTTACCAACATTTAGTGAACCCTTCTAGAGAATTCAATTTGGGTTAGATATTATGGAGGATGATGGAAGACAAAAAGCAAAGAGGTATAGTTCCTGATTTCCAAGAATTTACAAAATAACTGAGAGGGGGAAAAGGCACATGCATGATGGGTCTGTGTGTGCTGAGATAGAGCAGGTGCAAGGAAAGGGCATGGAATTTAGAGGTACCCAGGTCCTGTTCTGACACTGATGGTTCTCATGATCTGGGACAGCCCAAGTAAGCCACTCTAGACCACAGTTTTCTCACCTATAACATGAGAAGATTTGACTGCATGATCTCAAAGATACTTAGAATAGTCTAGGATTCCAGTTCACTGAGGAGTCATACCCCATAATCGAGATGTAAAAAATTATTGAAAGAACGCAATTCTGAGGAGAAACTTAAAGAAGGCAGTGGGGGGATTGGATTATTGATAAAGCGCCAAAGAGGAAATTGCAGGCAAAGGAAAAGTTATGTACAAAACCCGAAAGCTAGAAACGAGAATCATATGTGAAAGGCAAAACTCATACCTGGTTGGCTGCCATGTGGACTCAGTCAGAAATAACGGTAATGAGATGGGGAAAAAAGGGAGGGTCTTAGAGACCAGAAGCTTGAGTGAAGACAGGGCAACCTCAGAAAATATATAGGTATAAAATAATGAAGAGAGTATCTGACAAATGAGAAAAATATTTTTAAAGGCAAAAAAAAATGTTTGAACAAAGGGAGCAAAGAAATTGAGGTGCAATTAGAAGTCAGAAAAGTAGAAAAATAGCTGTTGGATTGATAAATAGGAGGGAAAAGTAAGTAGGTGTGAGAAAATGAATGAGCAGGTAGTTTAGCGAAAGTAGATTCAAGTTAGAAGGTAGAGAAATGGTCAAAGATTTGAGCATATTTCTGAATTGCAGCCTTTAGTGCTGCATCAAAATGGGCATTTCAGGGTCGTTGAAGCATCCAAGAGAGTTTGGCTTCTGCAAACATTTTAACTGCCAAACTCGAAGCATCTCCAAGCAGCACAAGGGTGGAAAAGGGAGTGAAATTGTTGGAGAATTCTGATGAAATACTTTCTTCCTCCTGAGCTCAAAAGGAATTCATTGGTCTAAAATTGGACTTCCAGAAATAGCAAATGCAATGCAATCCAAACAATAATTATTATCTTAGCTAACATTTATTGAACCCATCCATGAACCAGGAACCATGCTGTGTTTTAAAGGCACCATCTCATTCAGTGTTTCCTGTGGAAGGACAGAAAAAGACAGACGTAGGTGGCCAGAAATTGTGACTCTAGCCTGCTTACCCTATCCTCATTTACATATGAAATTCAACACTCCTACTAAGCAAGACTATTAAAAAGTCAGGTGCTGAGGGCAAAACTGTACTCTTCATCAGTTGTCACCACACCAGGGAAGAACAGGTAGAAGTATCATTACCACCTCACACAGGAGAGTCCAAACGAAACCACGGCATTAAAAAGAAATCAGGGAAATGTCAAACGTGAAAAGGACTGCAGTGCATGAAAGTTAAATGAGGCAATCTAATAGAACACATGCTCTTAAAACCGCCAGCCTCCCGTTTTTATTCTGTAATGTAAACATACTATTACTACCTGGAGGGTGGATGAGAAACAGCTGAGGACAGTTTAGTTCTCATGAGGAGTAAAATAAGGGAACATCACTCACATTTATAATTAACTACATCGTTTCTGTAACTACTATTGGAACCACTCAAAATGCAATGGCTTGAGGTGTCCTTCTCCTAACTAAAAATTTAAAAATAAAATAAGAACATCGTCAAAGGTACGCCTGGTAGTTCTCTAATTAATGATCAAAAGTGCATTTACTTTGCACAATTTCACATTTTTATGTAAAGTCTTATTTGATTGTAATTAGCACAGACTAGAAAACTTAATTAGGACCAGTCATTCCTTAATGCAATCAGAATCCCAGAAGAACAATATCAACAGATTTTTTATTGGTATTAGTGATGCAAACTTGTAAAATATAGAGACAATTAACCTATAACAATGCTTCCAAAATAAAAAATAAATTATGGTGCATTACCAAACAGTTTAATGAGTACACTAGGAACATAATAACAGAGTTAATAATCAAACCTCACAGGATCGAGCCTCCTTCTTAAGTACTGAAGACAGCAGTTACAATTGTGAAACATGTTAAAATATGCTACCTCTCAATGAGATTAAGCATTCAAAGACTTTCTGAGACACTGCAGGTTCTATGATGTCAACACAGCTCCCAAGCTAAATTCTGAGAGATAGGAGTTCTACAATTTCTAGATCACATAACAAAATTCAATTACAGTCTCTGTAAGTTTTGAAAAGTTAAGCTTAGGGGAAAAAGTAAAGGTGATGGAACCTTAGTAAACATTTCTGCTTTGCAAGCTTCGGGAGCATAAGGGGCAACTATATTCCTCTTGTCCGTTACATCCTAACTCTGTAAGCTTCCTTTTTCAGCCTCATGAAATGGTTTCAAACCCCTCCAGAGAGAAAAAAATATCTGCAGTGAGACATTCCTGTTGCAATTTCTGAAAAGACAGTCAATAGAATCTGTCTTAACATAGAACTCTCTAATGAAATTTCTCCAATGTAATTGGAATCCACCCTAAAAAGTCTGGAATATTTCACACAATTAGATTTGGAACTCCAACTGTTCTCCGACCATTCCCCAAAAGTGCCAAAGTGAGCACGTTAGCTCACGATGGATTCTCTTGACTGAGCCTTGAAGCAAAACTTGAAAAATACAAATTGGCATACAACTTCCACTGAACCAAAATTACTTCCCAGCTGGGCTTTAGTCAGACATTAAGGGGGAGGTGCAATATTTGAAATATGTAATCTAAACAGTATGCTCATATTTCTTAAATATTGTGAGTTTCCCCTCACAACACTGCAGATTCATAGCAGCTTGCTACTGAGGCAGATGCCAAAATCATATGCTAGGAGGGGAGGGGAACAGACTTTTAGACTTGGAGAGTTAACTGATCCCTTACCTGCTGTCATAATTTGTCAGTATTTCTAGGGTACGTTCAGCCAAGTTCGTATTGATGTGCCAAAAGGATAAATCAAAACCACCACGATTCAATAGGTAACAAAATCTCTGGCTTCATCTATCGTCCTCCACACTTTCAGCCAGAACCTTCCTAGTTCTCCTTTTTTTAGTCAACACACAAGTTCATCACACTCAGCCTTTTATTAAACATGACTTAGTAGAGCTGATTAAAAGGGTTCACCAGGAATTTCTAAAAGATTGTGTTATTTGGGATAGTCATGTGGCTTTAGCTTTAATTACCAAGATCTAGTTAATCTCCTTTGTGCCCAGAGGGTAGGCTGACATCGTAAGACATGGGTGCTGTCTTTAGGGGGCTTATAATCTTTCCTGAGGAAACAGTAAACTCTCATAATACTATTGACAATTCTTGAGGCAAAATATAATGAATCCCTAAATAAAAAATGCAGAAAACAGATACTGAAAAGAAGGAAGGGATGGGATGTGTGCCTAAGACTTCAACAGGAAGGAGAGTCTTGAACCAAATCTTGCCCCACGCTTAAGTTTTGGACTGAAGGAAAGCAGGTATGTATATGCTTGTGTAATGCGAATTATTTCAAGGAACATAAAATAGATGATGATGAGAAAGAATGCCACTAATTCCTTTTCTACCTACCAAGTGTGCTTTTAAGCTTCTCAAAGTTGTCACGTATGTTTTTGCTTCTTGCAACAACTTTAGACTCAGAACTTGAGAACCTGAAACCCAAACGTCCCATCCTCCTGAAAGGAACCACAAAGTGTCCTATGTAGTAAATGAAAGCAGGTTTGTACATGGATGCCAGGAGGCCATTCTCTACTCTAGCCAGCAAAGACTATCTCACTCTCAAAAGGTGTTCATGTAATCCAACACTCCACATAACTTGCTACATAAAAAAGCTTTACGTTTAAAGTCAAATTCCTGAACACACTTTACAAAGATCTTCCAGCCTCTGCCATTAGGAATGCTTCTCCCTTTCCTCCTACAGATGGGATGTAGAGAAAAGATTCTTAGAGATTTCACCGGGAGTTATGGGTTGAAATTTATACATGTCACACTCAGATGTTACAGGAAAACATATTCCTACTCCATTAAAAGGAGGAAAAAAAAACTTAAATTTTCTAATAAAGGTGTCTTCATCTTTTCTTTCCTTTTCCTGCCTTGTTTTATATTTTTTTAATGAGATGATCAGTCAGGTGTGGCCATAAGAGGAGACAGAGAAGAGGCTCAGGGAAAAACAAAGCCTACTCTATTCACAGGTCCCAGAGAGACAGTCACATCAGGCCAGGAGGGGAGCACCCGGGGGGAGCACCAAGGTAGTGGGCAGCAGAGAGGTGGGGAATTGGGAGGAAGTGGCTTGATCAGGAGTCAGGGGGGTCCACACTGGCGTGTTTGAATGTCACTACATCAAAGTCAGAGGAGGGTAGGAAGAAGAACTTGTGGCAAGGGGCCACCTTATCACACTGGGGCACCTGATCACCTGGCATCCTAGGATGCTCACGGCCTGTTCGCGGGGATGTTAAGGCAGCAGAAAAATACTTTTTTTGTTTTGGCCACATCACGAGGCACGCGGGATCTTAGTTTCCTGACCAGGGATCGAACCCCCGCCCCCTGCAGTGGAAGAGCGGAGTCTTAACCACTGGACCACCAGGGAAGTCCCAATATGATGTTTTAAAGGCGACAATGTAGGTCTTTTAGTCTCTTTCTGTTGATAAGATTATTTTAGGTGGTGAACTCTGTCTTTTATGGATAAATTACAGGGCTTTAGGGTTTCTAATGCATCCTCTTCCCAAAGTGGCATCTTAAGGGAAGCAGGAAGCTTAGGTGATGCCATGGTGATTAAATGAGGTACTTGAGTTTTGCATGGGTCTTTGGTCAGTGTCTTCGCCTAGGCTACTCCATCCTGAGTACTTGCAAGGTTGTCTGCTAAGATGTGACTGCTGAATTCCTGGCTTTTTTTCTTAGTTCAGTCCAGGACACTTCTCCACCCACTTTACCCCTTGCTCTTGCAAGGGAACCCTTTATGTCTAAGCATATCCTGCAGCTTAACTGTTGGCTTAAGCTATGTATCCTGCAGCCTGGGGGGTACGCACCAGGTTTTGAGCTCAGCCTCCTCCCCCATCCCCAAAAGGTCACCAGGGAATATCTGAATTACTTCTAGGAAATAAAGCAACCACGTTAGGCAAGGAGTCACTAACTCAGACCCTCTCTGTGGCTAAGCATTTTTATTTTGCTGTGACTGGAGGGGGGAAACTAGGACATAGTATCAGATCACTTGTTTCTACTACTACTTCTCCTCCGGCCTTCTACTCTCATAGATTCCAGGGCTTCATCACATCCTCTGCCACCTGCTTCCTATTTTCCAAAGTGGCTGGAGCAGAAAACCAATGGATGGGGGCAATAAAAAAAACTACATTGGTTTTATATTTTCAAAATATTATCCCCATTGAGTCTAGGATATGACAACGTGCACTCAAAATCAAGCCCATAACTTGTATATTTTATACTTTAAGCCCCAATTAAACAAATTGCTCAAGCGTGGGGATTTTGTCTTATATTTGTACTCTAGCTTTACAAGAATAAAGGAAATGTCAATAAAACAATTTTGTAAGTAGGATTTTTACTAACTAAAGAAGAGGAGAAAAAGTGGGATAAGGAGGAGATAAAAGAGAAGAGATGGGGAGGAAGAAAAGAGAAGCAGACTCCCACACCAGGAATATTCTCAGCTTATTATAGATTCAGCACAGTCCATTTTACTCCTCAACTTTATAATAATCCCTGATGCTTATTATGACTCATTGGTGGTACTGGAAGAAGATATTGAATCCAGAGTTACCGATTACATTACTAGACTATTTTTTTCAGGATGAAGAATAGAATACTATTATAGATTTTCAACAATAAGTATTTAAGAAAAAATAATTTCCATTACTATTTAGAAAATGCATTCAACAAAGATAACCCACTCCCCTATCACTCTAGTCTGTGAAAGTTTAATCATAAATGTTTCCAATTCAGTCCAACATCAGAGAGAGTACAGTATATCATTAGTAAAGTTAAAAGACAGCTCTCTCAATCATTTATTTACACTTCTATACATTTGGTAGATGTATTTGTTTTGGCATCTAACACACTCTTTCCAAAGGTGGCCCATGAATACTGACTGATTAATGATGAAATTATGTTACTAAAAGAACCAATCTGTGGTCTTAGTGTGTTTCTAAATCACATGTTAAAAACACAGCCTGATTCATTTGTTAGTAATTAAAATAGTCTCAATGTCATTTCCAATTACCTATTGAATGGTGAAGTAACTGTTTCCTGTCTGCTAACCTTGTGCACAGACAGATCAGGGAAAAGGGATGCTCCAGCAGCATCTCTGCAGAGGTGTTTCATACATTAAAAATTTTAATACATTAAAAATTAGTGTAACTTAAAATAACACTATCACATTTTAAAATTATATGTTGCTGTTCAAAGATACAAAATGTTATATGAAATGGAGAAAACAAACAAAGCTGATTCCTTAAAACCTTTAGGAGAAAAATCAGTTGGTAGATCTAAAATGAGGGCTGAAAAAAAAATTGACTCAATATGGCACGTAGAATTTTACCTTCAACCAGTTTTTTTTTTTTTTTCCTTCAATTTCCTCACTAAAATGAGAAGGACAAAAGCAGGTAACAACCACCTTTCTTTCTTAGTGAGATGCTTGAGATTTGGGGTCCTTAAGATGATGAAGTCAGGACAAGTCATTATTTGCCAGTCATCTTCTTTTCCCAAGTAAGGGGTAAACGATGTCTTCCATATTGATTCACATCACACTTCCCCCAAAAATGCCCCCTTAAATGGGGTCATTCCATTTCAAGAAACAGAAACATACTCAAGACTAGTATGAATGAAATATAGGTATTTATTGGAAGAACTAGGAAAATAGAACAGAAATATAGGCAAGACGAAGAGCCTGATCTCAGAGGAGCAAGTGATGAGGAAGCATGGTTACTCTCTCCATTTCCCAAGGATGCTGGTTCCTGCTTCTCTCTGTGATTTTGGCTTTACTACTTAGAATCTATCCATCTCCCCTTCTCCACCTCCAACTCCCTCCCAGCTTTTGCTGCTTTGGTGACACATCACATTCAACAGCCACTGGCAAACATCCATTTCCCACCTCTGGTCACAGTCTCCACCACAGTTTGCTCTGAGACAGCCATCCTCAGCCATGAAGTTCTGGGTTAGGGAGAACCGACCCTCCCCCTCTACTCCAGGGGCAAGTTTTGAAAATGCTCGAGATGTCTGTTGATGACTTAACACATTGCTCTGAAAAATCTACCTAACCCGTTGGAAAGACTCCAAGAGGCAAATGGGTCATGGGAGTAATGCAGTCAGGTTAGGTCAGGCACCATGAAAAGTACAAGCTCTACCCAAAGGCCCCAAATCGAGCAACATTTATCAACCTATATTCCAAACAGGAATATCACACATAAATACAAATTAATGTCTAGTTCCCTACTTCCTGGAAAATGTAAACAATTTTGGCTGCTTAGAAAATCATAGGTACAGGGCTGCATGCATACTTTAAGGAGTATGATCTGTATATGAGCCTTGGTGCTTAATGTGTATTATTTCTATAATCTGGAGCAAGTTGTTTAAATTCTAGGTCTTTGCGTACAGCTATAAATAGAGGGGTGTATTTTCCCTTTTCCAAAATGGTTCCTTAACACCATACAAGATGGTTGTTGGAACCAAATGAGATAACAAAGGGAAAATATCTACCTTAGGACTCAGCACCCAGGAACTCTCAATATATGCTGTTTCTATTCTCAAGCTACGATCCAAAGTCCTTACAAACCTCTCCATGCCTTCCTCCCTCTCACAAAATAAGCAGTGTAAACCTCTTACCTTATGCCAGACCTATCAAGTTATGCATTTCCCTCCAAATCTGCCTACACACCAAGAAAATCCTCTTGCAAAAATCTTTTCTGATAAAGACAAGGAGTCAGTGATGTGGCAATGGCAGAGCTGGCCTTGAAGTGGAAACATGATTGAAATGGCAGGAGTATATGGAAAATAGTTATCTTTATATCCTCCCTACTCATCTTCTCAGAAAATATACTTAGTTCATTGTTTTCAATAATATGTATGCACATATTTATACACATACAGAAAAAAAAAATATATATATATATATTCATCATGAGAACAAAGATGATTCTCTCTCCCTTCTCTCCCACCCTTCCTCCCTCTCTCTGTCTTATACACACACACACGCACACACACACACACACACACACACACACATCCCTCTTCCACATTCAGCAGTGGAAGTCATCTGGTATTCATACTTCTCTCTGCATCAGAGGCCTCCAGCTAAATTTGGCCTGCATGCTGAATTTGGTCAGAAAATGTGTTTTATTTGAGCAGCATAGTGTTTTAAATGTTTATGAATTACCTACTCATTTAAAACTTTCAACAATGTCACATGAGCATCCATACACCTACTATGGAAAGTTCAGTTGATCCATAACCACTGGGACCACATCTCCACATGGCAACCTGTCCGCTTTAGACAGAGCTCAAGTTCTTCATTTTACAAAAGATGCCACCACTCACATTATATTCTTGACCATGAGGATAAGTGTTACCTACTATCTGTCATATGACGCCTGGCTCGCTTTCTCACTCACTTTACCTTCATGGCCATTAGGGGCACTTGCTTTTGTGCACCCTGGACTATGCTTTTATATCCATTTCAGGATATAAATGTCTTATTCAGATTTTAGACTCCAGGGGGAAAGGAGCACATTGGTTTGACTTGCTTTTTATATTGCCTAAAAGTGTCATATTCAAATGGAGATGCCTACTACATGTGTGACATTATAACAGTGACACAAGCACTAGTTGATTTGTTCTTATATTCAGCTGAAATATCTAAAGCATCCTCTTAGTTGCAAAGGCCTATTCTGACAACCCTTGATTATGCATGGTCTGCTTCTCCAGTTTATGAATCATTCAAGTAGCTTTGTTTCTTCTCATTTTGCCCACTGCCTGATTGTCTCAGAGTATTTCTTCCAGGGAGAGAGCATAAATAGAAAGATGAAGGAATTCAAATCTCTCGATTAGACTATAGATAAGGGAAAAAGACAAAAGTAATGGCTTAAAAAGAGAGCCAAGATTGTAGGATTTAACTTTGTTCTACTCCTCAGTTTCTCAGATAATCCAAAATTGGACCAACCAGTTGTAGTAGGGGCTGTCAACGGCCCCTGCGTTTTCCTGGGACTATTCTGTGTGCTGGGAGTAGGCTGACTGCCAATTGCCAGTGGCTGACCTTTGTTTCTGGAATGATGGAAAGGTGGATTACCCAGATGTGCTACTGCATGACAGGCCAGAAGTGCCAAGGACTTAATACCCCCAAGGCAGGGCAGTCTTCATTCAATGTCTTGAGACTCGATGTATTGTATGTTTTGCATCGTTTTCCAGACACCCATTGCAACGTTGGTTTAATAGCTCACCTTTATTGGCTGCCTTCCTTTTCCTGCATCACTTCCTCACTCCCCATAGGCTTTTCCTGCACTTCCCAAGTAAATTACATTTCCTCAATCCTGATCTCTGGATCTGCTTCTGGAAGAACCCATAATAAAACATGTACATCAGAAATAGCTGAACTACCAAGAAACAAACAAGTAAATTGGTTCCCATGAGTTCCACAGAATCAAAATGACACTTTAAGATGGAAATGCCTTCAGATCCATTACAGGCTTCCGTCAGTGAAAGTTTTGCTAGGGAACAAATTTTATGTGCCATACTTTAGTCATTTAAGTAAGGTCTTGGTAACTTGAGAAGGAAGATTACTGTGAAACAGACACTTGGGTCAAGCTTTTTATCTCAGTTGATCTAAAATGACTTTTTATTGCTGTATCAATCAACTAAATATTTTTTTCTAAGTCTGAAATAAAATTATATATTGGTGTGTTGGGCAAGAGAGACAATGAGGATAAAATTTTAATTTGTTTGCCTCACCAGAACCCAACACCACGCTTGGCCCATTAGAACTGCTCAAAAAAAAAAATCTCTTGAGTTAAAATGCTAAATTATATATCTAGTACTTTCTGATGAGGTAAAAAGTATAGCCTTTCTATTGAATCTCATAATTGTTCAGACTCATTATATTTAACAGATAACCATCTTTCTTTTCTATTTTTTTTGGTATCCAGCCGTGCCAACAGAGATGCTGTGACAGTTTGGGTGTCTTTTCCACGTCCGAATCTCCCGTTTTACCTGCCAATTCGTGTCTGTCGGGTTATGCATTGTTTCACTTCTGAGTATTTTACCCTTAGCGGAATTTTAATTTGTGAAAACGCGCAATCCTCAAAAGAAATGCCATCGGGGCGGGCACTGTGGCAGGCCTTAAAGGGTATCTCTCCATCTCAAACAGGGAATGAGAGGGGGAAGGGCAAACTGCATATACCTCCCTGCTTCCTCAATCGAGTGCATTGAACATAAACAGCTGTTGCGAACTTGTCCACAGTTACAGGAAATGTCCTATGAAATAAGACCATTCCCCCCCACGTTTTGCAAAGCACCTCCATCACGAGTGATTAGTGTCAATGACAGTGCCTCGCGCCCCACGCTCCGCCGCAGCCCATCTGCTGACTGTCCTGTAACGCCCTCAGACAGGCTCAGGTTCATCTGTTCCCTGCCTGGCGTTTGCCCCCGACCGTTCCGTCCATCTGCTGTCTTTATCATCACTCTGACCTTTTAAAGTCCTGTCGATGTGCTGACTCTCCGCCAACCTTGTTCAGGCATTTTGATCACCTTGGGTTCGCACAATGATCAACGCTGCCAGCTTGTCCTATTAGCTCAGGCCTCTTTTTTCCAATGACCCATCCATCTGACCCTCACATCACAGAATACTAAAATGAGTATATTTTTTGAGCATAGAAACCAGGCTAGACCTTAGGGGAAGGAGCAATCAATGACATACCTGGAGTCCTGAGTTCTACTCTTGGCTCCATCATTATTTAGATGTATAAACTCAGGCAAGTCACTGATTTTCCTCTTGACCTCAGCTGCCTCAATTCCAGAATAAGGAGCTTGCACTATATTATCTCTAAGAACATTTCTGATCAATGATTCAAAGTCGTCCTCACTGTAAGTTAGCCAATTCCATGAAGACTATTTAAAAAAAAAAAAAAAAAAGGAAATAAAGCAGAAGATATGTCACTAACGGATGCACAAAGAATGAAGAGAGAATGCATCATGTAAAGAATCAACATGTGAAACTACCAGAAGGCATTATGATCCTAATAAAAGTCACTACCATTATCACCTCCAAATGGATCTCCCAGCTTCCTCACATGAGACAGATTCCATTTTACACCCAGCCCTTAGTGTAATATGGATTAAGTGTTATTAATCAGGTCACATCACTACCCCTCTTTCCTCTGTCTCATGGCTTCCTATTTAACTTAGAATAAATTCCAAATGCCATGGGTCCCGGCCTCTCGGATCTCATTTTGGATCACTCTCTCCCTTCTCAAGTTGCAGCCACACCAATCTTGCTTTGGTCTTTCAAACACACCACGTTCATGCCCTTCTACTTCTGGCAATCACTATGCTCTCTGCTTGGAATGCCCATCTGGCAAATCTTCTCTTGGCTGGATCCCTGTGTGACTCCCGTCTAACCTAAAAGGTCCATTTCATCGTAGAAGCTTTCTCCTGATCCTCTATTTATATTAGCCCCGCCATCTTGCATCATCAATCATGCCTCCTGTAACACCCTGCTTTGATTACTTTCTATCATCGACCTCTGTCTGAATTTATCTTATTTATTTCTTTATTATTTCTCTCCTCTTACTAAAACATAAACTTCTGGAGAACAACTTTTGGGAAACTTCTGGGAAAAGTTTTTTTCTTATTCTTATTCTCTCTATCATCCAGAACAGAACAATGCTCACAATGACAAATGCTTGTTCAATGGATGAATAAGAGAAGGGAGGGCTACTGGGGTATTAAAGCCTTCTTGGAGATTTGGCAGGCTTGATTTTGAATATAGCAGGAGTGGAACAGACTTTGAATGGAAAGTAAAGAATAGGATATCCTTGCTTCCAAATCTGCCAGAGAGAGTTGAGAAGCTTCTTTAAAAAGTAGTTTGAGGGCTTCCCTGGTGGCGCAGTGGTTGAGAGTCCTTCTGCCGATGCAGGGGACACGGGTTCATGCCCCGGTCCGGGAAGATCCCACATGCCGCGGAGCGGCTGGGCCCGTGAGCCATGGCGCGTCCGGAGCCTGTGCTCCGCAACGGGAGAGGCCACAACAGTGAGAGGCCCGGGTACCGAAAAAAAAAAAAAAAAAAAAAAAAAGTAGTTTGAGATGGTTTGGTCCTTTCTCTGGCCAGAGTGTGACCTCAAGTGATTTTGGGGAAGATTGGCGTCCACTGACATGGAGTAACCTGGCTTCATGTGTGGGAAGCTTCCAGCAAAGAATGTCCTTGGTGTGGCTACAGGTGAGAGAACTCTGAAAATATTTCCATTTTTCCAGGGAAACTTGTCTATAACCTTGAGAAACCTCTCATGGATTTCCACATTTGGGCTTGTGAATTTTTCCTCACAAATTCAGGTTAAGTATTGTTTCTTCCACTGCCCAAGGCCATTTCTTGTACAACAGGTAAAAATCAGAAGACTTACAAAATTCAGACTGCAATACCTGAGCCCACAGCTCTAGCATCCCTACCTCACCTCTGAGGCCAGAGACACCAAAATCCAACCTAAAATCTTCCTGGTCTATCCTGTTCTCCATAAAGTAAAGCCTTTGTCAAATCTATAGAAATCTAAAGTACATTAGTGCTTGCCTATAGCTGAATGGAAAAGGGGATTAACTACAAAAGGGCACCAGGGATCTTATCGGGGTGGTGCATGTGTTCTAAAACTGGATTTTCCTGAGAACTGGGCAACGCAGTACATTTGCCAAAAATTGTTAAATTGAATGCTTAAAAATGGGTGAATTTTATGGGATGTAAATGAGATCTCAAGACGGTTTTGCTGCTGTTATTTTTAAATTAAATCTTTCATCTTAATCTGCTGAGTTCCCCTGGCTTTCAGGTTCGAGGGGGACGATATTTCTACTCCATGTAAAAATGATTTGTTTTCTCGTTTCTTCTCTCATCTGAATCTGAGGACCACTTAGAATAGTCACTTGATAAGATTGCCAGAAGAGGTAGTTTCCACTCCAAAAATAACGTGTTGTTTCTACTTTAACACTTTTTGGCAAAAAAACAGAAAGTAAAATCTTGCACACACTCATGATCAAATCCAACAGGACACAATTACTAGATTGTGTGAAATGTTTAGGGAACAATCCAAACCGAGTTAAAATGACACCAGTCTGGAGCTAAAGTCGGAAGCCTGCGTCGTGCGATGAAAGGCTGGTGGAGATGATGAGCTTCCACACCTTTCTTGCTATCCCCTTCCCAACTTGATGTTTCCAGTCTCCACGGCTGCCTCATCCTTCTCTCCATGTAGTGAAGATGGGGTCATCATTTCTCATTTAAAGCCACCCTCACATGCTCATTTCTTGTTTCCCAATCCATTTATAGCTACCCTTTGATTCAGTTTTCAGTCTATATTTTTTACATTTTTAAAAGTAGCCCTTTCATCAGGTAACAAATAAATGAATAGTTCTGGTGGTTCCCACCAGCTTACTGTCCCCAAAAGGACACACCAATCTGAATCTGTAGCAGTCATAGCCACCTGCCCTGGCTAAATGACTTTGCAAAATCAAAAGAAGGGCTCTCTCTTCATTGCCCCCTAGCATATATTCTGAATGCCAGATGGGACAGATCTATAGATACAGTTCCTACTGACATGTGACTTGAACCCCTGTGAATCTAAATGTTCTCACTGGAGAAATGGAGGTATTGGTAACTACCTTTCTGTATTGATGACAGGTAGTAAGACAACACCATGATGCTGTCACAAGTAGGTGGTGAATTCGGCGGGGGGCAGGGTACTAAATAACAGAGTCAACACTTTTGCCGTCACCAATACCTCTGGACTGGGACGGCACCAAGTTACTCCCCAAACCCACCGGACAAATCTTTAGTTTGTCAAAACAGCATTAGACCTATTTCCAAAATTATAAGCAGTCTTCAGAATCATACTTTCTTACCAGTGAAAGCTGACAAAGTGACAGAAATAAACTTTTGGGGACGATGGTTTACAAAGGTACTCTTGCTGCGTAGGCAGGAATGGTTACCTACCCTGTGATTCATGTTCTCAGATAACATACACTGAACTGACTCTGAACAACACCAGTGCTGCTGACATTTCCTTAGGAAACCCAGGAGAAGCATTCCAACTACCCCTACATTTAGAAGCCCATGTTGTTTGTGTCTACATACCTGCTCATTCCATATCTTTTTCAGCTAGATCATTCTGTAGGATGTGATGGGCAGATAATACCTACTGAAGTGGAAGAATATGGACTTCACACATCATGCTTATTGTCCAGCTGATAATTCACCACAGACCTCCTTGTTAGCGCTTATGGAGTCTTTTCTTTAAAAAAAAAAAAAAAGCTTACTTTCAAGGCTTTCATATCCTATTTTCCTGTCTGAGGATAACTACCTTAAGGGCAGAAACTATGCTTACGCTCTGCACCTTGCAAAACACATCAGCTTGCACACTCAGTGCCCAGTGAATCTTCATTGATGTGAGGTGTTTGGACTGTCCGGAGACTTTCCATTCCACTTGGCTGCACTACGTACTAAGCACACTCATGAAAGTCCAGGTTAGCAAACAGCAGGTTCCTGAAAGGAGGGACTTATCACATTATATTTACCATATCATGTGTATCATGCTATTTCTTCCATCTAACACAGGACATAAATTTGCCACAGCTTTCGTTTTTTTTTTAATCGAAGTACAGTTGATTTACAATGTTTCAGGTGTACAGCAAAGTGATTCATATATATACATATATTTTGTTTCTTTTTCAGATTCTTTCCATTATAGGTTATTACATAATACTGAGTGTAGTTCCCTGTGCTATACAGTAGGTCCTTGTTGGTTACTATTTTATATATAGTAGTGTGTATCTGTTAACCCCTCTCCTCTTCCCCCTTTGGTGACCATAAATTTGTTTTCTATGTCTGTGAGTCTATTTCTGTTTTGTAAATACGTTCCTTTGTATCACATATATCCCCATATCTCCTCCCTCTTGCGTCTCCCTCCCACCCTCCCTATCCCACCCCTCTAGGTGGTCACAAAGCACCAAGATGATCTCCCTGTGCTATGCGGCTGCTTCCCACTAGCTATCCGTTTCACCTTTGGTAGTGTATATATGTCCATGCCACTCTCTCACTTCGTCCCAGCTTACCCTTCCCCCTCCCCGTGTCCTCAAGTCCATTCTCTACCTCTGTATCTTTATTCCTGTCCTACCCCTAGATTCTTCAGAATCATATTTTTTTCTTTCTTAGATTCCATATATATGGGTTAGCATACAGTATTTGTCTTTCTCTTTCTGACTTACTTCACTCTGTATGACAGACTCTAGGTCCATCCACCTCACTACAAGTAACTCAATTTCATTTCTTTTCATGGCTGAGTAATATTCCTTTGTATATATGTGTCACATCTTCTTTATCCATTCATCTGTCGATGGACACTTAGGTTGCTTCCATGTCCTGGCTATTGTAAATAGAGCTGCAATGAA
>NC_041215.1:44410173-44427233 GCF_002837175.3 Physeter macrocephalus | reverse complement strand
CCTTTTCTCCACACGCTCTCCAGCATTTGTTGTTTGTAGATTTTTTTGATGATGGCCATTCTGACCAGTGTGAGGTGATAGCTCATTGTAGTTTTGTATCATTTTTTTATAGATTCCACATATGAGTGAAATCTTTTAGACAAACAGTTCACACTATGCGACACTCAGTGGTTGGTGTGTCTATCCCCTAACTACTTCGTGATCTCCTTGAGAACACAATGGAGTCACATTCATCTTGGTATCCCCAAAACCTCACCCAGTGCCCCCAGCATAACAGCTCTTGAGAGCTCCGTCAGAGCCAGGCATTGTGATAGGCACCAACAAGAAATGAGTAAGACAAAGTCTTCAATGTCATGGAGCTCACTGGCCAATAAGAAAGAGAGTTAGTAAACAAATGATCACAAGATGCCACGTGAGGCTCAGGTGGCCTGCGAACTTGAGTGGGCAAAGATCAGAGGAGTCAGGTAAGATTTTCCAGGTAAGCTAACAAAGAAGAGGAAATGTATTGCACAAAAAGAAAAAAACTCATGTAGATGATTTAAATTATAAATGCCATAGCTAAGGTGTAAGGTGGATCCTCACCGCTAAGTAAGTACACACAGCGGGACCCATATCGACAGAAAGCACTGCCTTCTTCTTGCCCAATACTCAGCTCTTTCTCTTCTTCTCAGCATCCTGTGCTGGGTGGGTAAAACTAGAACCCTCAGCTCCTGCACCTGTCACCATGTTTAAGATTAAGGTCACCAGTAGAGCATCTTCTTGTCCTGTGTGGTTTTAGCACTTGTTGGCAGACAAACACCTTGCTCTCATTTCTGTTTAGAGCTGGCGTGCACTGGTGTCTTTGAACCACACTACAAAACACCTGGCAGTCCTCCCACAGGAAGAAATTTTGCCCAGACCCTCGATCAAGTCTCTAGAAGTCATTTCATAAGATGCGCTACAGAGAAGGTTATTTAAAAATCAACAATTTGGATTTATGTTAAAGAGACTTCTTTGTTGTAATAGATATGGCATATAAAATCTGCTAAGTTTATTTTTCAGTTTAGTATTAATGTTTTCCATATACAGAATCTCCTTTGGGGGTTATAAGAAGAAAATTGATACTTTAAGTTTTAAAATAAAAATTATCTTGGAAGCTCATTCTATGGATTTCATCCAAAAAGAGGTCTAATATACCATGATTTTTCTCTAAATAGACACTTTAACATTCTAAGTATGTATGTATTCCCAGTAGGAAGATAATTTTTAAAGAAAAATATACTTAATCACATCCCCTTCATGTCTAATAGGACTAGAATTCACTTATTCATTCTCTCCTTGTTTTGAGTATACCAAGTTTAAAAGTACACAGCTACCTTTCATGGAACTAACTATGAAGACAAAGGAGCACATACTAGCTGAGGTAACTGCCCATCTTAGACAAGTTTGGGAAACATTTTAAAAACATACACAATTATTTAAGATTCTTTTGTTTCTTCCAATGTATTTTTTTAAAGGTAGATTAACACTAATTAGACCTTTTTAGATTATACACTCATATTCTTATGTAACATTATTTTTTTATTTTGGCACACCTACCCACACACATTCATAAATACGACAAATAGTGATATTGGGCAATGCAAACAAATTAATCTGAATGATATAGATAAATTATATGAAACAAAACACTCTTTTAAAAAATTGAATTATGACAGACAAATCGATCATTTCCCAAACAATTCAGGCATTTGGCAATAGTAGCCAACTCTTAAGCAATTCGATCACTGTCTGTGCCATTTTGCTTGATTACCAAGCTGTATAAATTCAGTTATTTTGATCATCCTGACAAGTCATACACATCGTGCAACAATCTGATCAACTGCTCAGTAATTAACATTTTTAATCTCAAGACTAAATAAAGTGATAAGCTGTCTACTCAGGGATAACCTGGAAATATGTTCTTTTAAACCTCAGAATATAAGTTCCATTTATTTACCAATTATCTCTACCCAAGCCCACATCTTCTGTGCTCTGCTTTGTGATCCTGGGGCTGGAAGTCTCAGAACTACATACACATTTCTCAGCTTCCCTTGACAGCTGCCTTCTGGTTAGCTTCTGTCACTAGGAGACTCTGATGGAAGATGAGAAAGATGGGAAGGAGAAAAGGAGAGCTAAGGCTTTGTTTCCAATTCCTGTCAGTACTCTTCCAGCAGCAGTGGATAGCTCTAACTTTCCCTTCCTTTGGCATCTAAGGAGCAGCCCCACGGCACACCTGAAGGATGAAGACCAGCCTTGCAGAGCTCTCTCAAAGGTTTTAGCCTGCTGGATTGTGCTTCTCAGAGTTACCAGTCCTGGCTCCATGGTGGCCACTCCTTGAGCTATTTAGGTTCTCATAGCATTGCCTCTTCCCTTTGTTATCCCAGACAAAGGAATGATAGCTACTTCTACAATTACAGTTACCAGTTTCTGGGTTATCGCTTTGTCTGCTTGATACTTTCTGTTTCCCAATATCTATACTAAAGTCATTCTGTTTTAAATGCCTACAGTATTTTCTATTTCTTGAATGGAACTTGATTGACATACTATATATTTTGAAAGAACAACCGTTTAATGTATAAGACCAAATGAGGCACACAATTTGTTTCAGACTTACGTTTGCCACAAGACCTGTGTGGATTCGGAAAAATTCCATAACCTCTAAGCCTCTGTTCACTCATATAAATTAAATATAATAGCAATACCTATTTAAGAGGTTATTATTATGATTTGTTTTGGTGAGGTTAAAAGAAATGATGCAGGTTCATCCTTCACAGTTTCTGGCATGTGAAAAACATCCAATAAATGTTTATATTATTATTATCATTATTACTATTCACCAAATGAAACATTTTACCCAGTGTTGCCAGGTGATTGTGCATATTTTCAAAACCTACCTAGAAAAAACCCATAAAATTGATTTCTAAAAAACCATAATTCTAAAACTATGATATTCTGTACCACCCCTTATATAAAGCATCACAGGAGAATGGTCTCCCTTCTTTTATTTTAAGATCAGCAATGAAATCTTTATTTGAAATAAACTTCAGTATCTCTAGTCCCTTAATCACTAAATTTTACCTAAGAAAGTTAAATTCACCCTTTTATATATATTTCAATATAAAATGTAAAGTAGACAACTTTTTATAAAAGTAAAATGGTACGTTTTGACACAAACCATATAAAAGCATTTTTGAATCCTAAGAATACCAAAATATTACAGAAATAACAATACATAATGCAAGGAGCAAATAATTTTCAATAGCAGGATAAAAATAAATGTCACAAGTTCAGATGAACATTCATTAAACTCTTACATAAACCATAATGAGAAAAAGGGCATAATCTGAATCATTACTTAAGCACTTCCATTTCGTCTAACCTTCATTAAAGAAAAAATCCTTTTGAAATTTGTCTCTATACAGAGCAGTATCTCACAATGCTTTAATTTTAAAATATTGTTTCCCTAACCAGTACAAGTCAGTAAGGAATAAAATATCTGCTTTCATCAAAACCCCACATACTTTTACCCCCAGAATGCCAGAGTTCAAAAATATTACCCTAAATATTAAAACTCAAGGGTGTTACTCTGATGAACCTAATTATGCAAAACACCAGATGCAATAATGTGCTAAAAAAAACAGCAATTTGAAACAGATGGGCGATTACAACAGCTTGCTACAGATGGTATAGCCGTGCACTCACTGTATTCGTCAAGTTTGGTTTTGATCAGAAAAGTAAACTGAAAACACTTTTCTACTGGTACAATAATAGAATGAATATGTTGAAGACTTGGAAATCCGTTTTCACAAATAATTTTTGAAAATGATGAATTGTGCCTGTCCTGTAATGACAAATACCTATTTTTAAAAACGCCATTATAAAGAAGCGTTTATAAAGAAGAATAAATAAAAACAAAGCTATTTAATCTTTAAATTCAATCTATTTGCCAAAATAGGATGCAAAAGTAGAAACTAAGTATTCCACCTGGAAATGCAAGACCCATTCATATTGAAAGAAACCAAATGTGAGGGGTATAAAAATGGACAAGACATTAATCCCACATTTGAAAGGAGAGTTAGGTCGCTTAAGGAAGCACACAGAATTCTGAATGGCCAGTACAGACAGGACATCGTCTGCTCCTCTAGAAAAATGAGAAGACTGGTTACAATATAAAGTAAAGAAAGAAGAAAGAAGCCATATCCCCCTGTTACAACTTTTGCACTTCCTAAGATTCCTTGCCTTGAGGCATGGTGTTCAGACTGTGAGTGACAGGGCAGGCAAGACTGGAGATGAGAGAAGATATGAAGAGGAAAGTAATGGGTGCAAGAAATTACATAATTTATAATCTTGATTAAATTTACACCAATGACATATTAAATGGTTTTAAATCATGATTTTTTTGGAGGGGGAGGGTAATGATCTCCCTGAATTCAGTGATTTTCACACTTGCATATAAACTATATCACTGGAAGAATTTTCAAAATAAACCCATGTCTATGAAGCTGCCTCACCCCCAAAAGAAGTTCTGATGCAGTTGTTCTGGGGTGCAGCCCAAGTAGTGAGATATTATAAAATTTCTGCAGGTGATTCAAATGTGCTGCAGCACTTGAGACTCACAATTTTAACCCTTTAGAACTTCCTCCCTAGTAATAACTTGCCTCAAACCCAGGTTTACTTAATGTCTGTACGTATGTCTAAAGTATTTTAAATGAACTAAGTCTCATGCTTCATGATCCCTTCATGATTTGCAATAGCAAAAGTTTTCAACAACCTAAATACTTTTCAATAGGGGGATGATTAAATGTTATGGGGAACTATGTAATGGAAGGTTATGCTGTTACTTAAAATTATGGTATTAGATCTTTTATTATTTTACTTTTTAAAATAGCATTTTATCAAATGCATGTGCATTGTTTAAAACACCAAATAACACTGAAAGACATAATGAAGTATTAAAAAAAAAAAACCAAAAAACCCTGTTGCTACTCTCTCTGCCTGTTTCCCAGAGTAACTACTTTGAAATTATTTTTACTGCTGATACTGATCACCAGATTTCTAAATAATATACTTATACTTTTATATCTTAATTCATCAAATTGGACATCATGTACTAACTTCCAAAGTAGATAAGAACATGACTCTCACTACTTCTGAATACTTCCTGTCCCAGCCAAGTTCAGCATTATGCTGGTTACCTATCCAACATTTACCCATGGTCTAAGACTATAAGCCCATCATGGTGGTCCATTCTCCTTGACAGTGAGAGGGTTTTAGGTGCAGACATATAACTAATCCTGTCATAGTGACTTGATGGGAAGGTTCTGGTGAGTTACTGGGAAAGGTTTCCTAGATCCTAAGAAAGAGATTCCAGCAGGGATGATCCTCTTTCTCCTTCTGGACTGTTGAGGACAGTGATAAACAATGATTACATTTACTTTTCTATGCAATAATTTTCTTGGAATTTAAAATATGTCACATTTTTCATTTGCTTAGTTTTGTGCCTATAGCTTTTTCTTGTTACACCATACATAAGTCATTCAAGTTAATTTCTCCCATGAAAGAACATGTCTGGTGTGACCATGGAATTTAATATCCTACCTGGGACACTTCTGAGGGTGAAAGTATGAATTATCAATGATTATGCCAGAACAATAGGTATAAATCAGGATTGTACTGAGAAAAGCAAGACAGTCTCCATAAATATACCTAATAATCTATCAATGCATTTTTAATTAAGGAGCTCCCTCCTTGTGTTCTCCTTTCTCCAGCTACAAACTAAACCAGCTACTTTTTAGGCCTGAGAGCCATAGTTCTGTAACTTCCCATCACAGACTTACTGGAAATTCCCTCTGTCTTACTCCTTCTTGTTTTAGATATTCTGTACATGGTTCTTGAGTTTTTCTCTTCATTTAGGTAGAGAATATTCCAGTAGTTTCTGCTTTCGTGGATTACTCCACTGTTTTGTTGGAACGCATCATTAAGTAGCTTCCTGAAAAACGTTAATTTTTGAAATATGGAAGTATGAAAGTCTCTTTATTCTACATTTAAGTATAATTATCTGGCTAGAATTTTAAAAGCTTTAATATATTACATTATAGCTTCCAATCTTACTAGCCTGAAACCCAAAGTAATTTTATTCTCAGTTCTCAGTATATAAGCTTTTTTTCATTCTTTTTCTCCAAAAAATTTTAGGATGTTTTATTTCTGATATTCTGTATTTCATTATTTGTACTTTGGAGTAGGTTTGCTTCATTTAACTTACTGAGCTGGACCTTGATAGGACCTTTCAATCTAGTTACTGATATAATTCGATTCTAGGAAATTTCTTGTGTTATATCATTATTTTATCATTTCTTTTTTTAAGTTCTGTATTTCTGAAATTATTATGTGTCAAGTGTTAGACCTCTAAAGTTGAATTTCTAATGGTTTTATATTTTCCTTTTGTTTTAACTCTTCCTTACACTTTTCCTTTTCTTTCTTTTTGTGTTGTTTTGTTTATTTGGTTCCGAACATTTTTCAACTTTATCTTCTAAGATTTTATTTGATTTTTTTGTTTGTTTTTTCCAGTTTTAGTGAGAAATAACTGACATACATCATTGTATAAGTTTAAGGCATACAGGATGATGAGTTGCTTTACATATATTGTGAAATGATTACCATGATAGGTTCAGCTAACATCTATCATCTCATATACAATAAAAAGAAAAGAAAGAAGAAAGAAAAAAATTTTCTCCTTGTGATTAGGACTCTCGGAATTTACTCTCTTAACAATTTTCCAATATATCATTCAGCCATGTTAACTATAATCATGTTGTACATTACATCCCTAGTACTTATTTATCTTATAACTGGACCTTTTGACTGACTTCCTCTAATTTCCTCTCCCTCCCCTCCAGCTCTGGTAACAAGAAGTCTGATCTCTTTTTCCGTGTTTTGGTTCTTGGTATTTTTTTTTGGATTTCACATATAAGAGAGATCATAGGGTATTTGTATTTCTCTGTCTAATTTCAGTTAGCATAATGCCTTTAAGGTCCTTCCATGTTGTTGCAAATGGTAGGATTTCCTCATTTTATATAGCTGAATAATATTCATATATATATGCACACATACATACACCACAACTTCTTCATTCATTCATCCATGGAAAGATACTTTGGTTGTTTTCATGTCTTGGCTATTGTAAGTAATGCTGCTATGTACATGGGGGTGCAGATAAATCTGAGTTAGCATTTCCATTTCCTTTGGATATATATCCAGAATTAGAATTGCTGGATCATATGATAGTTCTATTTTTAATTTAGTGAGGATCCTCTATACTGCTTTTCTGTAGTGGTTGTACCACTTTGGAAATCCCACCAAGAGTGTACAAGGGTTCCACCTTCTCACATCCATGCCAGCATTTGTTATCCCCCGTCTTTTTCATGATGGTCATTCTAACAAGAGTGAGGTGATAGCTCATTGTGGTTTTAATTTGCATTTCCCTAATGAGCAGTGATGCTGAGCATCTTTTCATCTACCTGTTGGCCTTTTGTATATCTTCTTTGGGAAAATGTCTATTCAGGCCCTTGCCCATTTTTAAAATCAGATTATTTGCTGTTGTTATTGCTATTGAGTTCCATAAGTTCTTATTATTTTTTGAATATTAACCCCTTATCAGATATAAGGTTTGCAAATATTTTTCCCATTCCATAGGTAGTCTTTTCACTTTGTTGATGGTTTCTTTTGCTGTACGGAAGCTTTTTGGTTTGATGTAGTCCCACTTGTTTATTTTTTATTTTATTGCTTGCATCATATCTAAAAAATCATTACCAAGACTCAACAAGGAGTTTTTCCCTATGCTTTCTTCTAGGAGTTTTACGGTTTCAAGTCTTACATTAAGTCTTTAATCCATTTTGAGTTAATTTTTGTGAGTGGCATAAGATATGGGTCTAATTTCATTCTTTTACATGTGAATATCCAATTATTCCAGCATCATTTATTGAAGAGACTGTCTTTTCTCCATTGAGTATTCTTGGCTCCCTTGTCAAATATTCATTAACTGTATATACTAAGGTTTATTTCTGGGCTCTTGATTCTGTTCCATTGGTCTTCCTGTCAGTTTTTAAGTAGAACCATACTGTTTTAATGACTATAGCTTTATAGTATAGCTTGAAACCAGAAAGTGTGATGCCTTCTGCTTTGTTCTTTCTCAGGACTTCTTTGGCTACTCAAGGTATTTTGTGGTTCCATATAAATTTTAGGACTGCTTTTTTTTTTTTTTACTTCTGTAAAAAAGTGCCATTGGAATCTTGATAAGGATTGCATTAGGTCCGCAGACAGCTTTTGGAAGTATTGACATTTTAACAATATCAATTCTTTTCTTTTTTTTTTTTAACATCTTTATTGGAGTATAACTGTTTTACAATAGTGTGTTAGTTTCTCCTTTACAACAAAGTGAATCAGTTATACATATACATATGTTCCCATATCTCTTCCCTCTTGCGTCTCCCTCCCTCCCACCCTCCCTATCCCACCCCTCTCATGGTCACAAAGCACAGAGGTGATCTCCCTGTGCTATGCGGCAGCTTCCCACTAGCTATCTAATTTACATTTAATATCAATTCTTTTAATCCATGACCATGGCACACATTTCCATTTATTTGCATCTTCTTCAATTTTTTTCATCAGAGTGTTATTGTTTTTAAAATAGAGATCTTTCACCTCCTTGTTTAAATTTATCTCCAAGTATTTTATTGTTCTTGATGCTATTGTAAATGGGATTAATTCCTTTACTTCTTTTTCAGAAAATTTGTTGTGAGTAAATAGAAATGTTACTGATTTTATATGTTAATTTTGTATCCTTCAACTTTATTGAATTCAGTGATAGATTTTAAAAGTTTTTTTGTTGGGCTTCCCTGGTGGCACAGTGGTTAAGAATCTGCCTGCCAATGCAGGGGACACGGGTTCAAGCCCTGGTCCAGGAAGATCCCACATACCATGGAGCAACTAAGCCCATGTTCCACAACTACAGAGCCTGTGCTCTAGAGCCTGTGAGCCACAACTACCGAGCCCGCAAGCCACAACTACTGAAGCCTGCATGCCTAGAACCCGTGCTATAAAACAAGAGAAGCCACCACAATGAGAAGCCCGTGTACCACAACAAAGAGTAGCCCCCACTCACCACAACTAGAGAAAGCTCACGCACAGCAGCAAAGACCCAACACAGCCAAAAATAATAAATAAAATAAATAAATTTTTTAAAAACAATGTAACATTGAAGCCAAGAGATTTGTTTTAAGAAAAAAAGTTTTTTTGTTGAGTCTTTACAATTTTCTATATATAAAATCATGTAATCTGCAAATAGAGACAATTTTACTTGTTCCTTTCAAATTCTGATACTTTTATTTCTTTTTCATCCCTGATGGCTCTAACTAGGGCTTCCAGTACAATGTTGAATAGGAGTGGTCAGAGTGGGCACCTCTGTCTTATTCCTGATCTTAGAAGAAAAGCTTTCAAACTTTCACCATTGAGTATGGCATTAGCTAACAGCTTGTCATATAAGGGCTTTCTTATGTTGAGATATGTTCCTTCTATGCCTAATTTGTTAAGAGTTTTTATCATGAATGGATGTTAAATTTTGTCAAGTGCTTTTTCTGTGTCTCTTGAGATAACATGATTCTTTTCTTTCATTCTATTAGCGTGATGTATCACACTGATTAATCTGGGTATGTTTGAACGATTGTTTGCATCCCACTTTATCATGGTGAACAATCCTTTCAATGTGTTGCTGAATTTGGTTTGCTAGTATTTTACTGAGAACTTTTGCTTCTATATTCATCAGGTGTAGTTTCCTTTTCTAGTAGTATCATTTTCTGGTTTTGGTATCAGGATAATGTCAACCTTGTAAAATGAGTTTGGGATTGTTCCCTCCTCTTGATTTTTTGAAAGAGTTTGAGAAGGATTAGTGTTAATTCTTTAAATATTTGGTAAAATTCACTAGTTAAGCCATCTAGTCCTGGGCTTTTCTTTGTTGGGAGATTTTTGATTATGGATTCACTCTCCTTACTAGTAATCGGTCTATTCAGATTTTCTATTTCTTCCTTCCTGATTCATTCTTGTTAAGTTGTAAGTTTTTAAAAATTTTTCCATTTCTACTAGGTTGTTCAGTTTATTGGCATATAGTTGTTCATAGTAGCCTCTTGGGATCCTTTGTATTTCTTTGGTATCAGTTATAATGTCTCCTTTTTTGTTTATAATTTTGTTAATTGGGTTACTCTCCTTTTTGCCTTGGTTAGTCTAGCTAGGGTGTTTTCAATTTTGTTTATCTTATCAAAGAACCAACTCTTAGTTTGATTAATCTTTTGTTTTTCTGTTCTCTTTGTGCTTCCATTTTCATTTGTCTCAAGAAACTTCTTAATTTTCCATTTAATTTCTTCTTTGATCCATTCATTGTTGAGGCGAGTGTTGTTTAATTTCCATGTATTTGTGAAGTTTTCCAGCTTTCCTCCTGTTATTGATCTCTAGTTTTACATCACTATGGTCAGAGAAGATACTTGGAATAATTTCAATCTTCTTGAATTTGCTAAGACTTGTTTTGTGGCCTAACATATGATCTATCTTAGAAGATCACTTCTAAGATAGATCACTTAGAGAAGAGTGTGTATTCCCTTATTATTAAAGAGAATGTTCTGCACATGTCAGTTAGGTCCATTCTGTTTATATTGTTGTTCAAATATGCTGTTTCCTTATTAATTCTCAGTCTGAATAATCTATCCATTGTTGAGAGTGGGGTATCAAAGTCCTCAACTGTTATTGTGTTACTGTTTATTTCTCTTTTTATCTCTTGGTATTTGCTTTATATATTTAGGTACTCCAATGCTGGGCACATAAATATGTAAAATTTTTTTATCTCCTTGATAGATTTGTCATTATGTAATGAACTTCATTCTCTCTTTTTACCATTTTTAGTTTAAAATCTATTTTCTCTGATATAAATATAGCTACCCCTGCTTATTTGGGGTTACCATTTACTTGAAATAACTTTCTCCATCCCTTCAATCTAAGTCTATGTGTGTCTTTAAGGCTTAAGTGAGTCTCTTGTAGGCAGCATATCATTTGATATTAGTTTTTATAATCCATTCAGCCATTCTATGTCTTTTGATTAGATAATTTAGTCCATTTACAATTAAACTATTGATAGTTATTGATAGGTAAAGACTTACTCTTGCCCTTTTGTTAATTGTTTTCTGGTTGTTTGGTAGATCTGTTGTTCTGTTTCTTATCCTGCTCTCTTTTTGTATGTTTTGGTATCAGCATGCTTTGACTTCTTTATAATTTTTTTGTGTGTAATTGCTACAGGTATTTCCCTTGTGGTTACCATCAAACTTAGATAAAATATGTTAAAATTATAACACCCTGTTTTAAGCTGGTAACAGTTTAATTTCAACAGAATTCCTAAACTTCACACTTTTACTTCTCCACCCCGTCACAATTTAGGTTACTGCCATTATAATTTACATATTTTGATATTGTGTAACTAATAACAGATTATTGTGGCTATGGTTCCTTTTAACTTTTTAAATACAACTTTTAAAAGTTACACTCCATTTAGAGTTATTACAAAATATTTGCTACATTCCTCATGTTTTACAATACATCCTTGTAGCCTATCTTATACCCAATGGTTTGTGCCTCCCACTCTCCGACTCCTATATTGCCCTTCCCCCCGAATTGGTAACCACTAGTTCATTCTCTATATCTCTGAATCTGCTTTTTTGTTATATTCACTAGTTTGTTGTATTTTTCTTTTAGATTCCACCTATACGCAGTATCATACAGCATTTTTCTTTCTCTGACTTATTTCACTTAGCATAATGCCCTCCAAGTCCGTTCATGTTGCTGCAAATGGCAAAATTTTATTCTTTTTTATGGCTGAGTAGTATTCCATTGTGTGTGTGTGTGTGTGTGTGTGTGTATACATATATATACACACACACACACACACACACACACATATATATATATATATACCACATCTTCTTTATCCATTCATCTGTTGATGAACATATCTTGGCAATTGTAAATAATGCTGTTCTAAACACTGAAGTACACGTATCTTTTCAAATTAGTGTTTTTGGTTTTGTTTTGTTTTTTTTTTTTAATATATACCCAGGAATAGAATTGCTTGGTCACATGGTAGTTCTATTTTTAGTTTTTTGAGAAACTTCTATTCTTTTTTTCACAGTGGCTGTACCAATTTACGATCCCACCAATAGGGTAGGAGGGTTCCCTTTTCTCCACATCCTGCTGACATTTGTTATTGGTAGACTTTTTGATAATGGTCATGCCGACAGTCATGAGGTGATATCTCATTGTGGGTTTGATTTGCATTTCCCTGATGATCAGTGATGTTGAATGTTATTTCACCTGCCTGTTGGCCATCTACATTTCCTCTTTGGAAAAATGTCTCTTCAGTTCTCCTGCCTATTTTTTAATCAGGTTGTTTTTTTGATGTTGAGTTATATGAGATATTTATATATGTTAGATATTAATCCCTTATTGGTCATATTATTTGTAAATATTTGTTTTACCTTTTAAACTAGAGTTGTAAGTGAATTATGCACCACAATTATCAAATTACAGAATCTAATTTTGACTATGTATTTACCATTAGCAGTGCGTTTTAGGCTATCTTTTTATGTTTTTATGATGTTAATTAGTATCCATTTACTTCCATTCAAATAACTCCCTTTAGCATTTCTTGTAAGGCTAGTGGTAATGAGCTCCCTCAGCTTTTATTTGTTTGGGAGTCTTTATTCCTCCTATTTCTGAAGGACAGCTTTGATGTTAATTAGTATCCATTTACTTCCATTCAAATAACTCCCTTTAGCATTTCTTGTAAAGCTAGTTGTAATGAACTCCCTCAGCTTTTATCTGTTTGGGAGTCTTTATTCCTCCTATTTCTGAAGGACAGCTTTGCCAGGTATAGTATTTTTGGTTGACAGTAGTTGTCTTTCAATATGTTGAATATGTCATCCCGTTCTCTCCTAGATTGAAATGTTTCTGTTGAGAAATTCACTGATAGTCTCATGGGGGTTCCTTTGTATGTAACTTCTCTCTTTTTCTGCTTTTAAAGTTCTTTCTTTGTCCTTGACTTTTGACAATTTAATTTTATATTTCTCAGTGGAGCTCTATTCAAGTTCAATCTGTTTGAGGTCTTTGAGGCCTCACGGATCTGTATGTTCACTTCTCTCCCCAGGTTTAGGAAGTTCTCAGCCATTATTGCTTTAAATATACTATCTATCACTTTCTCTTCTCTATCTGGAATTCCAAAAATGTGAATATTATTTCTTTTCATTGCATCCCATAGGTGTCATAAGATTTCTTCACTTTCTCATTCTTTTTTTCTTTTTGCTCTTTTACTGGAAAATTTCTCATATCCTATCCTCTGGGTCACTGATTCTTTCTACTGCATGGTGAAGTCTTCTTTTGAAACTCTTATTGCATTCAGTTCCATTATTTTCAACTCTAGGACTTCTGCATTCTTTTTTTATGGTTTCTATCGCTTTGCTGAACTTGTTTGTTCATGCATTGCTTTCCTAATTTTGTTTAGTTGTCTGTCTGAGTGTTCTCGTAGTTCACTAAACTTCAAGAGAATTATTCTGAATCCCTTGTATGAATGTGGGTAGGTTGCTTTTTCTTTAAGAAGAGTTATTAGGGTTTTATTAATTTCCTTTGGTGGTATCATATTAACCTGGTTCTTTTGTGTTCCTTTATTCCTTACATTGGTATCTGTGCATTTGTATAATTAGGTTCCTCTTCCAAACTTTGCAGGTTTGTTTAGGCAAAGACAGATCTTCACCAGTTAGCTCAGTTGGGTTTCTGGGTGTGTCTACTGGTAATGTCCATGGGCAGATGGGTCCTACTACTGTGATCTATTTTGGGGTGAGGCAACTGTTCAAGCTCTATGGTCAGGGATGGGGGGTGTGCCACTGGTTAAGAATAGTTGGATAGGACTGCTGGCCTGGTTCCCTACCAAAGTGAGGATGGGATCCACAGTTGCCAGAATTCTCTGGTCAAACTTACTAGATGGTCAGGACTGCGTACTATATTCAGCAGTAGATGGGGTTATGAATTAGCCTCCCTCCCTGTCAGGGAAACAGGATAGGACCTAGGTCCTACATGGTTCATTGTTTGGGGACCTTATTCAGGCAAAAATGTGCACTGAATTCCCTGGTCAGGTGAGGCCATCACTTTTCCTCTCCAGACACACAAAGCCACAAGCTGTGCTTTCTGTTCAAGTGTCACTGTAAGCAGGGCTGTTAGATGGGCTACATAGCTTCCCATGTGCTCTGATTAGGTCCCCTGGTCAGGCAGACTGGGGACTGTATTCAGCAATGAGCAGGGCTATGGATTAGTTTTCTTGTCTGGGCACAGTGAGAGAAGCAGCACCAAAGCTGGTAAAGCCCTTTGTTTGTGTCTTCAATCAAGTCAACCTGCACCCCAAGTTCCCTGGCTGAACAGGACCATTAGCTTTGCTCTGCAAACTATCAGTTCTGCCTGCCCTTCTCTCAGCTCAAGCACCACTGACCACAGAGATTCCAGATATTCTTGCCAGCCCTTCTGGTCACATGGGGGGGGCAGGAGCCACACTGAGTGGGGCTATATCTCAGCTCCCCTGCCTGGGTGGGAAGGGGAAGAGCCACTCCAGGTAACTCTCAATTTCCCAACAGGTTCTGCTGTTGGAAGGGGCCAGGAGCTACCCTCAGCCATGGCTATGAATCAATCCCCACTTTTGCATAGCAGGGGAACTCTCTGCCCAGTACTGCCTTTGCTCTGGGGGCAACCAGCTCCACCTGCTCCTCGGCTCAAGGATTAGTGGGCTACACTGCTTTCAGGTGTTTCCTCCAGGCCCTCTGGTTAGATGTGGTCAGGAGACATTCCCCACAGCAGATAGGGCTGTGACTCAGCTCCTTGCTCCTTGCCTGGGCATGGACAAACCAGGCCTAGGACCACCAAAATAACTCATTTGAGGATCCAAATAAGGCAAATCTGCACCCCGTCAAGATTCCCGGTCAGAGTGCACCACCCACTTGGTTCTGCAGATGAGCAAAACACAGGTTGGGATGGCTACTTGGGTACTGCAGGGATAAACTCATTTGCCAAGATCCACATGCTGATTGTTGCAAGCCCTTCCTTCCTTCTCCATCATCATCAGATTCTCAGTAGTTGACTTCCTCAGATTTCTCTGAGGGGCGAGATCAGAGTAGGAGCTCCCACAAAGCAACCTACAATGCTGGGAGTCTCTGGTTGTCCTTTTTGGGTTCTCCTTTCCCACTGGAGGAATGAGAAACTCAGGGGAGACCTCTCCAGGTAGTGCTGTGCTGGACTTGGTGGGGGGGGGCGGTAATGGGTCAATGTGTAGCTGCTTCCCTTACTCTTCTAATGCAGCCTCTCTTGGTCCCTGTGGTACCGTTGCACCTAGAATATGGTACCTCCATATACTAGGATTCTCCCAGTGGGATCTTCTTAAATAGTTGTTAGTTGTAATTCTTATGAGGGAACAAAGTCAGGAACGCCATATTGGTGACACCACTATCTGATTTTTTCTCTTTACTGTATTTTCTTCTTAATTTTCTAAAGCAAACTGATATTCTGAGTGTTTGTTTTAAAGTGTCCTGATCTTGTGTCATGGATTCAATATGTTCTCCTATTTCTCTCAAGTTATTAATTTTAAAAAATATTTTGTGTCTTGCATTGCCTCTACTTCCTTCCAGTTCCTATTGTGGATGTGTGATTGTCTTCTTGTTCTAGATTGTGACTTTCACATTGCAGGTTTCCCTCACATGTATGGTGATCCTTGGATATTCAATAATATTGCACATGAAATACTAAAAAGCTGATTGGAAGCTTGTCAACCAGTGGGCTTCACTTAAGGTGATTAGGTGGTAGCTTTTTGTTAGGGGAGACTTGGTTCCCCAAATATTGGTATTTCTAGGACTTTCCCCTAAGTTTATCCAGTTTTTTATAAAGAAAAATCCTCTATGTCCTGCCTGATGTGTTCTGGGAACAACAGCACAGCAAATGAGGGCTGGACGTCTCCGTTTATTCCTTGCTTTATACTTTCACTATTTTCACAAAATATTTTTGCAAAAAATTACTCTTATAATTATATAATTTTTATAAACTCATGTTAAGAAAGAAAAAGAAACAGGACGAATTGATGATGAAAGAAATTCAAAAACAATATTTTTGAGATTCTACAATATGTAAAACATAATGTTTGATGTGCTCTGAAATTCAAACATTATTAAGATTTAAACAATTACTCCAAAACAGTTCGCAATCTACTGGAGAGAGACACTAGCATAACTAACTAACTAACTTACTTACTTACTTTATTTATTTATTTTAACATCTTTATTGGAGTATAATTGCATCAGCTATACATACACATATATCCTCATATCTCTTCCCTCTTGCATCTCCCTCCCTCCCACCCTCCCTATCTCACCCCTCTAAGTGGTCACAAAGCACTGAGCTGATCTCCTTGTGCTATACAGCTGCTACCCACTAGCTATCTATTTTACATTTGGTAGTGTATATATGTCCATGCCACTTTCTCAATTTGTCCCAGCTTACCCTTCCCCCTCCCCGTGTCATCAAATCCATTCTCTAGTAGGTCTGCGTCTTTATTCCAGTCCTTCCCCTAGTATCTTTGTGACCATTTTTTTTTTTTTAGATTCCATATATATGTGTTAGCATACGGTATTTGTTTTTCTCTTTCTGACTTACATCACTCTGTATGACAGACTCTAGGTCCATCCACTCACTACAAATATCTCAATTTCATTTCTTTTCGTGGCTGAGTAATATTCCATTGTATATATGTGCCACATCTTTATCCATTCATCTGTCAATGGACACTTAGGTTGCTTCCATGTCCTGGCTATTGTAAACAGAGCTGCAATGAACACTGTGGTACCTGTCTCTTTTTGAATTATGGTTTTCTCAGGGTATATGCCCAGTAGTGGGATTGCTGGGTCGTATGGTAGTTCTAT
>NC_041215.1:44409295-44409787 GCF_002837175.3 Physeter macrocephalus | reverse complement strand
CATTTAGGTCTTTAATCCATTTTGAGTTTATTTTTGTGTATGGTGTTAGGGAGTTCTAATTTCATTCTTTTACATGTAGTTGCCCAGTTTTCCCAGCACCACTTATTGAAGAGGTTGTCTTTTCTCCATTGTATATTCTTGTCTCCTTTACCAAAGATAAGGTGACCATATGTGCGTTGGTTTATCTCTGGGCTTTCTATCCTGTTCCATTGATCTATATGTCTGTTTTTGTGCCAGTACTATACCTGGTAGCTTGGTAGTATAGTCTGAAGTCCAGGAGCCTGATTCCTCCATCTCCGTTTCTCTTTCTCAAGATTGCTTTGGCTATTCGGGGTCTTTTGTGTTTCCATACAAATTGTGAAATTTTTTGTTTTAATTCTGTGCAAAATGCCATTGGTAGTTTGATAGGGATTGCATTGAATCTGTAGACTGCTTTGGGTAGTGTAGTCATTTTCACAATGTTGATTCTTCCAATCCAAGAACATGGTATAT